>NC_012871.2:17476693-17780653 GCF_000003195.3 Sorghum bicolor
GACCAAATTATAAGAGTTCAAGTGTAGAAACGATCGACAAGCAATCAAGTTTCCAAACTTGAGCCCATATAATCCCGGTAGTCAATCGAAATCACTAAGGACTTCAAACCAACTCGCAACAAACCAAGATCGTAATAGTTCAACAGAAACACAGCGAATGTTCCGGGGCTTGCCTTTCACGAACGAGGTTGGCTCGTGACTTGGGCACTCAACTTCTTCTTCTGGCTCCTCGGGTCCGACTTGCTAGACCTCCACCTCCTGGCTGCCTTCCTGGCCTTCGGGATTCGCTTGCAGATCGAAGGAGACAGCCGCGTCCGATGCACCTATTGCATGCTCGGTGAATAAGAAGTGTGCATACAAAAGAATGAATGCTTGCTAACATAATGGACTCACTGGGCACTCATTTATGGAGTACACAGTTATAACAAGTTCACACAAGCTAACAAGTTAACCTAATCCAAAACTTACCATGATACTAAAACAGCAAGCAACATAAAACAGGAGTATCTCAGTAAATAAATCATAACTACTGCTACGAAGGTCCAACACACTTAAGTGAGGACATTCTGGAAAGCTTATGAAATTGTCTACAAATCATCTTTAAACATCACAGCAAGATTCAAACATTAAACCAGTCATTTAAACAAAGTTCCAGGTTCTATCCCAGAAAAACAGAGAGCACCTATTTTCTGGAACCCAACTTGGAACAGCTATAACTTTCAAACTACTTGGCCAAATGACCTCAAATTTAAACCACAGCTAGTTCAATAAGTTTACAACAACTTTGATTTAGACAAGTTCCTCAGAAGGCCAAGTTATCATGAAGCAAAAGTTAAATCACTTCCTTGCTGTCCAGAACAGCTTTTAACCCTTTAATGAATTATTTGATGACATAACCAAAACATAAACCATGCCAACTCCATAGATTATGAGCACAAGCATAATATAACACAACCAGAACACCAGATGGAAACTTCCAAACATTTACTTAACAAGGCATTTATTAATTAACTCTAGAAAAGAGCATAATTACAAGATGCCTAGTCAAAGTGCTCACAAAAATCTACAAAAATTACAGAAACACAAGTAAAGCATCAAAGCATCACCATAAAAATTTTTCAGCAATTGCACATACCAAATTAAAGATATACATTTACCATGTAGCTAGGTGCTTATTTCATAAATTGAAAAACATGACTTGTATATTGCCAAACAACAGATTTCAGATTATTTACACATGAGGAATGCCATAAACAGGTTTACTACCAAAGTAGAGCACCAGCATAAGTACCAATTATTTTATATAATTTAATCAAGGAAACAAGCCACAATTCAATCATAAATTACATATCAAAGTTGCATTAATCCAAAAATCATGAAATATTTATCATAACATTCTAGTATCACACAGAGGCTACCATAAAATTTTCATGGCAAACTAAACAGTATGACCAGAGATATGAATTTATCCATGAATAACAAGATTAAATCCTTAATAAATATTTTCCCAGAAAACATGGTTCATTTTATATTTTTATTAAAAACTAGCCATCTCAAGGAATACCACAAAATTGGTTTCACAATTTTTGGATCTCGGAAATAGGAGATATGATTTTTGCAAAAAACAGCTCAAACCCTAATTTAAACAAAGGAGAAGGAGAGACTGACAGAGGGGACCCGCGAGTCAACGGACCCCACCTGCCAGCGACCCGAAAGCAGAGGCGCGACTTGACCGCCGGAGATCTCGTCGACGGCGAGGTCTCGGCGCTGGCCAAGGGCACCATCGTGCTCTCCACTGCATTCCGCATCGAGCGGTACCCAAAACCCTAACTCTACCGGACTCTAGGCACCTCGCCCTCGCAAATGGCGGCACGACGATGGTGCGCGGCCGACCGCCGGCGTCTCTGGCCGGAGACAGAGCGGAAGAGGATGCGGACGAGCATCAGCATGAGCTAGCGGAGCTTTTGGAACAAGAATGAGAAAGAATGGTGGGCTACAGAGCCCTGGCCACGACGCCGGCGGCCATGGCGGAACTCCGGCGAGGCAAGCTCGCGGCGGAGAAGGCAATGCGGGCTCACCGAGGCTCGGCAGTCGCAGCCAACTTGACGACGGTGGAGTGGAGAGGCTTGCGGAGCACTGGACGGAGTTGCTTGACCGGAGACAAGGAGACACGCGCGCGCGAGCTCGCCGAAGCAACGGCGGCGACGCGGAGACGACGACGCACGCGAGAGAGAGGGAACTGGGAGTGGAATGGCGCTGTCCACGCGACCGGGGCGTCGTGGCGAGCTGAAGGACGCGTCGAGGACTGACGTGCGGGACCAACGGCGACGTACGGACGCCACGGGTCCAGACACGCGGCAACACCGGCGAGCTCCCCCTGTCTGACGGCGGCTCCATTCAGTTCCCAAACCGACTGAAACTCGATTTTGCCCGACGATTAACTCCTAAACCACTCGATGATTTTGCTGGCTAATTGCTCCATGCTGGAGAGCTACATGAGTACTCCAACATTGCTTACTAGATTAAGGCTTGATTCGGCATAGAATTCAAACTGGAAGATGAACAATACCCCCTCAAGCAAACTGCAGTGATTCCAGACTTAGAAAATTTTCTAAGTGTTGGAAACAGCCCCAAATCTGCCTTGTGGGTCACTTTTGAGCTATTTGTGATCATTTTCATGAGATGGCCATAAAACAACTTTTGTTCCTTATAAAATTTGCTACAACTTTTCTGTAGGAAGTTTTGACATGCAACCATTTTATGAAACACTTTTTAAAAGCCTAAGCAAAAGAGGTCTTTTGGGCCTATTTGTATAAGTATGACTTAAGTGATTATTTTGGAGAAATGATCAACATGAACATTGTTCCCAAGGTTAAGTTAAGCATAGAAAAACTACTTACCAAGGCATAGAGCACAAACACAAGCATGGTTCACTCAAACATAAGCATAGGAAGCCCCTTTAAGCAATTTAAATCACATAATTGCATAGAATGACATGGCTCAAGATAGATGATGATCATGATATGCTTTGAATAGATGATGATGCTCATGCTATGCACATGATTGATGCAACCATAACACTGGGGTGTTACACTAGTAATAGGTTTGATTGATGAAATGAAGAACTAGCATGCATAGGTAGTGTAACTAGACTTTTAGTTGTTTCACAAGTGGTACTAGAACCTTGTTTATAATGTTGATCTCACGGGGTGTTCTAGTCTTTGTGATTGTCTAGTTACTAATGGTGCTAAGGATGGTGTACATTGGCAACTCCGATTGGTATCACGCTTCAAAGGTCCATTCTTTACACCTTAGCATCATTTGGTAGAAATTGACTCCTGTATTTCCTATTCAAGCATATGTGCAAGCTTTCAAATCCAAACTCTTAGCACATATGTAGGGGGAGCAATTGCTACCAATTCGGGTTTATGAAACTTGTCCATAACCTTTGCACATGGTAAAATGCTTGGACAAGCAACATGAATCCAACAAATTTTTATTGAAAATCTTTGTAAAAAGGGTTGTCATCAATTACCAAAAAGGGGGAGATTGAAAGCCCTAGTTTGGTTTTGGATAATTGATGAAACCCTAGTACTAACCTCTATGCTAAGTGTGTGTAGACTTAATGAGGTTGGTACATGCCAAGTGATGGAGCAAGAGATGATCATGGTGATGATGGTGATGACCTCAAGATGATCAAGTGCTCAACTTGGAAAAGAAGAAAGAGAAAAACATAACCCTATGGAGATCAAGGCAAAGGTATTGCCTAGGGTTTTGGTTTTGGTGATCAAGACACCATAGAGGGTGTGATCACATTTAGGATAGATAGCCGTACTATTAAGAGGGGTAATCTCGTTGTGAAAATTGTTGTCTAAGTGCCACTAGGTGATTGGATTCCTTGCATGTGCATTAGGACCTAGTGAGCTAACTAAGTAACCCTTGAAAAATGTTTTGAAATATGCTAACACTCGTGCACAAGTGTGGAGACACTTTGGTGTTGGCACATGGAAGCAAGGGTAGAAGTTGAGAAACTTTTCGCGCAGTGCTTTCAGGCCGGACGCGTCCGGTATGAGGTCGGACGCGTCCGAGTTGAGGCACCGGACACGGAAACAGTTTTCACGTAGAGTCCGGTGTGCCTCGTCCGGTGAGTTCGTTTCTCGGTGAAACTCTCTGAGTTTGCGTCCGGTGTGAACTAGGACGCGTCCGAGTTGGCGTCCGGTGCAAACTCCTCTTGCAGAGCTCTCTGGGTGTGAGTCCGGTGCACACCGGACTGTCCGGTGTGTGCGTCCGGTGTGGCGACCGGTGTTGACTCAAGTTTGCGGCGCTCTCTGAGTTTGGGTCCGGTGTGACACCGGACGCGTCCGGTATTTCAAAAGTGAGCGTCCGGTGCCTTGACAGTGTCAGAGGCAACGGCTACTTTTCTAACGGTCAGGAGCACCGGACGCTGGTCTGGCTCATACCGGACGCGTCCGGTGTGAACTAGGACGCGTCCGGTGTGAACGCAGACAGTGGGTTTTCCTGCCAACGGCTAGTTGAAGCTTGGGACTTCTATTTATATGCCTTGGCCGGTTCATGCTCACTCTCTTGACTCTCTAACTTGTTGATACACCTTGTGAGCATACTCCCACACTTCCCACTCACCTTGTTCAAGATTTGTTCATCCAAAGTGAGATTGGGAGAGATCATAGTTGCATTTGCTTAGAGTTTGAGCATCTAGTGGCACTAGTGATCGTTGAGCAGCGGGTTTGCTTGTTACTCTTGGTGGTTGCCGCCACCTAGACGGCTTGGAGCAGCGGAGGAGCTTTGGCACGAGTTGGTGATTGTTCGTGGCCATCTCCCGGTGATTGTGAGGGGTCTTGTACCTTCCCCGGCGGAGAGCCGAAAGGTAACACTAGTGGATTGCTCGTGTCATTGAGTTACCTCACTTGTGGGTAGGTTCTTGTGGTGTCCTAGTGAGGACGAGGTTCGTGCTACACCTCTTAGCCACCGAACCACCAAGTGTTGGTCGACACAACGGGGACGTAGCGTGCCGGCAAGCACGTGAACCTCGGGAGAAAAATTGGTGTCTCAATTGTGTTTGATTGGCATTCTCCCGGTGCTTGATTGTTTATATTGGTGATTGGTTCATCCCCTACACGGCGGTATAATTATCTCATCTTATCTTTACTTACCGCAAACTAGTGTAATTAGTTTAGTTGCTTACTTTGCCTTGTGTAGCTTAGTTCTCTAGTGTAACTTGTAGAGACTTAGTTCTTATGTACATAGAGATCATAGCAACTAGAATTGTTGGGTAGGTGGCTTGCAAACACCCCTTTAGGGCTAGAGCAAAAAGCTTTGCTTTGTTATTTACTAACCTTTTGCTCTAGTGAGTTTGTAGATTTTTTAAATAGGCTATTCACCCCCCCTCTAGCCATATTAGGACCTTTCACCCACCCTGGTCCAGGTGGACCACGACCCCACCGCCCGGTCCACAGCAGGTCGTGGACCCGCCTCTCACGCGTCGCCCCTGGTCTTTTTGTAGAAAAGACCCTACGCTTTTCAAAAATAAACCCGCGGTCCAGTTAGTTCAAATATAATTAGATTTAGGTCTCGGTTTTAACGAATTAACCCCTGGCGTCGTGGTATTTATAGGTTTAGTCCTATATGCTTTTACAATTCGGTTTTTAATTATTTAAATTACAAAATTAGTTCACTGCAGAATTGCATTCAACTTGTTTTAGCCATAACTTTCACGCTTTAACTCTGATTTAGGTGGTTCTTGTTCTTATAGTTTCGTATCGACGTGTAGATTACTGTTACGCAGTTGTTTATTGTTTTTTATTGCTTTGATGTACTATTCCTAATTAAAGTTTGTATGCTTGCTTGTATTGCCTTTATGTGTGATGATTGTTGCGTATAGCCAACGAGACATTCGTGAAGGAAGAGGAGTAGGACCTCCGCTGAGTTTGAGCAACCCAAATTCGATCAAGGCAAGTGAAGACACTGTTTGATCATCTTGAACCTATACATTAATGTCATTTACTTTTCATGCATGTGTCCAATAAATGCAAACCCTAAGGACCCGACTAGCTTTACTTGCTATTCTTTGTGTACCTAAGGTTATGTATATGGGTAGACTAGGGTTTAGTAGTATGCTTAGTTGCTCTACTCACCTTATACACATGTTTAAACAAAGAATATTCCCTACTCAACTTGATGCTTAAAACGTGCTAAATCTTTGGTCACTGCAGTGATGAAGATGTTGGATGCTTGCGAGCATTGTGATGATGGTGGTGACAGGGGGAGCGGGTATTGGTGGTTGGCTTGGTTGCCAGACGTACCCGTCTCTGCTCTTTGTAAAGACTTAGTCATGGAGCGCCCCCTAGGATATACAGTGCAGCTCTAAGCTATATGGCTCTGGTTTGACTAATTAGCAGGACCTCCACTAGTAGGGTGTTACTTTCTGGGTAGGCGTAAGAAAGTAACTTGGGTAATAAATATTAAGTTGTCGGTTGATCGGTGCGCCATGGCTATGGGCACGACTGCCGAGCGCCCTGGCCAAAACTTACGAGTGGCATCCTATTAGTTGGACCCTACGAAAGGTCTCGTAGTGAGACCCTGCCTGCTCACCTTGGTAGTGTTTTGGGGACTCGCGACTCCAGGCAAATGGGAATCACGACTTGGAGTGAAAGTGCACACCTCTGTAGAGTGTAAAACTGATATATCAGTCGTGCTCACGGTCACGAGCGGCCTAGACTCTCACATGATGAGCAAATTGGAATCACATGATACTTGGATATGGAACTTGTTTGAGGTTACTACCTCGTGCTTTGGCAGAATGGCTATTCCGTGTTGGTAGAATTGTTATCCTGTGCTCTTAATTGGGGTGGATCCCCGGACTATAATAATTGTTAGGATAGTCTTATTAAAAGATGCTAATGATTACTTACACTAAATAAATAAGGGATTGGGTTTCCGCTACTCATTAATAGTAATAGGTTGTTATAATAAAAGTGATCCATTAAAAAGCTACCGCAGTCAAACCATGTCAGCTTGTACCTTGTTTTAAGCTTTGCATGCCATTACTTTCTGTCTGTGCTTGCTGAGTTCGACATGAACTCACCCTTACTATAATCATTAAAGGTTGCTCAGACGATCAAGATAACAACTTCGACTTTCCCGAGGATTACCTTGAGTCGCCCGGTTGTTAGGCTCGTGTGTTCCTCACGTCGACCTTTTTTGTGGCAAGGTGGTCCCGCTTCGTCAGCGATATTAGTTCCCTAGTTATTTATTGAACAATTTGGTTTAAGTTTTCGTTCATACTTTGATTCAAGGCTTGTAATAATAGTACATTTATACTCGTTCTTGTAATTCGTTTAAACACTGTGTTTTGTACCATTGATGATGTCAACTCATGTGTGTGAATTTAAGATCCTAGCGCACACGTGATTGGCACTCGAATGCTCTCTTACATCTGGGTGTGACAATTTAAGGCATCTCTCTCCCTTTCCCCTCTCTCCTCTTGTGAATCTAGATCTGAGCCCTCCTCTGCTCCTCCTCCACCTCCTCTCTAGCTCTAGCTCTAGCTCCTCCTTGTCCTCCTCCTCTTCCTTTGGGTCTAGATCTATGGGATGTTGTGGTGGTTAGGTTTCTAGCGAGCTCTTGGGGTTTAGTACTCATGCGTGTTGCAATGATGTTCTCTGGTTGTTTGCAGTATGTTTTTTGGTGATGTTGCCGTAGGATAGGGTTTCAGCGAGCTCTCGGATTCATATATCATCATTTTTGCAATGGTTCTCTCTAGACGATCCAGTCGTTGTTGCAGTACTGTGTTTTGAGATATTGTTTCAGTTGCTTCAATCTGTATGTTGTAGTAGTTTGTTTCATGTTGTTACAATGGTTGTTCAGGGCTTGTTTAGATGCGAAAAAATTTGAATTTTGCTACTGTAGCACTTTCGTTTGTTTGTGGTAAATATTGTCCAATCATAGACTAACTAGGGTTAAAAGATTCGTCTCATGATTTACAGGCAAACTGTGTAATTAGTTTTTGTTTTCGTCTATATTTAATGCTTCATGCATGTGTCGCAAGATTTGATGTGACAGGGAATCTTGAAAACTTTTTGGTTTTCAAGGTGAACTAAACAAGGCCTCAGTGTTGTTGTATTACTATGTCCATGGTGTTTCAATTACTCCATCCAATGCTTCAATTAGTTATTGCATGTTGTTGCAACAGGTTGTTGCAATACTATGTTCATGGTGTTTCAGTTGCTCCATCTAATGCTTTAATCTATGTTGTTGTATTAGTTGTTACATGTTGCAACAGCCATTCGTTGTTGTTGTAATACTATGTTTATGGTGTTTTAGTTGTTTCATCCAATACTTTAATATGTATGTTGTAGTAGTTATTTGCATGTTGTTGCAGCAGTTGTTCGTTATTTGTTGTAATACTATGTTTATAGTGTTTCAGCTGTTTCAACCTATTGTTGTAGCAGTATGTCTGGTGTTGTTGCACTGTCATGCGCATTGTGTTGCAGTGTCAAGTTTATGGGGGAAGACTATGGGGACAAGTTAGCGGCAGGCTGATCTGCTAGGGACCGGCAAGGCGAGGGGCGGATCCCATGCTCGTGGGGTGGGGACGGACTCCTTGCGCGGGAAGCGCATGAAGGACAGTCCTCCATGCGGGGCGAGTTAGTTGGAAGAGAGCGGACAAAGGGCGGTCTTCTGTGTGGGGTGAGTGGGGCAAAGGCAGATTGGTTAGGGGCAGATGAGGTTTCATTTTTCTTTTCTTTTTTTTCCTTTTTCTTCGTATGGTTTGAGTGGGGGGGCTCGGCGTCCAGACGTGTTGTTGGCGCCGGACGTCCGGACGCTAGCAATACCGAAATCATAATCATATGAACTAATAAATTCATATAGTTAAATAACACGTGAATATGTCGATCTTATACATGGATAACATAAAGTAGCTCACAAGCCACAATAAATCGTAGAATCATAAATCAATTATGAGTAAAATACACTGGCGGCCCTTTAACTTGTCAGCATGTGCCACTTTGGTCCATGAACTTGCAAACCCGAAAAAGTGACCCCTGAACTTGTCCGCCTGTGCCACTTTGGTCCATGAACTTGCAAACGCAAAACAGTGGCCCCTGAACTTGTCGGCCTGTGCCACTTTGGTCCATAAACGTGTAAAGGATCTTTCAATGCGTCAACAAATATTTATTTATTTCATAACTAATTATTAATGAAATGCTAAATTCATGAAATGTTTTGTGTAGCCTCTTCATGTGTACTCTGCCTAGAAAAAATATGAAACCTAGAAAACGAATAATTTTTACTTGTTTTAAAATTATCTCTTTTATAATTAATAAATGCAAGAAATTGATATATTATTTGATATATTTGACGCTACGAATAAAAATATATCAATTTTGTAAATTAAAAAAGAAGTGCTGACATCATTGCTGACGTCAGCACCATAAACGGTGCCATGCATGGCCTACCAGAGGCGGCCACGTAGCAAAACAGTGCCATGCAGCCGGTATATTTTGAAATTTGCATGTTCATGGACCAAAGTGGCACACGTTGACAAGTTTAGGGAGACTTTTTCACGTTTGCAAGTTTATTGACCAAAGTGGCACATGCTGACAAGTTTAGAGGCCTCTTTTTCGCGTTTGCAAGTTCATGGACCAAAGTGGCACAGGGCGACAACTTAAAAGGCCGCCGGTGTATTTAACTCATCAATTATTCATGCTCATACAAATAACACAAAACAACTTACACAAGTTAATAGCTTACGCAATCACTTTATTTAGTCATCTATAAAAAAACTATCATATTTATAGTTTGACATGCTATTAATGAACCATGCCTTAAGTAAATCTTACTAATGACTTGTTCAAATTCGATGGCCTAAGGACTTCTTAGGGCTTCTCCATTGCCAAAAGAAAAGTGACTCATCATCTTACGTGAGTTGGCTTGAGTCGCCTCAACTGCTGGAGGAGATCGATTCACGGAGACAGAGAGGAGTCGACTCAACATAACATCTTGCATCGATTCATTGGCCGTAAACAACTATAAAAGATTGTTTGCTGCTTTGCAAGAGAAACCATCTGCATGGAGTTGCACAAGATTGATGGGTTGATGTGGGCCCAAAATGACTGGAGAACAATGAACCGGTTTGAGGAAAGCTATATCCTGCGCATGCACGACAGCTTTTTCAAATCATGAGCCGTGGCCATGCCCTTGGTTTACTTTAGCACAAGAAACTTAGGTTGTTGGCTGTTTAGCGTTCATGCAAGTTGAGGCCGCTGCTTTGAACTTTTAGAGCCAAATTCATTCGGCTCTCGACCACGCCAACACCGCCATCACAATACCCACGGCGGCAATGCTCCGATGAGGAGCGCAAGCACGAATAGGGGCGGGTTTAGCTGGTTTCACGGTTTTTAATGCGTGCTGAACCCAATCCGTTCCAACAAATGTGGGTTCAAATTTGAAACCAGAAACCGGGCAAACCTGAGCATTCACGCCCAACCACATCCCCTTTTCAGTTATTATGAACACAGAACACGGAAATCATATGGAGTTATGGACTGGCAATCGCTCCTTTAGTTCCCAATCACCAGAGAATCTGGCCTAACCTTCTCTATCATTTGCATCGGCAACTATTCACCAAAACTGGAGAAGAGTGGTTACCTCAGGACTTGGAGCAACCACTTTGAGACCTCAAGTCTCATCGAAGACATCACACAACTCAATTATGGCAAAGCATGTTACTGTATTATGTTAAGTGAATGTCATGCAAACAACATAACATCAGTAGACATTGCTCCAACGAGATCGTGACGCCAATCGATCCAAAATATAATTAATATGTCAAAAACACTGAAGCCAATCATCTATTAGTTTGCATAGTTAAAATACACTCTGCTCAAACAGCACACCAATTACAGGATTCCACAACTGCAAAGTTATCTAATATTTTGGCATGGAAACAGAACTTCTCTAAACTAGACTTCGAGCCACTAACTAGACAGTCAGGAAATAGGCCCAATCCTGGTGGTTCTAACCTACAAAGCAAAGCTTGATCTCTTGTACACTACAACGGTTCCAGAAAAAGAAATTGTTGATGATTGGCAATGACGGTGGATCAATTTGTCTGATTGTTCTTCCTGAATACAATACTACTTCATGACAAATTGACAACTAGTCAACTATTAAAGGTACATAACTCGTAATTATGCACATAAATTTTGTTAGAAAAAGATACCTGGCCTGAGCAGTGTAAAAATCTAAGCCAAAGAGCACAACTAAGGTTTCTAGCAGAGTTCAAGGGAAATAAAAAGTGTGTAACATGAAACATTGATGTTCAAGGTTTACCTGCTCTAGGCTGTAAACATCATCATCCATATATGAAGTCCAGTACCGGCCTTACTAACTTAACTTTTGATTCCAAATATCGAAACAAAGCTTCAGCATACATATAGAATATCAGAAGCACAAAAATTGTGGGAATGACAATGGATACCTACCTGAGAATTTTTTTTTCCCATGTAAAAAAGGAAGTCTGTAGGGTTCCAACAGAGCTGTTACAGCAGAGCAGAAACTTAAACAGGTGCGACACTGCAATAAAACCCATTGTACAGTAATAAATAGCAGAAGGGAACGGTCTACCTCATGAGTCCCAACTGTGAATAAAACTATCTAAATGTTCAGCTAATGATCTGGACTTCTAGATCTTCCATAGCCATGTCTGGTTGGAGAACGTGATCTGCTCCTCATTCTCCCTCGTTCGCTTGTCATATCACCACTCCTGTATCTGTGTCCGCCTCTTTCAGAATCCCTCCCATTTCTGTAGTAGGGATTGCTTCGGTGCTCTGATCCTCTCTGTCTGTAATCATAGGACCTGTCTCTTCCACGGCTTCGCTCATATTGACGATCACGGTCATAGTCACGCTCCCCAGATCTCTCCCTTCTGGTATCTCTATCCCTGCCCCCACTATCATACTCTTTTCCCCTCTGTTTCTGACGCTCCTCTGCTTTCTGCTCCCTTGCGAGCCTCTCTTCCTCTTTTGTCTTCTCTTTTGCCGCCTGGATTAGATACAACCACCATAAGTACTCAATAAATTAAATCAGTATTTATAAGGATGGGGAGGCCTCTCCAAATGGATACCCGCGGTTTTTCTCTAGTGTAATTTAATGAACTAAAGAGACAATTCCTTTCCTCATTTTTTTCATTTAGTTCATTTAGTTACACTAGAGAAGAACCGCGGGTACCCGTTTGGAGCACCGTCCCCATCCTTAAGTATTTACGATTCTAGTGAAGTGATAATTCACCTTGTATTCCACCAGGAAATCTCTAACCATACCGTAACCAATGTGTTGTTTCCCAGTCACGTGGGACTGCGTTCTCTCAAGAGCATCATCAGAAACTAAGAATGATCCACATGTTTCGCAAAGTTCCATCTTCTTCTCAAGCATAGCCACTTTGTTGTCTGCTTGGTTAGCTAAAGCTGTCTTCTCAGCATTTAGAATGTCAACCTGCAAACCAAAATTTAAGTGAGAATTTCACAAATTGATGAAGTAGTGTTCAAACATAATAAAGGAACAAGATGAATGTTGCATATCAGTACCCTTCTCATAAGTGCCTCAGCTTCATCCACTTTACCAGCCTCACCAAGCTCCTCGATTTGCTCCAGCAGCTTCTTGACCTGTTCTTCTCGCACTGAAAGCTGCTCAGCTATTTTTCCAGGGATTGGCATTGGCACAGCAGAATCATGAGCCAACCTTTCTCGACCACGCCTTATCTTTCTATCCAAATCCATCACCTACAACAGAATAAACAAAGGTAAATGTACTACTCAGAAATTTTTGCAAGAGCAAGCAGTGACTCACCAATTTCTCACATTGTTGTGCAAGCTCTGCCTCAAACCGTCGCATATAAGTATCATGCCTGGGAGACTTCTCAAAGCTGCACATACCCAAAAACCCATGTGAGATACAAATAGATAGTTCAATATCTACCCTATATAGCTAAAATATAATCATATGGATGTGAGTTATTGGTTCAAAGCAATCTCTACAGATGAAACTGAAGTCACAAAGCCAATCCAGTAGAGTACAACCACCAACTTTAACGCCCACCTCACCGGCTGAAGGTAAAAAAATATTAATTTCTTGTCCTGAGTAATTATAGCATTCAATCTGAACCAATAGTCTCTGTTGTGAGCTAACATTTATTCAAATTATTCAATGTTAGTAGCTTGATTTGCTTGTTTTACAGGAGCATTACTCAATGTTGGTAACGTGGTATAATTGTTTTAGAATTATTCGCTAGATGGAACTGTTAAAACTTCCATGAGATCACAAAACAAGAAAATCTACAACTGTCAGAACCCTTAAAAAGTATCCCAAACTGCGAAACAATAGCATGAAATTCTGAATGGCTAAATGAACTGCACATATGACATGTTCATTTATATTCATCTGGATTAAAGAAAAACCCCGCTAGTTGAAGCCAAAAGTCACTATCGTTTCACGAGAATACAGCATGGCTAGACGTCAATTGGGAATGAGGGTGCTAATTATATCCTATTTGCCAACTATAAAGGCTGGGCAGCTATCTCTTAAATTTTAATCTAATGCAACTCACTTAATTCACCTAAGGATTTTAATAATTTACACAAAATATAATATTTAGAATACCTAGGCACATTTCCGAACCCTTTGTTAATACGCATTCAACATTGCTTCTTCACCAGATCTCTCAATATAGCGCTGAACCTTTTTTTTTTTGGATGTCTTGGTATAAAAATGTACTATATATACTTCTAAAATTGGGAGAACATTGTTGCTGTAGGATGTGCAATTTATCCTGGAGCAACTATTTCTTTTTAGACTAGATAGGAGGGTGTCATACAGAACAGTTCTAATTTCACACAAAAGATGTGTCAATCAAACTAAAACTTGTGGCCTAACAGAAACATAAGATGGCTTAATCCTCACAACTAAAAACTAGTTCAACTCTACCATTCAACGAATTCATATAACACAATCATCTCTTATACTTTGGTGTCATGCCATATGGCTCCCAATAGCAAGGTCTCTCTATTCCTAGTTGCAGTCTATCCAATACCCTACTTTGCTTCCTAAATATAACAAGTTACTAAGAGATTATACATCAACAAAGTCATACTTTATTTGTTTTTACAAGAAGCCTGTTGATTTTTATTTCTTTATACATCTCAATCAATTAAGCATAACAATCAGTATCACCTTTCCTTGAGCTTCAGATCATGGATCCTCGAGCACGGCCCTGCAAGCACCCCAACCCAACTTATCATGAGTAAAATAAAATCCACCGCAAAGCGCATTAAATAAAAAAAAAACGAAGGAACGGCCGTACCGAGATTGCTCTTGGTGTTGACGAAGAGGTCGTGGGGACAGAACCGGACCATGTAGGGGCCGCACACGTCCGGATCGTCCCACTTCAGCTCCTTGTGCCCCTTCTTCTCCTCATCCGTTAGATTGCGAGCTGCAAACGACCGCACCCGCGGCGCGGTTAGAGGTAGGGTTAGGGCATGGGGCGGCACCGATCGGGCGAGGGGGGATCTGGTGGGTACTTACCTGTGCCCATGAGCTCGTCAAGGAGGGCTCGCTGCGCGTCCATGGCGGAGAGAGGAAGGAGGCGTCGAGAAACCCTAAGCCTGGCGGCCCTCTTCCTTCACTTTCCCCTATACTCAGGTGGGTTTGGATTTGGGTTCGTCCTAGTAGTAACTAGGAAGAGACAAGGGAGAGAACCCTAGCGCTTGCTACTCAATAGCATAAAGAAAGTTTTTATTTCATGAGGACATAGTTTTAAGATTGACCAATATATATAATATAATATAAATATAAGTGTGTTATAGATTTTAAAGTCGTTTAGGATAGTGACACGGTCTTCAAACACACAACTTTGATCTCTTATTTTTATATAAATATTTAGGAAAAATGATATATGTATATTTTTATGAAAGAATTTTTCAAGACAAACCTATTCATATAATTTTCACATATGCAAAAGGTTATTGACGATTTATATTCTCAATATTTGACCCAAATCTTGTCCAAAACGACTTAAATCTGATATGGAGGGAGTACTAATATTTATGACGTATAATAACTGTGGTTTTATTAATCACGAAATACATATCCTAATAATATATTTGAAGATGCAAATATTAATACTCTCTCCCTCGGTTTCATCAAATTATAACACGTTTTGTCTTTTTTTAGTATATTATTTTTATTATATATTTAGATATAGTGTATACATAAATATATAGCAAAAGCTATATATCTAAAAGAATCAAAACATCCTATAATTTCAAACAAAGGAAGTATGCTTATTATATATAAACCTAGTTAGATTCAAAATTGTTTGATTTATCAAGAATGAGATTTTTTTTCTTTTTGATAGAGCGAATACTATTCTGGCATCCAAACAAGCAAATACAAAATGTGACTAAAATCCAAGTATCAGATGAAATTTATGGAATGCATATTTTACAATTTGGATAAATAGTTTTCCTTTTTCTATAGTCTTCCTGTACTAGGTCGTGTTTTCTTAAAGATCCGTTTGGATCGTCTTCGGAATTGAAATTCATTCGACACTGATCAATTAAATTAATATGGCCACATACTAAATATACTTGTGTGTTATTGTTGGTCATTTGATGAAGATACTTATATATTACACTCTATTGCAGGGAGCGAGCCAAATAGCATGCTCTTCCAGAGCAGAAACTTAGCATGAGGATCTATGGAATCAAATTCTATCTCTTACTCCATGAATTTAGGATAAGCTTGTATTTAAACTTTGTAAGTTATGGAATGTCAAATTTCAAGCTAAATCGTCTAGTTCATAAATTATATCTCAATTCCTCTGCAATTTACATGCCTTATTAGTACATATATATAACCGATGGCTATCTGTGTTCATCCTAAATCCGAAAGAAAATATAAGAACTAATATGAAAGGGACGATATTTGTCCGTATCTGTTCTAATCACACTCCTACTTGCTTGGCTGATAAGTTATAACTGAAAGTATTATTCGCTGATTTGTTGTGAAAGAAAAACATTGCTGAATGGCTGACAGATTCTAACAGATAACCTTAAGTGAACAGGGTTAAGTGAACAGAGTTGCTCGGTGCATATGTAGCACGGAGCGGTTAAGGAACATGTGTGTCATCTACTCATTTTTGTGGGAAAATGCTATACTTCTCCAACATAAAGCAAGCACTTAACCCTCGGACAAAAGTAAACATGTCCTATGGTTTGAACACATCCCTTTTATTTTTATACATATGCAATTATCAAAATATTCACACAAATACATTGTGTTAAAAAAACCAAACAAAGAAAAAAAATGTTCAAATGTGTACATCATGTTTAAGGGATAGTCATAACTCATACTCCCTCTGTCCTAAAATAACTATCGTTTGTGTTTTCCATGAAACAACTTTGAGTAAATATATATTAAAATATATTAATATTTATGGTACATAACTAGTACTGTTTGAAAGATCTTTGAATCTAGTTTTTTGACAATTTTATTTGGAGTTACAAATATTACACGTAAGACTTGTGGCACGAAAACCAATAACGACAGTTAATTTAGGATGGAGGGAGTATGTGCATTTGTAGTAGAGGAACACTAGTTAAGGCTTACCATTTGTGTAAACCTTGTCTTTTCTACGCCACAATATCTACAAAAAGATTTTTTGTCAAGAAAGTGCTCTAAAGTTTAGAGGAGAACACAAACTGCCCTTAATCCCTTTAGTTATGACTACCCTTTGACCAACAATTACTTTATCACCTCATTTTCTTGTCTTGATACAAAACTAACCTTCCTGGATTCATGTTACTTGTGATTATGATTTTGCATCACATAAATGACATATTAGTAGATTAATTTTAGTTAAAGCCTTGCCCAAACTAAACAAACAATTTGTTCTATTTTGTAATGAACGAGTACATATAGGGACGTTGTAGTTTCTTTTAAAAATGTGCAAGCACAATAATCATAGGCTGTAAAAATAAAAAAATAAAAAAAACAGGGGAATGCCTTTTATTTTATTTTATTTTATTTGGAAGCCCCCTGCGGTTTCGCTCCGGTGCATATGAAACCTCAAAGTGCTGAGTGATTTGAGATGTGTGACTTGAATTAAATCTCATGACGGTAAATTACATGAGTAACATTTATTTAACATGGTACAGGACTTCTGAGAGGACGTCCAGACAGCCGCAGACAGGCGTTGCGAGAATAATACTATGACATTCACAACTGAGTTTTTTAACAGCTCATAGGGGTTAAAGACTCATCACAGAAAACTAGTGCATATTTCTTCTTTATTACATTACAACGATGGGTTCGTTTCTTGTCCCTTTTGGCTTTCTTCACCTTCGGCAAGCACTAATTTACTTCGAGTTTTGTATGTTGGCTTTCATTTCATATCTGCACCCACGCCATCCCTGTATTTGAAAAACAAAAGAAAAGTAGAGAGATTATCTTCTTAGTTTGGGATGTTGAATGCTATGCAAGACAGCAGCATCTAAAGGAATGAACGAACTAGGAGGGGTGCAATTCTCACTGAAGGATTTTTCTCAGCTGTTCGATGTGGCCAGTGAGTTCTTGTTGCTTACATATTAGTGTCTGCAGGGTCTGAACTACAAAGAAACTACATTCAGTTGCTATATAGATATTTCTTGGCTGCAATTTCTTGAATTTGGGTTCCTTTGCTCACCTCCTTACTCTGAGCAGCACAGTGTTCAAGTTCTCGGATCTTATCCGAGATCTGTTCATCGACTTGTTTCCGTAGAGTATTTTCACCTGTATCAATTCCAACCTGTCCCATAGAGAATTCAGTATTAATAATGTGACTTTTCGTGCATAACACAAGGAATACTGGCTGAACTGGCATAGACATATTTTTCTTTACTTGCTTCCTTGTGAAACTTTAAAGTATTTACTGGCGCATCTTTTTCCCTGATATGAAGTGAAACTCCACTGGGATAGAAATGAAATTCGAAAATAAAGAAGATGACACAAATAAGACCTGGTCATCTTTTAACAACATGCCAAGAGTTCTTTTCTTACGAGAAGTGGAATCTACTTGTTTTGCGGAAGGCTCCTGCAAACAAAATACAAAGAATCAAGAATCCATGATGATTCTATGGCAAGGAAAATGAGGGAGAACTAGACAGGAGAGCCAACTTCATTTGGGCATGGCACTAAGTGAAGGAAAGGAAATAAACAAGTAGGTGCAATGTAATGATTATTTTCTCTGACTATAATTTTCTGGTAGGCAAGGTGTGCATGCTAAGCAGCACGGATACGGATACGCGTATCGGTATCGGAAGGATACGGATACGTGGATACGGCAATTTTCTAAAAAACCCGATACGCGGATACATTTTACTATTTTTTAAAATAAATAAATAATGACATATATTAGAATTCTGAAAGTAGCCAGTACAAGTAGCAGTTCTACATCACCTTGAACTCTGAAATAGAAAGGGGAGGAAGAGGACAAAAGAATACAGCTGTCGACCTGGCTGCCCAACTCTGCTGTCGATCTTATCCTCTTCCCAGCCTCCCAACAACAGCCCACGTCTCCCATGTCCTCTCTCCAATCCAGACACTTCTCCCGTAACATCTCCAATTCTCCATCGCTTCCACCACACTGCTGCCTCTCCGCCACCCGCCCTTCTCCCTTTCGTATATCTCTCCCAACATCAGGGCGCGAGAGCAGGGGATGTGGGCCTCCTACTGCTCCCACCACGCCGCTGCCTCCGCGCCAGCAGGCCTCGTCGCCGGCGAGCAGAGGCTCGTCGCAGGTGGTCCGCGGCCGGCGAGCGCGGATGCGATGTCACGGGATCTGGATCGGGAAGAACTGAAGAAGAGGAGCACGCGCGCAGAAACTCCACAGGCGGCTCCACGGCTGAGCAAGGACGGTGCTCGTCGCCGGCGAGCAGGGACGGCGCTGGCGGCCGGCGGGCGTCGGGCGGGCGTCGTGGCCTCCCGGCTTCAGTGCTTCACCCGTCGCGGAAGAGGCGGCGCGAGTCGGGCGACTGCGCGTCCGTCCCAGGCGACACATATGGCCCTCTTAATGGGCTGGGCCGTATCCAGCTTGCCTGATACGCGTGTCTAGTGCTGGATACGTATCAGGCAAACGTATCGCATTATTTAAAAAAAAACAAAATTCCGATACTTCTCCAGTACGTACTGGCCGCGTATCGGCAGCGTATCCGTATCGGATACGGGATACGCGTGTACCCTGAAGTATCCGTGTAACTTAGTGTGCATGCACACAAGTTGTGTGATAATTGTATCTCTTCAGAAAAGAAAACCAAGTGGTGAAAAGCATAAAGAGGGATAGATAGGAAAAAGAATCTCAGTGGAGAGGTGAGCAAGGGCAGTAGGGAAAGATGGGATCATATTAGAGGAAAGGAAGATCATAGATGTGACAATTTCTCTCTTAACGAAATGATGCGCAATCCTCTTGTGTGCTCGAGAAAAAAAATTGATGTGACAATGGGGCCTCTATTTCTATAAACTAGGTCAACGGATTGTTCGAGAAAAAAATAGATGTGACAATCAGGCTTATAAACTGAACAATCATGGTTGATAAGGTGCTAAGTGTTTAACACTCCAAAAGGCTTAATACACTCATATCAATGGCTGATGACCACAGAACAATATTACAAACACCCTATAGGATTAGGCCTATGCTGATAAAGGCTCAAGAACAATAAGAACAATATATACCATAATACCTGACAACCTGTAAAGCTTTCACAGGCAATTGTGGCAGTCAATTCATTGAAAGACTTCTGACCTTTACCAAATGCTTCCTAAGAATCACAAATAGATTCTATCACTCCCAACAATTTTTATTTTCATTTTTATTTCAGATTTCCAGAAAATTTCAAATGACCTATTAAAGAAACATACCTTACCTTAGAAGCACGAACCATTTCTGGGTCAGTCCAGGGTCCTTTATCTTGGAGTAAGCATCCTCCTGTTGGACAAGTGCATGTTCCGCCTAAAAAGTCTGGTAAATTGCTGCAGAAGGAGCAATCATTCAAGCAGCTAAAGATGCAAACGTTGCACGTGACTTGATGCACTTTTACCTTGGGTCAACAGCTTTTAATACTGTGTTAAGGTAATTGGTCCCCAGAACCTAACAAGTAATATAGAGGTAAGCATTCACTCTATTTTGTCAAACAATAATAGTGCAAACAAAAATATATACTACCTGAACCTTTGCTAACGTTCTTGCCTCCATGAATGCTTTCAATACTTTCCACAGTGCTCTAAATCCAGTTCCAGCATTAATTATATAAAGTTGATTTAATGTCTGTAGCAAAAAGCAAGATACATATGAGCTAGTGCAAAAGCCACATTAGATGTTCGATCATGGCCATAACCAAGACAAACCTCTGGATAGTAATTGCTATCGATCTTTTGGATCTCTGCGAACATCTCTCTTGCAGATTTTGAAAAGTTATTCAAACCCTGAATAGCAGCAGCCAAGACAAAATATATGATTGCGTACAGATAGTCAAATAACTTCATTATATGCCAGATAGGGAACTTAAAAGCTAACATATAAAATGTCTGATAGTTCCAGGTAGATATGTATTAGTTTCATAGGGAACTTAAAAACTAACATATAAAATGTCTGATAGTTCCAGGTAGATATGTATTAGTTTCATGTATGTGGAACACATGTCTAGACATAAAATGAAATGTGAGCAAAGCCTCTGTAAAACTTACAAGACAGTAATAAGTCAAAGCAACTCTATTCTCTAATACTACCTGCTTCTAACATGAAACTTGGGTCACAGTATTAGAGAATGAAGAATGGCTGAACATTTAGGCAACTATTTTCTTATAAACTGGAATATATGCAACGTTAAAGGGAAGTGCTTCATTTAGCTATGACGCACCAGTCCTTTCACATCAAATATGGCTGTTGTCGAGGCTATGTGCCTTTTAGCCACAAGTGAGCAAACAGGATATCTCAAAGACATAGTTTTCTCTTGTTCTGATATATGATATTTTACATATCGATCAATACTAGTCACTTGCACGAGCTTACTGAGATCCACCAAGCCAACCCGTTCGATATATAGAGGCCTGCCAAATCTGTCAACTCCATGAAATCCATGAGGATAGCATCTTTTCACAGCATCATACTCCTCAAATTTAAAATCCTGTAGCATAGAAACAGACATTTAAGCTTGATATTTCATTTTTTAGATGAAGGAAGCTTATCCATAATAAAATTCCAGCTAAGCTGATATGCACAGTGCCACAGCCATAAGCTCGATATTGCAATAAAAGTACATATATATTATTCTAACATACAACATTTATGGTACAGATAGAGCAAAGTTCCAAGATAACTGTAAGCATAAATTCTTGTAACAAACCAGAGATAAAAGAAATGTAAGACACAATAAAAACACTACTTACGTTTGCGATGGCATCAACAGAACAATCTTCACGCCATTTTAACATATTTAAGAACATCTCTTTTGCTTTTAAGATGTTGAAGCCTCTCATTCTAAGAAAGCTGCAAGATGAGAAAGCAATGAGGTCATGATCTCTTCAGTGCAAAACTGGAAGGAAACTATCGAAGAATAAAACATCTCCTACCCTGTTACTTGGATGAATTATGTCAGTCTAAGAACAATATATAACATAATTTTCCAGAAAATAAATAAAATGGGCATACCGTAGAAGGACATAGTAGTCATCAAATTTATCTGGGAGCTGATTGCTTGCAAGAAGTAACTCCCTCAAGGATTGCACTAACTGCTCTTCCTTCTGGTCATGGACACCGTCAACAATATTGCGAGAAATTTTGGTTTTGCTGTTCCTCCTAAGTAACTGTTCGATGGATCTGAAGCTCATCTTTGATATGGAGTTTTTGCTTTGTACTTGAAAGAAGTGCCAATACGCTTCAAATAGGAACTCAATAAATTAATTCTGAAGCTATGAATTTGATATCAAAGCCCTCAATAAAGGGACAGAACATATTGCTTGTATTGCCAGAAACAGTGCTGGTCTTCTTGAGTACATTATGGTCTTTTAGCATTCCAGTTTCTATTATTTGGTTTAAACATGTACAAATAGTTAGATGGGAATCTTACAGAACAAAGAAACAGGATATGGATGCAACCTTAGGTAAAATTGTGCAGCATATGGTCATTTTCCCCAAGTTAAATCTCACATAATCTCTGAAAGTTAAAAAGCCATTTAAAGCTGTTTATCTATAATTCTATATAGCCCGATATTAGGTAAAAAAAAATCTAACAGTATTAATAAAAATATATACCAACAGAATGAGGTATTCAGTTGACTATAGTGTACTGTAACTAGAATAACGGTCCAAATAGTTATTCTACTCTTTAGTGACAAAATATATTAGGTTCCTACATGGAGGAAGTAGGAAACCAACAGTTGTCAGAAATAACACATCAGTTAACCATAGCAGAATAACCATTTGACAAGTGTCGTAATAATTAACATACCTAAGCAGCAAAAATGCATCTTTAAACAACAAAGGCAAAAAAAAAAAAAAAGATAAGCACTAGCTATTGATGCCCTCATTTTATTTTCTTATGATGATTCTTCAGATTTGCTAAGTCTTCTCTGGCTTGCAGAAAAAACTAGAAAACCTCAGCTGACGAATTTAGTATGCAACGGTCTTGCTGAGGGACATCTAACTGCTACAGCTTAAGGCGACACTGCATTAGAACAAGGCAAGAAAAAAAATTGTAGTAGCCACCAATCCTGTGAAGCATGTACAGTTCCCCAAATAAAGAAGCTGTATATTAAGCCTGAAGGCAAGAAGCTTATTTGCACGACCCGATTTCGAGAACAGCAGTGGCAGCTGGGATGCGATGCTGTCCTCCCAGGCGATTTCAGTGGCACCAATAGTGCGAGAACAAGAATGGAAGACTGAAAGAGAGGCTCAGGATTACCTCGGGATAGAACTCGGCTTGGATTGATGTACGGTTCTCCTTCATATAAAAACTAACCTTCATATAAAGATTGGAGGAATGCCGTGGGGGCGCCGCGGCATTAGGTCGAGCGCCTGGCGGACACGCGGGTCCGGGCGACGCGCAGGAGGTTTCTTCGGCGGGTGGCGATAAGGTGCGCGAATCTGTCATCTCCCCCGCCGGCACGGCGCGCTGGCGAAGCAACCTGAGGCGGCGGCCACCGGCGCCTCCAGAACAGCAGAAGATCACGTGCGCCCGACCCGGCCCGGCCGCCAGCCTCTCTCTGTACAAGCAGCACAACGGCCAGCTGGAAGCCTGGAACTAGGGAAAGAGGCGCGGGACGGTGGAGAGTCGAGATTCGAGAAAGGAAGGATCAATGCGTTCGCGCCACTCGGAAGCAAAGCAGACGTCGCGGCCGCCGCTGACAGAGATGATACAATTTGTGGGGTACGTTTGCTATGCTCTAGGGCCTGTTAGCATCTCCAACAGTTGGCCATTTAGGTTATGCATTCTAGGAATTTGCCAAAAACCATAAAAATTGCTCTCCAACAGTTGGCCATTTGACTTATGCATTTTGCCAAACTTGGCATTTGATGGACCAAACTAGACATTTTTGCATAGGCTCTTTGGTTTGGCAAATTTAGAATCCCGGGAATCCAGGACTTCTTGTCCACGCTCGGTCGCCTCCTTCCCCCTCCCGGCCACGACTCTTTGTTTTTCCCGCCCGCGCGCGACTATTTCCTTTTCTTCGCGTCCTTTTCATCGCGACTATTTCCTTTTCTTCGCGTCCTTTTCATCGCGACTATTTCCTTTTCTTCGCGTCCTTTTCATCGGCCGAGACGACGGGGCGATGCGCCTTCGGCCGAGACGACGGTACGACGAGACGACGGGGCGAGACGACGGATCGAGACGACGGGGCGAGACGACGGGGCGCCGCCGCGATGTACACCGGCGATCGATGGCAATCTCCGATGAAATCCTCGATGGAATTGGCGGTAGAATTTCCCGCGCGCGCGAAGGATAGGAATCGCGGCAAGAGCGCGAAAAAAAGGAATATCCCGGTGGGTCCACAATTTAGGAGAATGGCAACTCAAAAAATGGCCAACTGTTGGAGATCTCCTCTTTTTCTCTTTGGCAAATGGTTCTGAGACTTGGCATTTTCCAACAAATGGCAAAGTACAAATGGCCAACTGTTGGAGATGCTCTTAAAACCCCTGTTTGGTTGGCGCGTCTAAAATTTAACTCCTGATACATCTGTTTGGACACATGTATAGAATATTAAATATAGACTATTTACAAAAACTAAAAACATAGCTAGAGAGTAATTTGCGAGACAATATTTTAAGTCTAATTATTCCATAATTAGATACTAATTATCAAATAAGATGAAAATGCTACCGTGCCCGTTAAACTTTGACACCCTCAACTAAACACCCCCTTAGATGCACTAAAAAATCCAAAAGTTTATAAGATTTCTCGTCACATCGAATCTTGCGGCACATCATGGAACATTAAATATATATTAAAAAATAACTAATTGTACATATTACCTATAAATCACGAGACAAATCTTTTAAACCTAATTAGTCCATAATTAAATAACGTTTGTCAAATACAAACAAAAATAGTATAGTGTCAAAATTTTAAAAAATGCATCTAAACAAGGCCATAGTTAAAGACGTCGCGGCCGCGGCTACAGAGATGTCCACAACCAGTCCCTAAACTTGTAATGTCGTGTCATTCTGGTTTTTAAACTCGCAAATTGACTGTTTAGATTATCTATGTCATCCCGATCCCTAAACTTGTTCAGTTGTGTCATTCTGGTTCCTAAACTTAGAAATCACTTGTTTAGATTCTCAAATTTGTTTAGTTGTGTCATCCCGGTCCCTAAACTTGATTTTAAGTCTTATTGAGTCAAAACAAAGTGATTCAAAAACTCTATATCAAAAAATAATTTATAACTTTTCATATAAACTCGGATGAAGATAAACTTTAAATCAAAGTTGTAGCTCTCAACGTGATCTACAAGTTTATAATTGAATTTTTTTAATTTGAAGTCATTTAGTGTCACAAAATTTAATTTTAAATTTTAAAATCTATAAATTTACAAAAGATATTTTGAGATCCTAAATGATTTTAATTTAAAAAATTTTCAACTACGAAGTTATAGATCGAATTGTTGACTACAATTTTAATATAAAGTTTATTTTCATTTGAGTTCATATGAAAAAGTTATGAGTTATTTTTCGATATAGAGTTTTTAAATTCGTCGTGTTTTTATCCAGGTGAGACTTAAAAACAAATTTAAAGACTAAGATGACACAATTGAAACAAGTTTGAGGACTTATATGGGATATTTTTAAGTTTAGATATCAGGATGACACAACCGAACAAGCTTAGATATCTAAACGATCGTTTTGCAAGTTTAGAGACCAAGATGACATCCAAACAAATTTAGGGACCGATAATAAACTTTACTCGGTAAAGAATCTCGAGACCCTTAATAAGGTCCTTACTCTACTCTTTTTTGCTAAAACAAAAAGAAAAAAAACATGTCCAACTCAAATTCCTAATTTATGCTCCAAATCTTTCCCCCTAATAAGGTACTCCCTCCATACCCCATAAAGAAAGTCATTTAGGACAACGACACGGTCCCCAAAACTTAACTTTGAGTCATTGTGTTTTATAAAAATATTTATCAAAAAGTGGTATATGTATATTTTTATGAAAGTTTTTTCAAGATAAATCTATTCATATGGTTTTCATATTTTCAAACTCAATAACTTAAAAGTTATTTATGATTTATATTTTCAATGTTTGACCCAAGCCTTGTTCAAAATGACTTCTTTTATGAATATGGAGAGAGTACATCTAGCCAACACTAAGAGCCCGTTTGGGAGGGCTTTGGCCAGCTCCGGCTCCTCTGACAGCAGATTGCATGACATTATAGTTGCACTATTCACAGAAGCTATTTTTCTCTCTCCTCTCTTTTCTATCTCACTAACAACTGAAGGGTCGAGATGACGGACTAGAGGGAGGGGTAAATAGTCCTTTCTAAAACTTATTACGCTGGCTAACCAAAATAAATGCGGAATTAAGACTATCGATCTAGCCAAGACTACACCCCTCTATCTAAGTTCTCTAGCACCTTCTAAAAAGAACCTAAACAAGCAAGCAAGGTGCTACCTTAGCAAGAGCTTATCTAATCAATTCTAGGAGCAAGGTCACACAAACCTATGCCACTACTACTTTGTAAAACAGGGAGCTCCTACACAACTAGTAAGCAAAAGCACAAAGCTCCTAAGCTCACTAGCAATGCTCAATAACAAGGCAACCAATGCCAAATTAGAGAGCGCAAATTACTTAGGGCGTGTTTGGTTGCCCGCATATGGGCGAACCAGGCTCCCTGGATGCAGCCTTTCGGTGTTTGGTTCCCTTCTCTTCTCTCTAGCCTGGCTTAGCGCGTGCAAAAGGACCCTTGGAGCCAGGCTCCCGAGCTACGCTCGAATCGGCCGTTTTTCTTGAGCCTGGCTCGCTCCGTGCTCTCGCGTGCTCGCGCGCTCGGCGATTCCGTGCGCGGGGAGATGGCGCGAAGTTTCTAGGGTTACCTCCCTCTTTCCCGCCATTCACCGCCTATATATATCTCCTTTCCCGCTTCCTCCCTATCTTCTCGTCACTCCGCGTCTGCGCCGCCGGTTCCTAGGGTTTGTGGTCTTCTCCCTCTCCCCCTTTGTTCTTGGTTTGATTCGTTTCATGCTAATGATTTCTTTCTCATTGGATTTGTTGCAGGGCACTTGGATCTGACGATTTTCGTAGCCGGTGAGTTCTCCCTCATTTTCTCCTCTTTTTGTTACCGATTTGTAAACCCTAACTTGTGTAAATGATTGTTGTGGATCTGTGCGTGCAGATCCGACGTCCCCTGAACTGCTGTTGTGCTTTGCTGGGTCTTGTGCACTGACGTGGGTAATTTGTTCATCTCCTCCCCCTACCCCCCCTCCCTCTAATCTGCACCGTGTGATACAGAGTTTTGCCTTCTTTGATTTGGATGCATGTCGTACTTTTAATATGAAGAACAATTATATGAAGATCCCTTTTCTGCTAAGCTATTGCTCAAGTCGATGCTTACATTGTTATGTCTGAGCATATGTTGAAGTCTATGATGATTGTTCATTATGTCTGAGCATTTGTCCAAGTCTATGATGATTTTCAGTTAGTCTGAGCTTATGTCCTAGTCTAAGCATTTATTCTATGTTTTATCTTCTAGATGGATTTGCAAGAGAAGAGGCGCATGCTTTTTGCTCGTGCTGCAGCTCTTGTTGCTGCTATGTATGCCCTATTTTTGCTAGGATTAGAATGATTCAGTCCTCAAGGCCTCAGATCAGTTATGGTCCTTTGAGTAAGTGGGATGAGGAAAGGCAAAAGAACCTAGACTTAATTTACAACTACAATGTAAGTGGCATCACAGGTTCTAGCTCAACAGAGGACAAATCTGAGGTGGACTGACCCTATGTCTGGGTTTGTGCTGCGCCACATGTGCCAGCTCATAACCACTGGAGTTAGAACTGATAAGGGTTTCAAGGAAGTTCACCTTAATCAGGTAGCCAAAGCGCTGCATGAGTTCAGTGGGCAAGAGGTCACTGGAACCCAGGTGTACAACCACCTGAGAAAGTGGAGGCAGAGGTGGGTGAGAGTGACCAAACTGAGAGAGCTAAGTGGTGCTTTGTGGGATGAGGATGCATGCATGATTGTGCTAGAGGAGGAGCACTACAATGGCCATACCCAAGTAAGCAACTGCCACAGAGTGTCCACTTATTACTTCAAACTTATTTCAATGCTAACTGCCACTTCTCATTGTTTGTGTAGGCACATCCCAAAGATGCTGAGCTCCTAAACAAACCCATCCAACACTACAAGCAGATGATGATCATATTTGGAAATGGTCAGGCAACTGGTAAGTATGCCATGGGATCAAATGAACCACTGGGTACTCCATCTGACTTTGTTGAGAGCTCCCTCAAGCCTGACCCAACAGAGCTTCTTAGTGGGAAAACTGACACAGTTGATGCTACAAAAACTGAGGGGGTTGTTGGGAACAAGAGGAAGAGATCTGTGCTTGCTGATGAGGATGTGGTGTTGTTCACTGGAATGGCAGATGCTGTGAGGGATGTTGCAGATGCTATTAGGTCTACTAAGGTGGAGGATTCTCATCCAGAGTTGTATGCAGCTGTGATGTATGTGCCAGGCTTCACTGACGAAGCCCTGATGTGTGCTTATGGTCACCTGTTGGACAACAAGGCCCTAGGCACAGCTTTTGTCAAGATGGTTGACTCCCACCGTGTCTTGTGGCTGAGGACTTTCTTGGCCAGGCACTACTATGTTTGAGGTGCTTGGAAGCTGGTGGTTGATCCTTTTGTGCAGTGCATGCCCCTCTTTAGGTGACTGCTTGATGGTGTGCAGTGGTGGTTTCTTTTGTGCATAGCTTACTGCAGTTGGTGGTTGTGTAGTGGGCTGACCTACTCTTTTGTGCAGTTGATCTGATCCTGCATTCTTCCTACTAACACTAACTTATAGTTAGTGTCTTACATATTCTAGTGTAACCCTGCCCTTCCATCCTAGATCAACCAAGTTGTTGGATGTACTTGATGAGAACCAAGATGGTTCTGAACATGATCTGAGCATGTGCCTATGCATCAGATTTTAAACTATTATTATGCTCATGCATTAATCTGAGCAGGATGCATGCATGTTTTTATTATTTGGTCTGAGCACATGCCTAATCTTTGCCTGTGATGTTTTCTTATTTGGTTTGAGCACATGCCTAATCTTGCCAGTGATGTTTTATTATTTGGTCTGAGCACATGCCTAATCTTGCCAGTGATGTAACTTTTCTGTTTATTTTTTGTTTGTTTGCCAATGATGAGTATGACTAAGTTATATTATGTCCTGTCTGTCATCAAAGTATGTGATAGTGAGTTGGCCTACACAAGGTTGTTTCTGACTTTGTTGTGTGGCCAGCTCACTTCACATACTTCCATGGCATGTATGAGTTTCATTACATACTCTGAGGTTTTGTTGTGGCCTATGATGACAAAAAAAGTATGAGGTGGCTATACTGTTTTTCTTGTGTCATTCATCACATCTGAAGGAACCATAAACTTTACTTAGCAACAATTGGGTTCATGACTCAAGGTGATGGCAAGAAGTTTATGGTACTCCAGATGCCATGGGTGCCACAATTCTTTGGATTTTCTATTAGAGCTACCAATGATTACTACCTTATCTGTGCACATGACAATCTGAGGTGGCTTTACATGTTTAGTTGCTGTTGTATTGTATGGCTACCTTTCATTCATGAGTATCATCAGGACATGAGATACATCCATCCCCAATGCAACAGGTTTGGACTTACCACCTGATGGCTGAGGATGGAGTGTCTCATGGCCCCATGGTACACATGAAACAGTTATTTGTGCAGAAAAAATAATATCTGAGGCCCCTATTATTTGACACTGATGTTACTTTTATGATAATATTTATAACTCAACAGATTCTGCCTATTTTTCTTGCTACTCTTTTCTTGAACAGCTATGGCTTGGTATGTGGTTCACGTTGGCAAGAAACCGGGTGTGTATTCTACCTGGGAAGAAGCACATGAGTAGGTGAATGGCTTCAAGGGTAACTGCTATAAGAAATACAACAGCAGAAACCAAGCTGTGCAAGCCTTCTATGGACATTCCCTTGACAATCCTCCTCTTCTACAACCTGTCAATCCACCTCATGTCTACAATGATGGAAACGATGGGAGCCTCGCCTTGTGGCTTGCAGTTTTTAAAATTGTAATACTGCTAGTTGTATTTTTGCTAATAGGCTTTCTAATTTGGAAGCTGCTGTAACAGCTTCTGTGTGTGGGTAGTGGTAACCTTACCAAAGGTGCAAACTGGT
Organism: Sorghum bicolor; assembly: GCF_000003195.3. Lineage (NCBI taxonomy): Eukaryota > Viridiplantae > Streptophyta > Magnoliopsida > Poales > Poaceae > Sorghum > Sorghum bicolor. The sequence continues at coordinate 17,506,663 of NC_012871.2, forward strand.
GACAACACCACCTTGTATGCAAGCAACCAAACACCACCTTGTATATCCAGGATTTGAATTCCATGCGGGCGCAGGTAACCAAACAGCGGCTAATGCTGGCCACGCTGAGCTGATGCAGGTAACCAAACAAGTGCCTGTTGCATGTGTTTATCCTGGCCAATCCTAGCCTGGCTGGCTAGTGCTACCCAGGATCCGCTGGAAAGTGAACCAAACACGCCATTAGCTACACAAACTAAGCAATGTGACTAACAAGGTTACACAAACCAAATTAGTCACGTAAGAGGAACTACTTCTAGCTATACAAGCTAACTGATTACAAGAGCAACTACACAAGCACAAGTATATAAAAGTAAATATAAGCTTGTGTTACGGACTTGCAAACCAATGGGAAGAATAATATTAACACGATGGTTTTCTCTCGAGGTTCACTTGGTTTCCACCAAGCTATGTCCCCGTTGAGACAGGCTCCAAGGTTGCCGTCGGTCCTCTTGCAACTGGTGACCAGCAAGTCACACTCTCCCACTTGGAGTGCTTACCACAAGCTCTAGCACTTGACCCGGCCGAACCACTTATCGCCCTTCGCGTCTCACTCTACTAGAGTTGCTCTTCGCGATCCCCGCGGGGTGAGCACAGTACCCCTCATAAATCCTCCTCCGGAGCACCGTACAATCTTCTCACGTGCTTCAAACGGAGTCACAATCCACCAAACCGTCTAGGTGATGGCAATCACCAAGAGTAACAAGAAAACCCCAATCACAAAGATTTCCTAGTGCCACCAAATGCAAATCCCGAATGCACACACTAGGTTCTCACTCCCTCACTCGAAATAGCACCAAGCATGAGAGGGAGAGGAAGGGGAAAATGTGGATCTTCAAACTCTCATCCACACCCACAAAGGGCTCTCAATCTCTCTAAGAAATTTCAGCTCAAATCCATAGGAGAGAGAGAGAGAGAGAGGAGAGGAGGAACCCTAACTTGCTTGCTCTCCAAATGTGAGAGAATGGGGAGAGAAGTTTTAAGGAAGAGGGCAGCAGCAGCAGCCCCAAATACCTCAGCTCGCGCTCCCAACGGTAGGAAATGGCGACGACAACAGCGCACCCACGAAGCTTCCGCGAAGCTGCATGTCTCCCACGCGCGGCTTGTGACCGTTGAAGAGAAAAGTGGATTTGAGTTGTATGACAATTTTTCATACAGAAACGGGAATTGCTTTGGTGGGTTTGGTTACATGCGCAACACAGAACACACACAAACCAGCCATAAGAATTTCTCGTTCACAAGAGAGAATTGTCGAGATGGTGTCTCTGTCTAGACAACAATGTGAGAGAATGGGGAGAGAAGTTTTAAGGAAGAGGGCAGCAGCGGCAGCCCCAAATACCTCAGCTCGCGCTCCCAACGGTAGGAAATGGCGACAACAACAGCACACCCATGAAGCTTCCGCGAAGCTGCATGTCTCCCACGCGCGGCTTGTGACCGTTGAAGAGAAAAGTGGATTTGAGTTGTATGACAATTTTTCATACAAAAACGGGAATTGCTTTGGTGGGTTTGGTTACATGCGCAACACAGAACACACACAAACCAGCCATAAGAATTTCTCGTTCACAAGAGAGAATTGTCGAGATGGTGTCTCTGTCTAGACAAAATAGAAATGAGAATTTCTCGTTCACAAGAGAGAATTGCCGAGAAGGGGTCTCTGTCTAGACAAAATAGATATGAGAATTTCTCATACAGAAATGAGAAATGCCAGAATGGTGTCTCTGTCTAGGAAATAGATATGAGAATTTCTCATATAGAAATGAGAAATGCCAGGATGATCAATTTGAGCACCTCTTCAAGTAGCTAACTTCACCAAAATATTCCAAAATAAATTGGACACTAAAGTTAGCTTTTCATAGATATTTTTCCATAGCTTTCTCGTGCATCTCACCACGTCACTAAGCGCTAGGTATATGCAAATGAGATTCATACTTAGTGGCACTAGCTAACCATTGCAATTAAAGATTTCCCCTCTTTATAGTATGGTTATCTATTCTAAATCCGGTCAAGCACTTCTCTACTCAACCTAGACCGGTGAAATGAAATGCCCTATATGTTATACCTTTGCCTTGCGCATTCCATTCCATCTCCTTCGATGTTGATGCAACACATGCACCAACCAATCACAAATGTATGATCCACTTCATATCATCATGTGACCATATTGGTTCATCGATTTTGACCTCACTTGCTCTTCACCATTGCGTCGGTTCATCGGCACCAAGTCTTGCTCAAGCTTCACCGTCACACACGGTCCCTCGCTTCAAAGCCTTCGACTTGCCCTTCACACTTGCAACCAATCCATCGAGCCAAGCCTCATCTTGATCTTCTCCACCTTGGTCACATGACTCTATGTCATGTCTCATATGCAATGAGCTCTTTCATCATCACTTATTCATCTGTGAACTAATCTCCTGTGTATCTCATATAAAGCTATTAGTCCACCTAAGTTGTCGCTCAATTACCAAAACCAAACAAGGACCTTTCAACAACAGTGTAGGAGCCGGAGCCATACAGAGCCCTCCCAAACGAGCTCTAGTTCGTGTTCTATTGGTTTGATACCTACATCCTGCATGCTCAATACAATAAAATTAGAGATTTTTACCTATATGCAATTATAAAAGTTCAAAATGACTTATGTACCATTGAAGTTTTAAAAAGTTCCTTAGTGTCCTTGTATAAAATTTTCTTTCCTTAGGTGCCACTTCGGTCAACTTTGCTTGTAGCAATAGGTAACGGCCAGCACAAAAGATGATTTTGCCCTCAGTTATAAAATGCATCAAAATTTTCATTCTTTTCTTAGGTCCACTATATTCCTATGATTAAAAAAATCACCCTTTTCTTTGTACCATTATGATTCAAAATTTTATCATGATTTAATGGTACGGAGAAAAGGATGATTTTTTTTGAATCAATTGAATATAATGGCACCTTTGGGAAGAATGAAAACTTTGATGCATTTTATAACCGAGGGCAAAATCATCTTTTTCGTTGGCCGTTTGAAAGGTCCTAATATAGCTAGAGGGGGGTGAATAGCCTATTTAAAAATTCTACAAACTCACTAGAGCAAGTGGTTAGTAAATAACAAAGCAAAGCTTTTTGCTCTAGCTCTAAAAGGGATGTTTGCAAGCCACCTACCCAACAAATCTATTTTCTATAATCACTATGCACACAAGAACTAAGTCTCTACAAGTTACACTAGTGAACTAAGCTACACAAGGCAAGGTAAGCAACTAAACTAATTATACTAGTTTGCGGTAAGTCATAGATTGGATGAGATATTTATACCGCTGTGTAGGGGGTGAACCAATCACCAATATAAACAATCAAGCACCGAGAGAAAGCCAATCAAACACAATTGAGGCACCAATTTTTCTCCCGAGGTTCATGTGCTTGCCGGCACGCTATGTCCCCGTTGTGTCGACCAACACTTGGTGGTTCGGTGGCTAAGAGGTGTAACACGAACCTCGTCCTCACTAGGACACCACAAGAACCTACCCACAAGTGAGGTAGCTCAATGACACGAGCAATCCACTAATGTTGCCTTTGGCTCTCCGCCGAGGTAGGCACAAACCCCTCACAATCATCGGGAGATGGCCACAAACAATCACCAACTCGTGCCAAAGCTCCTCCGCAGCTCCAAGCCGTCTAGGTGGCGGCAACCACCAAGAGTAACAAGCAAACCCGCTGCTCAACGATCACTAGTGCCACTAGTTGCTCAAACTCTAAGCAAATGCAAATAGGATCTCTCCCAATCTCACTTTGGATGAACAAATCTTGAATAAGGTGAGTGGGATGTGTGGGAGTATGCTCACAAGGTGTATTAACAAGTTAGAGAGTCAAGGGCATGAGCATGAGCCAACCAAGGGAAATATATAGAAGCCCCAAGCATCAAATAGTCGTTGGCCACTTACCCCACTGTCTGCGTCCACACCGGACGCGTCCGGTATTGACCAGACCAGGGTCCGGTGCTCCTGACCGTTAGAAAAGTATCTGTTGCCTCTAACACTGACAAGGCATCGGACTCTCAATTTTGAACGCACCGGATGGTCTAAAGATGGACCGGACGAAAACTCAGGGAGCGTTCCAAAATGTCACAACACTGGTCGCTGCACCGGACTCACACACCGGACGCGTCCGGTGTGCACCGGACCTAAACTCAGAGAGCTCTGCAAGATGAGTTTGCACCGGACGCTAACTCGGACGCGTCCGGTGTCACATCGGACGCGTCCGGTGTGCACCGGATGCAAACTTAGAGAGCTGCTCGAGACAGCGTCTCCTCTGGACGAGTTACACCGGACTCAACACAAAGAGTTCGGTAAAAAATTGAGGTCACACCGGACGCTCAACTCGGACACGTCCGTCCTCATACCGGATGCGTCCGGTGTGTACGGAAAACTTTTTTTTCAACTAAACGCTCTACACTTTCTTCCCTTGCTTCCATGTGCCAACACCAAAGTGTCTCAACACTTGTGCACGTGTGTTAGCAAATTTCAAAAACATTTTTTAAGGGTTAATTAATTCGTTCACTAGGTCCTAATGCATATGCAAGGAATCCAATCACCTAGTGGCACTTAGATAACCGTTTTCACAATGAGATTACCCCTCTTAATAGTACGGCTATCTATCCTAAATGTGATCACACCCTCTATGGTGTCTTGATCACCAAAACCAAAACCCTAAGCAATACCTTTGTCTTGATCTCCATAGGGTTTTGTTTTTCTCTTTCTTCTTTTCCAAGTTGAGCACTTGATCATCTTGTGGTCATCACCATTTTCACCATGAACATCTCTTGCTCCATCACTTGGCATGTACCAACCTTATTAAGTCTAGGCACACTTAGTATAGAGGTTAGTACTAGGGTTTTATTAATTATCCAAAACCAAACTAGGGCTTTCAATCTCCTCCTTTTTGGTAATTGATGACAACCCTTTTTACAAAGATTTTCAATAAAAATTTCTTGGATTCATGTTGCTTGCCCAAGCATTTTAACATGTGCAAAGGTTATGGACAAGTTTCATAAACTCGAATTGTAGCAATTGCTCCCCCTACATATGTGCTAAGAGTTTGGATTTGAAAGCTTGCACATATGCTTGAATAGGAAATATAGGAGCCAATTTTACCAAATGATGCTAAGGTGTAAAGAATGGACCTTTGAAGCATGATACTAATCAGAGTTGCCAATATACACCATCCTTAGCACCATTAGTAACTAGACATTCACAAAACTGGAACTCCCCATGAGATCAATCATTATAAACAAGGTTCTAGTACCACTTGTGAAATAACTAAAAGTCTAGTTACACTACCTATGCATGCTAGTTCTTCATTTCATCAATCAAACTTACAACTAGCATATACCACACAAGCAAGATATCGGAGAGAAAACTTTTAAAGCTAATGCCAATGCAAGCAAACATATGTGATGCACATTCAAATGCAACATACAAGTTTATGAGCTTGCTCCCCCTACTTGTGTGATTCAAAATTTTAATTGATCCCCTTCTTTTATCATGTTACTTCCCTATCTTTGTACTTCTCCCCTTTTAGCAAATCTTTGGGAAATTCTCTCCCCCTTTGTCATCAAGGACCACAAAAGGTGAGCTTAAATTTTAGATAGGTTAGTGCGAAACTATGTGAAGTGAGATCATTTTACCAAAATGGTCCAATCTAGATTACTTGCCTAAGATATTTAACTCGGTTTGATCCAAGAACAAACTTCTTTACACCTCTAAGTGAGGGTTATCTTGTACCATGTTGAGTTAAACACTTATAGCTCATATTCTAGATCAAACACTAGGATTGCAAGCCCAAAAACATGTCATATGCTACCACTAGATCAAATCAATCATAGAAGCAATAGTGGTACCATACAAGCATCAAAATTCATTTGATTTTCATGAATGAGCTTAATACATGTAAAGAATGACTAGATGCACTAAGCAAGTCCTTAACATAGGATGAATGACATGTCAATCAATTTTACCTTGCTTTGCTCGAAGGAGAGGCATGTCATATAATGGGGGTGCATCAACACATATTTGAGAAGTCAAGTATGTTCAATTCATTCCTTAGCTTGCAAAACCTCTTCTCATCAAGTGGCTTGGTGAATATATCGGCAAGTTGATCATCGGTGCCTATACTATCAATGCAAATGTCCCCTTTTTGTTGGTGATCTCTTATGAAATGATGGCGGACATCTATGTGCTTTGTTCTTGAGTGTTGAACCGGATTGTTGGTGAGCTTTAAGGCATTTTCATTGTCACATAGCAATGGCACTTGATTGAAGTTGATTCCAAAGTCTTTCAATGTTGCCTTCATCCATATGATTTGTGCACAACAACTACCAGCCGCAATGTATTCCGCTTCGGCGGTTGATAGTGCAACACTATTTTGTTTCTTGGATGACCATGAGATAAGTGATCTTCCCAATAGTTGACATGTGCCCGAAGTGCTTCTTCTCTCAACTTTGCATCCCACATAGTCCGAGTCAGAATATCCAACAAGTTCAAACTTTGCACCTTTGGGATACCACAAACCAACATTTTGTGTATGCTTCAAGTACCTCAATATTCTCTTTGTTGCTTTCAAATGACTTTCTCTTGGTGAGGCTTGGAATCTTGCACACATGCATACACTAAACATGACATCCGGTCTTGATGCGGTCACATAGAGTAGGCTTCCAATCATAGACCGATATAACTTTTGATCCACCATATTTCCACTTGTGTCACTATCTAAGCTTCCATTTGTTCCCATTGGAGTGCTAATTGCCTTTGCATCATCCATACCAAACTTCTTGAGCATGTCTTTTATATACTTGCCTTGACTCATAAATGTGCCATTCTTCAATTGCTTGATTTGTAGACCAAGGAAGTAACTAAGCTCTCCAATCATTGATATCTCAAACTCATTAGCCATCATGTTTCCAAACTCCTCACAAAATTCTTGATTGGTTGATCCAAATATGATATCATCTACATAGATTTGCAACACAAACAAGTCCTTGCTAATCTTCTTGGTGAAGAGAGTGGTGTCAACCTTGCCCATCTTGAATCCTTTAGAGAGTAAGAAATCTCTCAATCTCTCATACCATGCTCTTGGTGCTTGCTTCAAACCATACAATGCCTTTCTTAGCTTGTAAACATGGTTGGGTTTCTTGTCATCTTCAAAACTGGGAGGTTGCTCAACATAAACTTCTTCATTGATGTAGCCATTGAGAAATGCACTCTTGACATCCATTTGGTATAGCTTGATGTTATGAGCACAAGCATAAGCCAACAAGATCCTAATTGCTTCCAATCTTGCAACTGGGGCATATGTTTCACCAAAGTCAAGACCTTCAACTTGAGTATAGCCTTGTGCTACCAATCTTGCTTTGTTCCTTACAACTATCCCATCTTAATCTTGTTTGTTGCGAAAAACCCATCTAGTACCAATGACATTATGATCACTAGGCCTCCCAACTAATTCCCATACTTGATTTCTCTTGAAATTGTTAAGCTCTTCATGCATAGCATTAACCCAATCAACATCTCTTAATGCTTCATCAATCTTCTTTGGCTCAATGTGAGACACAAAGGAGAAATGCTCACAAAATGATGCTAATCTTGATCTAGTTTGCACTCCTCTTTGAATATCTCCAATGATATGATCCAATGGATGATCTCTTGCAATGTTTGTTGGTTGGAGTATTTGCACTTGATTGCTTGCACTTGGTTGATCATGAGATGATGTACTAGCTTGTTGATCTTGTACTTGAGTACCACTTGTACTAGCTTGATTTTGATCATGAGAACCACTAGCTTGCACATTGGAGGTAGAAAGCACTTGATCTTTGTCATCTTCAACAACAATCACCTCTCTAGGCTTTAAATCAACAATATCCATATTCTTCATTGCATCGGCCAATTGAGTGCCTCTCACATCATCTAGATTCTCATCTTCCTCTTGAGATCCATTGGTTTCATCAAATTCAACATCATGCACCTCTTCAAGAGTACCACTAGCCAAATTCCAAACTCTATAAGCTTTGCTAGTAGTTGAGTAACCAAGCAAGAAACCTTCATCACATTTCTTTTCAAATTTACTCAATCTAGTGCCTTTCTTCAATATGTAGCATTTGCAACCAAAAACCCAAAAGTATGCAATGTTGGGCTTTCTTCCATTCAAGAGTTCATATGGTGTCTTCTCTATCATTGGGTGACAATAGAGTCAGTTGCTATAGTAGCAAGCCGAGTTGATTGCTTCGGCCCAAAAAGAATGACTCACATTGTATTCACTCAACATTGAACTTGCCATGTCAATCAAGGTTCTATTCTTCCTTTCAACAAGACCATTTGATTGTGGAGTGTACTTGGCTGAGAATTGATGCTTAATGCCAAATTCATCATAAAGCTCATCAACTCTAGTGTTCTTGAATTCACTCCCATTGTCACTTCTCACTTTCTTGATGGTTGTTTCAAACTCATTGTGTATTCTCTTGACAAATGATTTTAAGGTTGCAAAAGCATCACTCTTGTCACTAAGAAAGAATACCCATGTGTATTGTTGGGCATTCTTAACGTCACTACCAAAAGTAGACTTAGTTTTCTAATTCTGATAACGACGCCAAAAATGCCAAACCTATCCCTCATGCCACTTAAGCCAAGTTGTCATCCCCAGCATGACATAAGAGATGCGGTATTGAAATATGCAATTGCTCTTCTAAATAAATAATCAAATGGGATCTGCAAGCACACAGATTAATACTGATGTAGCATTTTAACTGGGAAGTATTCCAGGTATCGTTATTTATATTTTTACCACTGGGAAGGGATTTCTAATCATCAATGTTGATTATAGAATGGAATATAGAATTGAGTATCTATCATTGCATGTATAATTGAGAGCATCTATCTATCTCTTGCATACATGAATAAGTGTCACATAAAGGATATATATAAAGTAATGAATAGTGACAAAGATAATTAATCTGATCAGCATAACTTAGCCACATATAAATATGATAAGAACCTCAATTAGATATTCTAGCAAGTCATTAGCATGGAATTAGGACGAACTACAAGAATATTTCCTAAGTTATTCTTAACTATACAGTCTAGCATATCATAGTTAGTGCAATTATACCTAGCAATCATTGCAAGACAAGACTACACCCATGCATAGTGATATTATCAAGGAATATGAGAAACATCGCAATCACTCCCCTGTAATAATGTTGCTTTGCCAGCCCTATACACGAGAGGGGGACTATATAAGAATCAATGGAGCTGTCACTACCACGAACTACCCCGCGATCTAGCATATAGGGTACAATCGCAGATAAATACGGTATAAGCACCACGCCTACACAATATCTATCATTTACCCATGGATCCGATGGATAAATGCTATACGATCCTAAACATGTGTATAATTCCAATCTAACTAAGCCAAGTATATAACTATGATAAACTAAGAACAATATAATTGCGAATATAAACAAGTAGAGCAAAGTCATAATCAATATATTGAAGTAGAACAAAGTCATATTCATAATATCGAAGAACAAAGATGAACAATTGAAGAACAATAGAGAATTACCAAGAATCCTCTTAACAGATCCGGAAACCAATCGAAGATTGACTCCTTCTAGTTCTAATCCTATGTAGCTATGCTAATCTAGAGATCTAATTGATGTGGTGGCTCTAGGGCTTGATCAGAGGCTTCTTCTCCCTGATGAATAATGAATTAGGGTTGAGAGGTGCTCTCCTCCAGGGGCCAGGGGGTCTGGTTATATAGTTCCTCCAAGTGAATATGGGCCGTCGGATCAAACCGACATTGATTGAACGGTTATCCTTGATCCTTTAGGTCGGTGGAGCGTAATCCGCGAGACGGGTCCTGATTGGACACCAGAGGGGGGCAGGCGCGCTGGTCTCTAGGGCGGGCGCCCTGGGCCAGGCCCCGTTCTGCCTCCGCTTCGTTCCCGTGGCTTCTGGAGTCTTCTAGATGTAAGATAATTGCGTGGCACGTTAATATCTCTATGTAATCCCGACGTGTGGGTCTTTCTTCCATAATTCCTGATAACCCCCTGCAGAAATAGACAAACACCAAAACTCGTGGAATTCTGTCAGATAAAACCCTAAGTCTGGATGTCGATTTCATTTGGATCCTTTTCTTTGTTTATTTGATAATTAAATTTGATACTTAAGGACCGTCAACAAACTCCCCCAAGCTTACCTCTTGCTCGTCCCTGAGCAAGGATAATCTCAGTGATGGATCAGAAGTTGCTGTAATGCCTTTAAAAATTGACGGTACACATGCTTTCAAATGAGATCTTATCTCTGAGTTAGAGTAAACTGTCAAGATTTAAAACTTATTCATTTTACCTTTCACCATGGGACATGTAACCGTCACTTCTGTCTTGAGTAGTTAAAAGATAAAACGGTCTAATCAAGTGCCATGTCTCTTATTCTTGATCAACTATAGCCCTAGAGTTTTTTTTGCAGATTTTCAAATAAAACTCAGAGATTTCTTGTATGACTCCCTCAGATATCTCTTTTGTGGTATTTCTGGATTCTTACCAAGGCAGTGATGGTATATGCCTTCTCTCAAAATATGTAGTATTTGTGGTATAAGGCATAGTGATATTGCCTTCTCTCTCACCCTACTCTAATAAGGCTTTTGATATCTTGAGCTCATAGGTGGGAGATAAAGTATACATACTTACAAGACATTTATTGCATATTCAAACCATGGATCCAAAGAAACAAGTCAATAAGTCAAATCAAGATGTGCATGTGTGGCGAATGAATGGTGTATGGTGATGATGGTGATAACAATGGTGAAAGTCTAATTCTACTTGTGCTCTTTTGAAGGGATACATACCTTTCTTTTTCTTTTGAAACTTTTTGAGGAGAATGAGATACTCTATATTTTTTTCTTTCTTTCCTCTCAGGTGGGTATATTGTACCCCTAATTCTACTGTCGGACACTTGTCCATTTTTACCTCTCGTCTCACTTTTTTTCTTTCGAGGTTCCGGGCACTTGCCCCTTTTTATTTCCTCGTATTTATTTTTTCACCTTTTTTTAGAGCACTCATCTCATGAGATAATATAGCAAGTGGTAGTAACCAAGATAACTCGAGCATTTATTTTATAGGGGAAAATAGAAATGTTTTTGGCTATTCTCTCCCGGATTAGGAGTAGAATATTTTTGAGTGGTTCTGAAGATGAAAATGGATGAATATATGTGGATGCGTACTTCCGGAGTAGAAGTAGCATGTATGAGTGAATGTGCAAGTGAATCTTGATTTAACCACATGACAAGCTCCTAAGGGTCTACACAGCTTGACCACACTCAATGCTCATAAGCAGTAAAAAGTAAATGCGTGGCTCAAAGTCTAGCAAGCATGTATATATGGCTGTGGTAGGAATTGAAACTCTCATCATACATGAACTCATCATGTGTTATTTTAAAGATTTTAAAAGATAAAATTCTCTAGAATTCTAGCATCTCTAGGAACAGATAAACAACAGCTCAACCTTCTCATATCATATCCGTTAACAACTTAGACTTCAGATCAAGTTCTCTTCCCACAAGTTTAGGTTTAGAGCAAGCTTTAAATTATAACAGTTATGTCTAAACTAGAGAGAGAACTCAAATTTGAAAATTAGGCAGAGCAACTATTCATCATATCCATGCTAGAGTTTTATTATTAAGATTCAGTTTAGCATAGCCACATTATTTATTTATTTATTAAGCACACTAAGCAAAAGATATATATATATATATATATATATATATATATATATATATATATATATATATATATATATATATATATATATATATATATATATATATATAAGTACAAAATCTTTATTTGGTTTTTCATAGTTATGTATATTTATATTTTAATATAGTATAAGTATAAAGATAGATATAAATACTTAGCGGGATAAATAGGGGTGCTCTCCCCCAAGCTGGATTTTGACGTAATTTCTTCTGATGTAGCTAGCAGGTGGCAGAGGTGCATTTGAAAGTCGGCAGTATCCTGACAGTGATTAGAATATCCTACGTCTGCTAGTCTTCTTGATTCTTAAATTCTGTGGAGCTCAAATAGACACCAAAGCTTTGTGGAACTGATTAAGTGTTAGCATAAATATCTAGCCTTCATCATGTTGAGCCTCCTCAATAAGTGTTACTCTCTATTTTTATATTTTCATTTTATAGAGCAGAAAAATATTTATTTTATTTTTATGCCACCACAGTGAATGTACTTATGGGTTCTATGCCACTCGTATACTCACATGGGGCTTACTATTTTTTTTAGCTTTTTTATTTTCTTTTTAAGATGATATGAACCTAATTAACTAAGCAAATTATTTTAAATATTTAAAAGGGAAAGGATAACTACCAAGTTTACCTCTTGGCAAGGCGTTCGGTGTTTTTAAGTCCTCCGAACGGGACTCTCCGTTTTCTCAGTTGTCCTGGGATTCGTTGGGTGGCGTAGTCGGTGCTTCTGGCGGCGCCTCCTCTTCATGTATAGTTATCTTCTCTCTCCACACCTGACTCGGTGCTACGGTCTCCATAGGATAATCTTGTTCAAGCTGTATGTCTTCAGACCTTACTACTTCTCCTTCGTAGTCTGCCCATCCGTCCTTGATGATTTCCCTCCTTTGGTTGCGGTTAAGTCGTCTTCTTCTTGTCCTGACTTGCTTAGAATCTTCAACTATATAGTTAGGGTCAGTAAAATAGCGGCGTACCTTCTCTGAGGGGAAGTGCATATGGACTTCTCCAGTTTCAATGTAGATGATTGCTTTAACGGTGCTGAGGAACGGTCTTCCAAGGATGACGGGTGGATCGTATTCGTCTTCTCCCATGTCAATAATCTGAAAGTCTGTGTAGACAAAATGATCGTCTATTTTGACAGGAACATCAGTTACTATACCTTCAACCTCTCGAAATGTCTGATCTGCCATTTGGAGCTGAATGTATGTTGGTTTTAGGGGCATGGTTCCGAACAAGAGCCGATAGGTGACTGCGGCCATTATGTTGACGCCCGATCCGGTGTCGCAAAACGTCTTGCAGAAGTTGTAGCCATTTATGGAGCAATAAATGCTTGGCATTCCTGGGTCGTCCTTCTTGGTTAGAAACGGTGACTTAAGTCGATGATCTTGTCCTTCATGAACTGCAGTGACCATCTTAGCTGACTCGGTCCACACTTGCTTGTTCCTGTTCCTCCTATTGGTCCTCTTCCTTGGTTCATGTCGAGATTGCTCTGGGATTTGTGTAGTCTTGTTCTTGAAGAAAAATGTCTCCTTCCTCCCTTTGATGTAGAAACTGATCTTGGCAGCACTAGCGTAGATGACAGCTCCCGAGGTGTTTAAGACTGGCCTCCCTAAGATGATGGGTGCCCTCTCATCATTACCGGTCTCTATTATCACGAAGTCTGCTGGGGCGTACAAGGTACCAACTCGGACGCAGAGGTTCTTCAATATTCCCTTTGGGAAACTTAACGCCTGATTTGCAAACTGCAAACACATGGTTGTTTCTAATAAAGGATATGTAAATAATTTTTCATAGAGTACCCTGGGCATAATGTTGACGCTGGAGCCAAAGTCGCAGAGTGCTTCTGGGAAGTCCACCATGCCGATGGAGATCGGGATGACGGGGCGTCCTGGATCGCCTCTCTTGACCCGCAGAAGGTCAGTAGTAACTTCAGTGACGGGGTTACTCCAGTAGTTACCTACATCAAACATGTCTACAAGATTTGCAGATTCTAATCCTTCCGGTTGTGATGGTATACCGGGGTTAGTAGCAGGAACAACAGTAGCTATTTGATTTAACTGAGATTCAATCATTTTATTAAAGCTAATTTGATTCTTGATGGCAGTAGAGAAATTATCCATTCTATTATTTATATTTTCTAGCATTTTATCATTAGATGTCAATTTCTTAGATAGGTTATCCATTAGTTTTCCTTGATTAGACACTAACTCTCTCAGAGGTGGAAAATTATTATTATTATTGTAAGAATTGTTACCTTGATAATTACCTGAGTAGTTAGGCCTTTGTTGATTCCAACCTTGATTTTGTTGAGGACAGTTGTAGTAGTAGTAGTAGTAGTTGTTGATGTAGTTCACATCCTCAAGCATCTCAGAGCAGTGATTGCCTGAGTGTCCAGTATCTCCACACTCCTCACAAGTCATGTGATAGTCGTAGATGTGCATAACTTCTTTCTTATCTCCAGCTCTATCATCGAGCTTCTTTATGAGCAAGTCTAGCTTAGCAGACAGCATGTGTACCTCCTTTAGCTGATGCATACCTCCACCTCTCTTGCGTGTCTGGGTCCTCTCTTCATTCCAGCCTTGGTTGGACGCCATCTTCTCCACAAGAGTTGTGGCTTGTGATATGGTGAGTGATAAGAATGCTCCTCCAGCTGCAGCATCCATGGTCTCTCGGGCACTATTGCCGAGCCCATGATAAAACGTCTGCATCGGTAGCCAGCTCTCCATTCCATGATGGGGACATTCTAGGATGTAGTCTTGGAAGCACTCCCATGCTTCTGGAACGGATTCATCATGTTATTGCTGAAAACTTGTAATTTCCCCACGGCGAGCATTGGTCTTGCCCATGGGAAAGAACTTAGCCAAAAAGTTCGTGGAGTAGAGTGCCCACGTAGTATTCTTCTCCTTTGTAGCGTAGAACCACTGCTTCGCTCTCCCTAACAGTGAGAATGGGAAGAGACGAAGTAGTATAGCATCTCTGGGGACTCCTAATATGGTGAATGTGTTGTAAATCTCTAGAAAGTGTTGAAGATGAGCACTAGCATCTTCATGTGCCTTCCCACAGAACTGGTTGGATTGCACCATGTTGATAAGTCCAGGTTTGAGTTCAAAGTTGCCGTCGATCTCTGCAGCAGGTCCAGTGCGGATGTTGTCCGTAGTGGGAGCTGAGAACTCACGGATCGATTTGTTCGCCATGGCTTCGAACTCTGAAGACAAGTTTCGGGTGAAACTTCGGTGATCTTCTTGATTGGATGAAGCTTCGTGCTGAAGTGTTGATGATCTCTTCTTGAGCTTGGCTCTTATTTTTCTGAATAATGCTTCGGGATTGTCAACAAAATTTCCTGGAAGATGTCTTCTATTCATACATTACCCTACATAAGATAAAATAGAAAAATAACGGGGTAAAACTGTATGAGAGAATTGATAAGCTCAATCATATTAGTGATGCGAATGATGACTCAAAATTCCATATTCATTCTTGATTAGTAATCAACCTTCCCCGGCAACGGCGCCAAAAATACTTGTTGGGCATTCTTAACGTCACTACCAAAAGTAGACTTAGTTTTCTAATTTTGATAACGATGCCAAAAATGCCAAACCTATCCCTCATGCCACTTAAGCCAAGTTGTCATCCCTAGCATGACATAAGAGACGCGGTATTGAAATATGCAATTGCTCTTCTAAATAAATAATCAAATGGGATCTGCAAGCGCACAGA
This sequence comes from Sorghum bicolor, assembly GCF_000003195.3. Lineage (NCBI taxonomy): Eukaryota > Viridiplantae > Streptophyta > Magnoliopsida > Poales > Poaceae > Sorghum > Sorghum bicolor. The sequence continues at coordinate 17,522,188 of NC_012871.2, forward strand.
TTAATACCGATGTAGCATTTTAACCGGAAAGTATTCCAGGTATCGTTATTTATATTTTTACCACTGGGAAGGGATTTCTAATCATCAATGTTGATTATAGAATGGAATATAGAATTGAGTATCTATCATTGCATGTATAATTGAGAGCATCTATCTATCTCTTGCATACATGAATAAGTGTCACATAAAGAATATATATAAAGTAATGAATAGTGACAAAGATAATTAATCTGATCAGCATAACTTAGCCACATATAAATATGATAAGAACCTCAATTAGATATTCTAGCAAGTCATTAGCATGGAATTAGGACGAACTACAAGAATATTTCCTAAGTTATTCTTAACTATACAGTCTAGCATATCATAGTTAGTGCAATTATACCTAGCAATCATTGCGAGACAAGACTACACCCATGCATAGTGATATTATCAAGGAATATGAGAAACATCGCAATCACTCCCCTGTAATAATGTTGCTTTGCCAGCCCTATACACGAAAGGGGGACTATATAAGAATCAATGGAGCTGTCACTACCATGAACTACCCCGCGATCTGGCATATAGGGTACAATCGCAGATAAATACGGTATAAGCACCACGCCTACACAATATCTATCATTTACCCATGGATCCGATGGATAAACGCTATACGATCCTAAACATGTGTATAATTCCAATCTAACTAAGCCAAGTATATAACTATGATAAACTAAGAATAATATAATTGCGAATATAAACAAGTAGAGCAAAGTCATAATCAATATATTGAAGTAGAACAAAGTAATATTCATAATATCGAAGAACAAAGATGAACAATAGAGAATTACCAAAAATCCTCTTAACAGATCCGGAAACCAATCGAAGATTGACTCCTTCTAGTTCTAATCCTATGTAGCTATGCTAATCTAGAGATCTAATTGATGTGGTGGCTCTAGGGCTTGATCAGAGGCTTCTTCTCCCTGATGAATAATGAATTAGGGTTGAGAGGTGCTCTCCTCCAGGGGCCAGGGGGTCTGGTTATATAGTCCCTCCAAGTGAATATGGGCTGTCGGATCAAACCGACATTGATTGAACGGTTATCCTTGATCCTTTAGGTCGGTGGAGCGTAATCTGCGAGACGGGTCCTGATTGGACACCAGAGGGGGGCGGGCGCGCTGGTCTCTAGGGCGGGCGCCCTGGGCCAGGCCCCGTTCTACCTCCGCTTTGTTCCCATGGCTTCTGGAGTCTTCTAGATGTAAGATAATTGTGCGGCACGTTAATATCTCTATGTAATCCCGACATGTGGGCCTTTCTTCTATAATTCCTGATAACCCCCTGCAGAAATAGACAAACACCAAAACTCGTGTAATTCTGTCAGATAAAACCCTAAGTCTGGATGTCGATTTCATTTGGATCCTTTTCTTTGTTTATTTGATAATTAAATTTGATACTTAAGGACCGTCAACATGTATCTTGTGAAATCATCCGCTATCACAAAGCCATATTTGTTTCCACCAATGCTTGTGTATGTGGTCGGTCCAAATAAGTCCATGTGCAACAACTCAATTGCCTTGCATGTACTCATGATACTTTTCTTTGGATGAGTGTTGCCAACTTGCTTTCTCACTTGACATGCAATACAAAGCTTGTCTTTCTCAAATGTGACATCTTTCAAGCCTCTAACAAGATCATGCTTGACTAACTTGTTTAATTGTTTAATTCCAATATGACCAAGCCTTCTATGCCAGAACCAACCCATGCTAGATTTAGTGAGCAAGCATGTTGATAATTGAGCTTCACTAGCATTGAAATCAACTAAGTATAGATTCTCATATCTAAAGCCTTTGAATAACATGTTAGAGCCATCTACACTTATGATCTCTACATCATCAACTCCAAATATGCATTTGAAACCAAGATCACAAAGTTGAGCTACGGATAGCAAGTTGAAGTTCAAGCTCTCTACTAGTATCACATTGGAAATGCTCAAGTCTTTGGATATAGCAATTTTACCGAGCCCTTTGACCTTGCCTTTGCCATTGTCACCAAATGTGATACTATCAACACTATTGTCATCATTTGGATTGATTGAATTGAACATTCTTGAATCACTGGTCATGTGTTGTGTGCACCCACTATCAAGCACCCAATGCCTTCCTCCGGATTTATAGTTTACCTACAAAACAAATCAATGTTTCTTAGGTACCCATACTTGTTTGGGTCCTTGGAGGTTAGTGACTAAGCTTTTTGGTACCCAAATGGCCTTCTTCTTTGGACCCACAATTGGTGTATCAACAAACTTAGCATGCACACCCTTCTCACCCTTGGTAAGCACATAACAAGAATCAAATGGAATGTAAGGTACATTAGCAATTTTCTTGTTCTTGTTAATTTTGTTGCAATTAAGCTCTAGGTGCCCAACTTGCTTGCATTTGTTGCAATACCGACCATTGCTCTTCACAAAGCTAGGCTTGTGAGTTGCAAAGGCTTTCTTGCCCTTCTTGGGGGTATATCCTAATCCCTCTTTATTGAGAGAAAACCTTTGGCTACCCAAGAACTTTAGCAAGCGGGCCTCACCACCATAGGCCTTGCCTAGGGCGTGAGTGAGCTCATCCACCTCTTTTTTGAGAGTCTCATTCTCAACCTTTAGCGAAGCATCACAAGTGACACTAACACTAGAAGTAGAGGTAGAGTTAGTGGTGGTGGATGAAGACCTACAAGAAGAGTTAGTGGCAACAAAAATAGGTGGGTTGGGTGATTCCTTAATTAAGTCACATGTTGTGCCCACATCACATGATACAACAACCTTTTCCTTGTTCTCTTCTAACAACAAGGAGTGAGCTTTCTCATGCTTAGTGTGAGCTTTGCCAAGCTTCTTATGGGCTTCCACTAGCCTCTCATGTTTAGCATTGAGCTCATCAAAGGATTGCTCAAGAGCTTTTAACTTCTTGGCCAATTCTTTGCACTTCTTGTTTTTAGATTGAATAAGAGAATCAGCTTGTTCTAACATGTCCATGAGTTGTTCATTAGTGAATTCATTTTCATCATCACTATCACTGTCATGTTCATGTTCACTTTCACTTTCACTCTCATCATATTGTACCTTGTGGCCCTTGGCCATGAAGCATGAAGGAGTGTCGAAGAGTGATGGCTTGTTGTTGATAGCAATGCTAGCAAGTGCCTTCTTCTTGGATGACTTGTCATCATCGCTTGAATCATCATCCGAAGAGGCATCACTATCCCATGTCACAACATAGGATCCACCCTTCTTCTTCTTGAAGACCATCTTCTTGTCCTTCTTTTCTTTCTTCTCCTTCTTGTTCTTCCTCTCATGCTCATCATGATTACTATTGTATGGACAATCCGCCACAATATGGTTGGGGCTTTCGCACTTGTAGCATAGCCTCACATTTTCCTTGTTCTTGGAGTTGTCCCTTCTCTTTTTTGTATGTTAGCCTTTTTTCTTCATCATCTTGCCAAACTTGCGGACAAAGAGTGCAAGTGCTTCATCATCACTATCATCATTGGAGCAATCCTCATCACTTGATTCCTCCTTCTTGGCCTTGCCCTTATTCTTGCTCTTGGATGAGGAGCTAGCTTTGAATGCTACACTCTTCTTATTCTTATCATCATCATCCTTCTTCATGACCTCATTGTTGACGGTCCTTAAGTACCAAATTTAATCATCAAATAAATAAAGAAAAGGATCCAAATGCAACCAACACCCAGACTTAGGGTTTTATCTGACAGAATTCCACGAGTTTTTATGTTTGTCTATTTCTGCAGGGGGTTATCAGGAAATATGGAGGAAAGGCCCACATGTCGGGTTTACATAGAGATATTAACGTGCCACGCAATTTTCTATCATCTAGAAGACTCCAGAAGCCACGGGAACAAACGGGAGGCCAAACAGGCCTAGGGGTAGGGCGCCCGCCCTCCCCCCTTGGGTGCCCGCCCAGCTACAGAGACCAATCAGGTCCCGTCTCACGGATTATGCTCCACCGACCTAAAGGATCAAGAAAAACCGTGCGATTAATGTTGGTTTGATCCGACGGCCCAGATTCACTTAAGGGGACTATATAAGCAGGCCCCCTGGCCCCTGGAGGAGGCAATCCTCATTATTCATTAGCATATTTTCCAGAGAGGATTCAGAGAGAGAGGTGCCTTAGGGTTCCCACCTCATAGGGCTTAGCATCCAATGTGAGAGTAGAACTAGTTCTACTAGTTTGAGAGAGATAGAGTGGAGGTGTAGATCGGAGGAAGCCCGGCCTGTCGGTGTCTACTCCGAGGTTGTACCTGCGGGATCAAGTCTCCTAACCCGAGGCTTGCTCCTAGGATTCTTCAGTATTTCGACTTCTAAATTCTAGTAAGTTCTTTGTTCTTATTATTCTTTGGTTTATGAGTTTACTTTAATCTCTTCCGGTTGAGTTTAGAGTAATCATTGCTAGCTTAAATGTGGTGTTTGGGCTAGGGTACTCATAGATATCCCCTGTCTAGCCGGACCGTGGTAGTAGCGAGGAACGTGACATTTCCGAGTTACCTTTGTAGCCCACATCCTGTTAGCAGGATCGGTGGGGTTTATAGGTGCGGGTCAAACATCCTTTGTGGTGTCTAGATTCCGTAAGCCTCCCCAATAGAACAGTAGATCATCCTTACCAAGGTTAGAACGAGAGTGCGGTTGTAGTCTTCTCTATACATCACTCACATCGAATCACATTGTTTGTAGCCTAAAGGGTAGAAGCAATAGATTTGGTTAGTTAGATGCACGCTTTCTCCTAGTGGTAAAAATATAAATACGATACTCTAGATAACCTCTCGGGTGAAGTGCTCACTGATATCCGTGCGCTTGCGGATCAATTCCTGATGGCGTTAACAAATATCAACAAGCATTTCTGGCGCCGTTGCCGGGGAGAAAGATGGTTTGCTGAGATAACTTTGAGTCTTGCTATTATCTTGTATTATACTTTTATTCTTTTATCTTTTTATTTTTTCCATCTTTATGGATAACTCAAATTCCACACCTATTATTGAATTCTTTGCACCTTCGGAGACCAGCCATAGACCATGGGAGTCAACAAGTCCTTTCTTTGCCCCTAATTATGATCTATGTCCGGAGTTGATTGCAATAGGTCAAAACCAACCCTTTTCTATAGCTGAGGTCCTATCTTTTAATCAAGAAGATAATGAACTTTTAGCTACACCTAGGGACTTTTAATCTTTCTATAAATTCTGGTTTAAACCTAGACCTACAAGACCATGTTTTTTCTCGATATTTTCACATTGGTCTTAATTATATAACCTTTGGTAGAGTTTTTCTTTCTTTATCTGTTAGTAAAGCAAGGTATGTCTTCATGTGTAGACATCCTTCTTGCACTAGTCTTCTATTGGGTATTTTAAACGCAAACAGAAAAATCCACAAGCGCACGGATACCGATGTAGCTTTCACCTGGGAGTATTCTAGAGTATCGATTTTCCACAGGGAACGTGAGTGTACTAATTAAGATTCAAGATCGCCCAAGGATAACTATATAATTATTTTTGGTGGGAAGAGAGGAAGTTTCCTAAGAGTTCTCTAGTTGATCTAAGAATCAAGAATTACTTCAAAGATTATTTATTTCGGGACATCAGAACACTAACCACAGAAAGAGATGAGATGGGGGCTAGGAAGCTCTGACTACGGTCTTATAAACACCGATACGAACGAGGTGGAATACGTCGACCGTTAGGGCTGTCACTACCTGTGGCAGAACCTCCTAAGTGTTTGGGCCCCACCGACACCTGCTATTGTCCTAAGGACCTCTGACGGTGATGCCGGGAGTCCTCCCACTTTAGAAGTCCGATGAGCACTGCTGGGCGCTCATTCCACTGCTACCTGTGGCGTACCAAGCTGGCTTGTCCTGACCACTGGTAATGGTCGAACGACGAGAACTGTTTCTTCTCGCCCTTACAGGATAGCAAGTGGCCACCTTAACACCAGGATCATTCGTTGCGAAGATAAAGCAGTAACTCAACGACACAAGACCAAAATAATATTTCAGAGTGAAACAGCGGAAGTATTACATAACTTAATTTACGAAAGGAGTTCTTCCAAATAGTAGGGTGTTATTACAAGCCTGGTCCAGCGGAGCAAAATAAACTTTAGTACAGAGAGTACAAATTTACAGACCCTGCCCATGGGTCACGCTCACTCTTCTTCGTCGTCAACCTCGACGACGGTCACACAACAGGGTCCGAAGCAAGTCGGCTCCTGAGCTTCACCTGCAACAGGGGTATTGAAACCCTGAGTACGGGAGTACTCAACAAGACTTACCCGATGGGAAAAGAGGAGAACTTAGGGATGCAGGCTTAGGGTAGACAAGGGGTGGCTGAGCAAGGAGCCAAAGTGTTTTGCGTAAAAAGCTTACTAGTAGTGCATCCTTATTTTCAAGTTTTACCCCCGAATTCCTCCCTCGCAGAGGCCGAGGAGTTCGAGGATAGTTTAACTAGTTGTACCCCACAGACGAATCCGTGAGTTCCTAGTCCTATCATAAGTATTATGTATCGATGGCCATAGCTTCATGTCGCTATGAGTCCGGGAATTGGGATCCGAACCTCATGAGACATTTTCCCCTTTTCTCATTTTATCACTTAGTTGCATATTTAACTACGATGAGGGTCGAAGGAATTGAGTCTCCCAATCGGGGAGCAACGACGATTCGAATCGCTTAGCAATCCAGCTGGAGTTCCTAACCACCCGACATATGTAGAACCAAATCTTGCATATATCAACCCAAATCAAGCTCTCCCCAAATTTGACCAGGTTCGCGGCACCCGAGAGCACAGTACTCCACCATCCTACAGCCGATCTAGATGTTTTCCGGTCATCTCAGATCCGTAAGGTGGGTACACACTACTCTCGCCATCTTTCCACTCCCAGTGCGCGAGTAGCTGTTCGCGTCGAGGGATCACAAGACCGGGCTTACCGAAGGCAAGTGGCTAGTACTATAAATTCTCAACCCAGCAGGCCATCAACGGAACGGTCCTTAATCAACACAGTCGGAGACACTACTTTAAGACTCCATTCTCAGAGCAAGTCCACCGACCGGTCTCAAATTGAAACATCATTGATCGTAAGTATATCCCACAACAACCCTTCAAACTTTCTTGTTTGAAAACCTATCTAGTAGCAGGGCTAAGCATCACTACGCAGTTTTTAAAATAAAACAGGTGCCAAGGACAAGATAACAAGCATCAAGGTAGTAAATGCAGCAAGTAGGTTAACCCAATTCTCAACTACATAATGCAGCATTTTCAAACCATAAGTGATAAAAGATTCAAAACATTCAAGGAGGGGTTAATGCATCCGGGGCTTGCCTTGGTTGCAGGGTAGAGAGGGACCCTCGGAGACTTCCCAAGTCTCGGATCCTACTTCTTCGAACGGAGCACCGACCTCGGGGTTCGGTTCAACGGTCGCTCCTTCGGTCACGTGCACTATACGCAAAATGATGGATGCTCATGATATGCGTATGACAAATATGCAAGAAGGACCAAGTCGAGTACAACTTGCCTTCTCGGTGCAACACAGAGTAAATAATAATTAAAGTTGTTTATCAACTTAGTATTTTTACCCAAAAGGTTGCATCTGTAAATTAAGACTTCTCTTAATCCATAATGATCTTAAATTAACTAATTATTAATCCTATTTACCTTAATTAATTCTTAATTAATTACTAATGACAGTAATTAAGCATTAAGGCCAAACAATAATTAAATGCCAAAGGTCATTAAGGTCAATGACCTGAGGTCATCACATAATCCCAAAATCACTCAAACCCTAATTTTGAGAATTTAACTAATCATTACCTAATTATTTTGGAATTATTACTAAATTACTAATTAAGGGTATAATAATATTTTATTCAAACTTCATCCAAATGCCACCAAACTTTGTGTGAAGCCAGGGAATACCACTCAGAGGCTCTCCACAATTTTTGGTGATTTTTGGACCTCCTAATAAATTACTAAAATTCCTAGAAGTTTTATTCACTAATTAAAGAGCAAATTTTTATAGACATGTAAACTACTAGAAAAATAGAATCTACTATTTTTCTTGTGTTCTACCCACTTTATGGAACCTATACAAAAACTTTCATCATTTTTGGATTAGCACACCATTTATCATATACTTTCAAACATCAAACAAAACTTGCATAAAAAGAAAAAGAAAAGGATCTCTGCGCAGTGGGCGGCCTGGATCTTGGCCTGCAGGTCGGCCCACAACCGCGCTGCGCAGACGGCCTGCTTGGACACGGCCCAAATCGGCCCGGGGGCGCTCCCCCGCGCGGACGGCGCGTGCTGCCCCCTCTCCTCACGTTGCGGGACGCTGACAGGCGGGTCCCGCCTGTCAGCTTCGCCTCCCTCGCTCACGGCGGTGCTGCCGCCGCTCCGGCGACCGTTAGCGGGTTCCGCGGCCCCCGCGCGCGCGCGCACCAGCACCGTGCCAACCCTGCGACTCCAAAGCTACCACTCACGGACGCTCTCTCGCTCTCTTTCCTCCTCAACCACGCAAATGGCGGACGGCCGCGTCGGTCGCCGAGGACCGGGCACGAAGGTTCGGTAGAGCGTGAACCAGTAGGTCCGGGAGGTCCGGGAAGAAGTGGGGATCATGATGCTCACATCACCACGGCGGGAGAAGCGGTAGAGAAGCTTGGCGACGGTGGCCGTGCGGTCGGGCGGATGCTCCGGCTCCGGCGAGGTTGCTCCGGTGATTCTGTTGGCGTCCAGTGAGAAATAGCGAGCGCATGAGTATCGGGGAAACAAGAAGAATTCAGAACGACCGCCTTCAAGGCGTGGTACCGACTGGAGCAGCGTGCTCACGTGAAGGGTTCCACGGCGGCGACGCCGGCCGGACTTGGAGAAGAAGGAGAAGTTCTGGTGTTTGAGGGGGTTAGGGCGTGAGCTCGGGGGTGCTCTGGGTCCGCAAGGAGGTGGCGAAAACGGCAGCGTGCTCAAATTGGCTCGAAAGGAACGGAGTGCGGTGGATTTCAGAGAGAGGGAGGTCGAGTTTCTCCGGCCGTGGACAGTGAAAACGGACGGCGTCGTCCACGTCAGTGCTCAAGTGGAGGGGAAGGCAAGCCTGAGGCATCCACGTCGCCTGGCGACCCTGGCAGCAAGCAGCTGCGTGCACTCACGCATGCGCGCGGTGCTGCTCACGCGGCAGCTGCGCTGGGCAGGGAGCCGGTGATCCCTATCGGATCACTGTAGCAGACCCCTATCCCCTCTTTTCAGAACTTTGCGAAATTCAACCGAAATTTGAACTGGAGTCAAATTTTTGTCAAAACAAAAGTTGTTCCAAATTTTGTAAGCTACAAATCATATTTAGGTGTCCCAAGCTGATTCTCACTGGAAATAAGTTAATTTTGCCAGACAGTTTGAAAATCAGACTCAATTCAAAAGAAATTCAAATTTTTGAATTGGGGCAAATCAGGATTTCCAAAATTACTTTTGATTTTGCATAACAGCTTGAAAAACTCCCAACATGAAAGTTGCTCAACTTTTTGTGCTCTACAACTTTCATGTTGACCACTTTTCAAAATTCCAAATGGATTTTGAATTGGGGGTTTAAGTTGGAAAAGGGGACACTTTCTGGAAATCTGTATTTTCAAAATTACTTTGAATTTTGTATTGAAACTTCAAAAACTCAAAACACCAAAGTTGTACATCTTGCCAAGAGCTACAACTTTGCTTTTGAACTCAACCTCAAATTTTGCTTAGTTTTTGACTTATGCAAAAGGGGACAAATCTAGGATCCAGAAATCAGGGTTTTCCCCCCCTTAGCTTTTCGGAAAAATTCCACCCTAGGGTTTTAGCAACCACACAAGCAACAACACACCACAGAAGCACACTCTACTTCCCTAAGCTCAAGCAATCAAGGTAAACTTATTTTAAGTTGATGCATACTAATGTGCTTTAACAAATATGCTTTGCAATGCTTATGATGACATGATCCGTTTTTAGTAACCGTAACATCAGGGATGTTACAGCCCTTCCCCCTTAAAGAAATCTCGTCCTCGAGATTTAAAACCTTAGGGTAAGTAATGGAAAAGGAAATTTGTCAAAACTCTTTCGTCTTCAACTTTTCCATAAGGCAAGGAGTTGGGGAAAAATACTTCATTATAAGCATATATGTACATTAAGTACATGGCTTTGGTGACTCTTTTCCTTCACTAGAGTACACTCTCTGGTTATCATATGCTGTCCTGAAGGGAAGCATGGAATTCAGGAAAATTCTCTAGCAAGTAATCTTCAGATTCCCAGGTGGCTTCTTCTTCAGAGTGCTGGCTCCATTGTACCTTATACCATTTGGTGGTTGTCCTTCGAGTAACTCTAGCTTTTTGATCCAGTACTCGGATAGGGTATTCCGAATAAGTTAGATCTGGTTCAAGCTTTACATCTTCAATATCTTGAACTCGATCTGGTACCCGAAGACACTTTTTCAGTTGAGACACATGGAACACATTATGTACCCCGGATAATCGTTCGGGCAGTTTAAGGCGGTAAGCGACCTGCCCACATCGGTCAATAATTGGAAATGGACCAATGTAACGAGGCGCTAACTTGCCTTTAACACCAAAACGATTTACTCCTTTCATTGGGGATACTTTCAAATACACATGATCACCTTTGGCGAACTTTAATGGTCGATGTCTTTTATCAGCGTAACTTTTCTGTCGGGACTGAGCAACTTTCAAGTTATTTTGGATTTGTTTCACTTTGTTCTCAGTCTCTTTCACTAAGTCAACTCCGAAGAACCATCTTTCTCCAGGTTCCGACCAGTGTAACGGAGTTCGACATCGGCGACCATACAGTGCCTCAAAGGGAGCCATTTTGATACTCTCTTGATAGCTATTATTGTAGGAAAATTCTGCTAGAGGCAAGCAGTCATCCCACTTATCTGGAAAATTCAGGGCACAAGATCTTAATAGATCTTCTAGGGTTTGATTCACCCTTTCAGTTTCCCCACCGGTTTGAGGGTGGTAGGCTGTGCTGTATAAAAGCTTAGTGCCCAGGGACTCATGTAAACATTTCCAGAATTGGGAGACAAAATTGTGTGCCTCTATCTGACACTATTGTCTTTGGCACCCCATGCAGACTTAGGATACGGTCGAAATAAATCTTAGCATAGGTGGAGGCAGGATACAATAGCTTTACTGGCAGAAAATGTGCTGTTTTGGTGAGATGATCTACTATGACCCAAATGGAATCAAAGCCCTTGGCCGTCTTGGGCAATCCTACTATGAAATCCATACTTATGTCGTCCCATTTCCATGCGGGGATAGGCAAAGGTTGCAACTCCCCAGCGGATTTGAGATGAATGGCTTTGACCTTTCGACAGGTGTCACATTGGGCCACATAGCGAGCTATTTCTATCTTCATTTTTGTCCACCAAAACCTTTGCTTCAGGTCCTGATACATCTTATTGCTTCCCGGATGAATGGAATACCTCGTGGTATGAGCTTCATCCAGGATTTGCTGACGTAGCTCAGGTACCTTTGGAACCACTAACCGGTTCTTGAACCAGATTACTCCCGCATCATCCACCTTAAAGTCTGTGGGTGCTCTATTAGAAATCTTCTCTTTAAGATGTCTCATGCCTTTGTTTTCTTTTTGTGCCTTTATGATTTGAGCCTCGAGATTGAAATCAATCTTTAAATTGGAAAGGCTTCCTTGGGAAATCATTTCTATTCCCAAATTCTCTAGCTCTTGGCACAAAGTTATATCCCTAGGCGTCACTGTTAAGCAATTACAGTGAGCCTTACGACTGAGGGCATCCGCTACTATATTTGCCTTGCCAGGGTGATAATGCACCTCAAGGTCGTAATCTTTAATTAGTTCTAGCCACCTTCGCTGGCGCATATTAAGCTCAGCTTGAGTAAAGATATACTTCAAGCTTTTGTGATCTGTATATAAATGACATGTGTTCCCCAACAAATAATGACGCCAGATCTTTAATGCATGTACCACGGCGGCTAGTTCAAGATCATGGGTCGGGTAATTCTCTTCATGGGGTTTGAGTTGTCTGGAAGCATATGCAATTACACGACCCTCCTGCATCAGCACACAGCCTAACCCGATCCCTGATGCGTCACAATATACATCAAAGGGTTTTTCAATATCTGGCTGGGCTAAGACAGGTGCAGTTGTCAACAACCTTTTCAGAGTCTGAAAGGCTTGCTCACATTGGGGTGACCAAACAAATTTTGTTTGACTTTTGAGCAAGGTTGTGATTGGTTTGGCGACTCTGGAAAAGTCCGGGATGAAACGACGGTAATATCCCGCCATGCCCAGAAAACTACGGACCTCATGTACCGTAGTCGGGGTTTTCCAATTCAACACATCTTCTACCTTGCCTGGGTCTACAGCGACTCCTTCCGCTGATAATACATGACCCAGGAAATGAACTTTGTCCAACCAGAACTCACATTTGCTGAACTTGGCATATAGTTGATGCTCCCTGAGACGGGTCAGCACGACTCTTAAGTGTTCAGCATGTTCTCTCTTAGTCTTGGAGTAAATCAAAATGTCGTCAATAAAGACAACAACAAATTTATCTAGTTCTGGCATGAAGACAGAGTTCATCAGGTACATGAAATGGGCCGGTGCGTTAGTCAACCCAAAAGACATCACCAAGTATTCATACAGCCCGTAACGGGTTGTGAAAGCGGTCTTGGGCACATCTTCCGGCCTAATTTTAATTTGGTGGTACCCTGATCTCAAATCAATTTTTGAGAACACTTTGGCCCCAGCTAGCTGGTCAAACAATAAGTCAATGCGGGGCAATGGGTACTTGTTCTTAATCGTTACCTCATTTAGAGGACGATAGTCGACACACAGCCTTAATGTCTGATCTTTCTTTTTCACAAACAAGGCTGGGCAACCCCATGGAGAAGAACTGGGCTGAATAAAACCCTTCTGCAACAACTCTTGTAATTGGGTTTTTAATTCGGCCAGCTCTTTCGGTGCCATTCTGTAGGCCCTTCGAGATATTGGGGCCGTTCCTGGTTTCAATTCTATACTGAATTGTACATCCCGGTCCGGAGGCAGACCTGATAAGTCTTCAGGAAATACATCCGGAAAATCTCGAACTACCGGAATATCTTTGACTTCAGACACATTTGCGGCATGAACTTGCCCAATTGTCCGTTTGGGAGTAACTAATTGGATTAGCAAATAAGAATTCTCATTGGGCAATGGGATTTTAATGGTTCGGTGCAAAGTGTCTAGCACAACCCCTCGTTGCGCCATCCAGTTCATGCCTAAGATGACATCAATTTCTTGGTCCTTAAGAACAATCATGCTAGTAGGAAAATTGTGCCCACCAAATTCGATGGGTACTTGGTGAACCATTTCTTTAGACATCAGCCGTCCTCCTGGCGACTGTATATAAAAATGATCTTGTGTTTCCCCAATGGGTATGCCATGCTTTAACACAAAGGTGCGATTGATGAATGTATGAGATGCACCAGAATCAAAGAGCATTAAAGCAGGATGCTTCGCAACAGGAAACGTACCCATCATCACTGGTTCACCCTCTGGAATTGTCTCCACTTCAGTATGGAAGACTTGCCCTGTCTTCTTTACCGGTCTACCTTTCTGTACCTGTTGCCCTTTTTGAACCCCAGTTCTGAACTGACCCGGCTGGGGTTGGCCCATAGGTGGCCTTGGAAAGGTAGGGTTGGTTTGGCGGGGAAAAGGGCACTCTTTAGAGAAATGCCCAGGTTTACCACAATTGAAGCAAGGGTAATTGTGGCTGGGCGGAGCAGTAGGGCGAACACCCGGGGCGTTCGGCTGGCGTGGTGCAAAAGCGATGGCAGTAGGTCGAGAATATACCTGCTGCCCGGGTCTGTACTGTGGAGGGGAGAAAGGACCACGATAAGGTGACGGCGTTTGGAAACGTCCGTGGCCCTGTGGATGATAAATGATCCTCTGGCGCTTTTGACCGCGACCAGAGAAAGAAGAGGAAGCAGCCTTCTTCTTGGCTTCCTTATGTTTCCTATTCTTTTCCTCTGAGGCGATAGCAATATTTACCGCCTCATAGAAAGTAGCATTTTGGCAAGTGGTCATCATGGTCTGAAGTTTAGTATTTAGACCACGCATGAAACAGGCTTTCCTCTTTCTGTCAGTGTTCACATGATCCGTGGCATATTGAGAGAGATGATTAAACCTTGCCACGTATTCCATAACACTTTTATCGCCTTGCTGCAAGGCGAGAAACTCTTCGGCCTTCATGGCCATGAGCCCTTCGGGGATGTAGTGGGCGCGGAACGCGTCCTTAAATTCGGTCCAAGTGACTTGGTGTCCGGGAGCTTGAATAGCTAAGAAGTTCTCCCACCAGGCACCTGCAGCTCCCCGAAGCTGCTGAGCTGCAAATAAGGGTTTCTGAGTTTCTGAACATTGAATCAAACTGAACTTATGCTCCATGGTTCGGAGCCAGTCATCCGCTTCTAAAGGCTCATCAGCCTTAGTGAACACCGGGGGCCTGGTCTCGGTAAAGTCCACATACCGAGCCTCTCCGTCCCCGTTGCGCGGTGCCCTGAAGTTTGGAGCAGGGTGTGGTTGACGCTGTGCTAGCTCGCGCAGCAAGCGAGCATTGTCAGTAGTGGCACTTAACAAAACAGCAATGGCGTCAGCCAAAGAAGGTGGAGCAGGTGGAGGGTTGGGGATATCATCCCCTCCCTGGGATGTCCCAGCTCCATCGGAGCCGCGAGTACGCATCGGCATCTGTTACAAGAATCGTAGATACCTGTTACCACGTAAAATTCATAACACAGAACATATCTTACATTCTTTCATTCACTTATTAAACATTAGTTAGATACACACCAAGAGTAAGCAAGTACAACTTTTCAAACCAAAAGAGAACTTATATTACAAACCCGAACCCCACTACGGCAAGCTAAGACCCCTACAACGACGTTGCCCTCGGTTTCACCGAACTAATCGGTGTGGCCAGAGCTGTAGCCCGGGTCGTCATCGCCATCATCCTGATTACCCCCTGGGTTGTTGTTATCGGGGTCGGACTCCTCTTCATCATTGAGGCCTGGGTCAGGTTCTCCATCGTCTGCCAACTCGCCATCCGTATCCATTTCTCCTTCGCCGGGAGGTGGGTGGAGTTGATGATACAGATCAAATGCAATATCACGATATTGCATAGCCAGGTCATTGACTGTATCTAAGTGTTGTGCCAGCTCCAGTTTCTCCAGCTGGAGCTGGTCCTCTCGTTGCCACGCGACATCCCGTTGTGCGGTGACCGTGGCCGCCATCTTCACATACAAATCCTTAAGATACCTTGCCTTGCCCAACTTTGCGTTCATCCTAGTTAGCTCATGCCTATGGGTGCTCCTAGCTTCTTCCTCTCAGGCAATGGCTGCATTCCGCTCCTCCACCATCCGGGACAACATAGCTTCACAGTTTTCCGTAGCTTGTTTTTCTTTGGCCAGTTGAACTTTAAGTTTGCCAATCTCCATAATATTGTACATTCTCTCTCTCATCACCTCAGTCAATTCGGCGGACAACCTGTCCACCTCCTGCTGAGGCGGTGAACGGCTACTACTGGCTTGATCACTGCGTGGAGCTAGCTGATGTCGGGGAACTCCTTTTGGACCGGTCCGCTTACGCGGGGTCTGCTTCTGACGAGCCATCCTGTAGAGGGTAAGTTTAGATTGGTAAGAGAGACCTTAAAGGTTAGCAAGAATAGGATTGATTCTATTCACCCAACCCAACAAGGAGGAAGGAACTTAACCAGTTAATACATCATGATGCATGCACGAACTTACGATTCCTACTAACAATTCGTAACAACATTACCTTAAATTTTTACAACATAGGGCAATACTTTAGGTTGCTCCTCCATACCACTTCAAAAATTCTCAGAAAGCCTATAGACAGGGGTAGATTAGGACTAAGCACTTGGACTCAAAATAGGCAGGTTCATAGTATTAGATCCAAACGAATTTTTGAAGTTTTTCAAAAGGTTCAGCAATCATCTTAGCAACGAATGCTCTGATACCAGCTGTGGCAGAACCTCCTAAGTGTTTGGGCCCCACCGACACCTGCTATTGTCCTAAGGACCTCTGACGGTGATGCCGGGAGTCCTCCCACTTTAGAAGTCCGATGAGCACTGCTGGGCGCTCATTCCACTGCTACCTGTGGCGTACCAAGCTGGCTTGTCCTGACCACTGGTAATGGTCGAACGACGAGAACTGTTTCTTCTCGCCCTTACAGGATAGCAAGTGGCCACCTTAACACCAGGATCATTCGTTGCGAAGATAAAGCAGTAACTCAACGACACAAGACCAAAATAATATTTCAGAGTGAAACAGCGGAAGTATTACATAACTTAATTTACGAAAGGAGTTCTTCCAAATAGTAGAGTGTTATTACAAGCCTGGTCCAGCGGAGCAAAATAAACTTTAGTACAGAGAGTACAAATTTACAGACCCTGCCCATGGGTCACGCTCACTCTTCTTCGTCGTCAACCTCGACGACGGTCACACAACAGGGTCCGAAGCAAGTCGGCTCCTGAGCTTCACCTGCAACAGGGGTATTGAAACCCTGAGTACGGGAGTACTCAACAAGACTTACCCGATGGGAAAAGAGGAGAACTTAGGGATGCAGGCTTAGGGTAGACAAGGGGTGGCTGAGCAAGGAGCCAAAGTGTTTTGCGTAAAAAGCTTACTAGTAGTGCATCCTTATTTTCAAGTTTTACCCCCGAATTCCTCCCTCGCAGAGGCCGAGGAGTTCGAGGATAGTTTAACTAGTTGTACCCCACAGACGAATCCGTGAGTTCCTAGTCCTATCATAAGTATTATGTATCGATGGCCATAGCTTCATGTCGCTATGAGTCCGGGAATTGGGATCCGAACCTCATGAGACATTTTCCCCTTTTCTCATTTTATCACTTAGTTGCATATTTAACTACGATGAGGGTCGAAGGAATTGAGTCTCCCAATCGGGGAGCAACGACGATTCGAATCGCTTAGCAATCCAGCTGGAGTTCCTAACCACCCGACATATGTAGAACCAAATCTTGCATATATCAACCCAAATCAAGCTCTCCCCAAATTTGACCAGGTTCGCGGCACCCGAGAGCACAGTACTCCACCATCCTACAGCCGATCTAGATGTTTTCCGGTCATCTCAGATCCGTAAGGTGGGTACACACTACTCTCGCCATCTTTCCACTCCCAGTGCGCGAGTAGCTGTTCGCGTCGAGGGATCACAAGACCGGGCTTACCGAAGGCAAGTGGCTAGTACTATAAATTCTCAACCCAGCAGGCCATCAACGGAACGGTCCTTAATCAACACAGTCGGAGACACTACTTTAAGACTCCATTCTCAGAGCAAGTCCACCGACCGGTCTCAAATTGAAACATCATTGATCGTAAGTATATCCCACAACAACCCTTCAAACTTTCTTGTTTGAAAACCTATCTAGTAGCAGGGCTAAGCATCACTACGCAGTTTTTAAAATAAAACAGGTGCCAAGGACAAGATAACAAGCATCAAGGTAGTAAATGCAGCAAGTAGGTTAACCCAATTCTCAACTACATAATGCAGCATTTTCAAACCATAAGTGATAAAAGATTCAAAACATTCAAGGAGGGGTTAATGCATCCGGGGCTTGCCTTGGTTGCAGGGTAGAGAGGGACCCTCGGAGACTTCCCAAGTCTCGGATCCTACTTCTTCGAACGGAGCACCGACCTCGGGGTTCGGTTCAACGGTCGCTCCTTCGGTCACGTGCACTATACGCAAAATGATGGATGCTCATGATATGCGTATGACAAATATGCAAGAAGGACCAAGTCGAGTACAACTTGCCTTCTCGGTGCAACACAGAGTAAATAATAATTAAAGTTGTTTATCAACTTAGTATTTTTACCCAAAAGGTTGCATCTGTAAATTAAGACTTCTCTTAATCCATAATGATCTTAAATTAACTAATTATTAATCCTATTTACCTTAATTAATTCTTAATTAATTACTAATGACAGTAATTAAGCATTAAGGCCAAACAATAATTAAATGCCAAAGGTCATTAAGGTCAATGACCTGAGGTCATCACATAATCCCAAAATCACTCAAACCCTAATTTTGAGAATTTAACTAATCATTACCTAATTATTTTGGAATTATTACTAAATTACTAATTAAGGGTATAATAATATTTTATTCAAACTTCATCCAAATGCCACCAAACTTTGTGTGAAGCCAGGGAATACCACTCAGAGGCTCTCCACAATTTTTGGTGATTTTTGGACCTCCTAATAAATTACTAAAATTCCTAGAAGTTTTATTCACTAATTAAAGAGCAAATTTTTATAGACATGTAAACTACCAGAAAAATAGAATCTACTATTTTTCTTGTGTTCTACCCACTTTATGGAACCTATACAAAAACTTTCATCATTTTTGGATTAGCACACCATTTATCATATACTTTCAAACATCAAACAAAACTTGCATAAAAAGAAAAAGAAAAGGATCTCTGCGCAGTGGGCGGCCTGGATCTTGGCCTGCAGGTCGGCCCACAACCGCGCTGCGCAGACGGCCTGCTTGGACACGGCCCAAATCGGCCCGGGGGCGCTCCCCCGCGCGGACGGCGCGTGCTGCCCCCTCTCCTCACGTTGCGGGACGCTGACAGGCGGGTCCCGCCTGTCAGCTTCGCCTCCCTCGCTCACGGCGGTGCTGCCGCCGCTCCGGCGACCGTTAGCGGGTTCCGCGGCCCCCGCGCGCGCGCGCACCAGCACCGTGCCAACCCTGCGACTCCAAAGCTACCACTCACGGACGCTCTCTCGCTCTCTTTCCTCCTCAACCACGCAAATGGCGGACGGCCGCGTCGGTCGCCGAGGACCGGGCACGAAGGTTCGGTAGAGCGTGAACCAGTAGGTCCGGGAGGTCCGGGAAGAAGTGGGGATCATGATGCTCACATCACCACGGCGGGAGAAGCGGTAGAGAAGCTTGGCGACGGTGGCCGTGCGGTCGGGCGGATGCTCCGGCTCCGGCTAGGTTGCTCCGGTGATTCTGTTGGCGTCCAGTGAGAAATAGCGAGCGCATGAGTATCGGGGAAACAAGAAGAATTCGGAACGACCGCCTTCAAGGCGTGGTACCGACTGGAGCAGCGTGCTCACGTGAAGGGTTCCACGGCGGCGACGCCGGCCGGACTTGGAGAAGAAGGAGAAGTTCTGGTGTTTGAGGGGGTTAGGGCGTGAGCTCGGGGGTGCTCTGGGTCCGCAAGGAGGTGGCGAAAACGGCAGCGTGCTCAAATTGGCTCGAAAGGAACGGAGTGCGGTGGATTTCAGAGAGAGGGAGGTCGAGTTTCTCCGGCCGTGGACAGTGAAAACGGACGGCGTCGTCCACGTCGGTGCTCAAGTGGAGGGGAAGGCAAGCCTGAGGCATCCACGTCGCCTGGCGACCCTGGCAGCAAGCAGCTGCGTGCACTCACGCATGCGCGCGGTGCTGCTCGCGCGGCAGCTGCGCTGGGCAGGGAGCCGGTGATCCCTATCGGATCACTGTAGCAGACCCCTATCCCCTCTTTTCAGAACTTTGCGAAATTCAACCGAAATTTGAACTGGAGTCAAATTTTTGTCAAAACAAAAGTTGTTCCAAATTTTGTAAGCTACAAATCATATTTAGGTGTCCCAAGCTGATTCTCACTGGAAATAAGTTAATTTTGCCAGACAGTTTGAAAATCAGACTCAATTCAAAAGAAATTCAAATTTTTGAATTGGGGCAAATCAGGATTTCCAAAATTACTTTTGATTTTGCATAACAGCTTGAAAAACTCCCAACATGAAAGTTGCTCAACTTTTTGTGCTCTACAACTTTCATGTTGACCACTTTTCAAACTTCCAAATGGATTTTGAATTGGGGGTTTAAGTTGGAAAAGGGGACACTTTTTGGAAATCTGTATTTTCAAAATTACTTTGAATTTTGTATTGAAACTTCAAAAACTCAAAACACCAAAGTTGTACATCTTGCCAAGAGCTACAACTTTGCTTTTGAACTCAACCTCAAATTTTGCTTAGTTTTTGACTTATGCAAAAGGGGACAAATCTAGGATCCAGAAATCAGGGTTTTCCCCCCCTTAGCTTTTCGGAAAACTTCCACCCTAGGGTTTTAGCAACCACACAAGCAACAACACACCACAGAAGCACACTCTACTTCCCTAAGCTCAAGCAATCAAGGTAAACTTATTTTAAGTTGATGCATACTAATGTGCTTTAACAAATATGCTTTGCAATGCTTATGATGACATGATCCGTTTTTAGTAACCGTAACATCAGGGATGTTACACTACCCTAGGGCTACCACAACAATCTGCAGGATTGGGTGCAATTCCAGGTAATTGCAAGACTAAACACCACGTCTAATCTATTAATTACTACTCTAGCGTTATAAAGACTAGAGCACTTGATGCAAGCAGGAATCCAATAAATAACTTAAAAGTAAATAAAAGTAATTAAGGAACTCAGGAATTATGAATTGAAGAACTTGGAGAACGATGAAGAACGAACCAGTTGCTGCAAAAGTACAATGTTGAGGAAGATCCGACAGACCTGGCTCCTCCTCCGCTCTCCTCTTCTCTCTCCCTATTTTCTAGATTACAACTAGAACTAACTAGAACTAGAACTAGAGGAACTAGAACTAGAACTAGATGAACTAGAGGGATCCTCTCTACTTGGATGAAGAATTGAAACCCTATGCTCTCCAGGGGCCAGGGGGCCATGCTTATATAGTCTTTTCAGATGAATCTGGGCCGTCGGATCAAACCGACATTGATTGAACGGTTATCCTTGATCCTTTAGGTCGGTAGAGCGTGATCCGCGAGATGGGTCCGAATTGGACACTATAGGCGGGCGGGCACCCTGGTCCTTAGGGCGGGCGCCCTAGGCCAGGCCCCGTTCGGCCTCCGCTTCGTTCCCGTGGCTTCTAGAGTCTTCTAGATGATAGAAAATTACGCGGCACGTTAATATCTCTATGTAAACCCGACGTGTGGGCCTTTCCTCCGTATTTCCTGATAACCCCTACAGAAATAGACAAACACCAAAACTCATGGAATTCTGTCAGATAAAACCCTAAGTCTGGGTGTTGGTTGCATATAAGTCCTTTTTCATGATTAGTTGATGGTTAAATGTGAGCATTAAGGACCGTCAACATCTTCATAAAAAATCCTAGAGATAGAGAAGGAATCATCTCCCAGACGAGGAAAGAAAGTTTCAATATCCGATTTCCAAACATTTCAATCCCATGATTCGGCTATCCAACCCAAACTAGTAGTGCTCCAAAATCATCTAAGGGAAGAAGAAATTCTACCTTTGGAAATTCATTTTGGGATGAGCTTAAGCTTAGTGCTTCATAAGAAGGGATCTCTTAGAAAGCATCTCAAATCCAATCCCTTTGATGGACATCTAGAAAGACTCAAGGATGGCGTCTTAAGTGATGCAATAGAAGGAGAGCAAAGCCATTTAGAAGACAATCTCATGCCCACTTTTGATGACTCATTCGATCCTTTCTATAAACCCATCCTTGAGCCTAATAATTTCTACTATGCTCTTTCTCTTGAACCTCTCGATGATCCTATGAATCTCTCTAGACATCCCATGCATAAGAGTCACCAAGACCACATGGAGGATCGAGAAGAGCAACATCAATGGCTATAGGGCAGTAAAAATCCATGTGTTATCACCATTGAATGGATGGACAAGGAAGAAGCCTTAATGGATTCTGACTTTGGCTCAATTTCAAATAGTGAATTCTTGACTCCCTTTGAAGATGAGATTCATCCAACTACAGAAGAGGACATAGGCGAGACCAATCTAGGAGAAACTCCGAACATTCAGATTGGAGACGAAGATAACATTAATGAGCAAGGAATTTATTTCATAGCCACTTCGTTTATTCCATGCTCATATGCAACATCTTCCCAATCTATTGGCCTCTCCAACATCACCACATTTGAGATCTCCAACCCCTTTTCCTTTCTATTTATAAAAACTTTAAAAGTGCGGTTGTTGATGTATACGTCTATAATAAATATTGCAGATCTCGTTGAGTTGATCTTTGTTGACGGTTCTTAAGTATCAATTTTAATTATCAAATAAACAAGAGAAAGGACCATTATGCAAACAACACCTAGAATTAGGGTTTGATGTGACAGAATTCCAGGAGTTTTGTTGTTTATCTGTTTCTGTAGGGGGTTATCAGGAAATAAGGAAGAAAGGCCCACATGTCTGGATTACATAGAGATATTAACGCACCGTGCAATTTTCTACCATCTAGAAGACTCCAGAAGCCACGAGAACGAACGGGAAGGCGATCGGGCCCGGGGGCAGGGCGCCCGCCCTCCCCCCTTGGGCGCCCGCCCTGACCTAGAGTCCAATCAGGACTCTCTTCGGGGATTACGCTCCACTGACCTAAAGGATCAAGGATAACCGTTCAATCAATGTCGATTTGATTCGACGGCTCACGTTCACCTGAGGGGACTATAAAACCAGACCCCCTAGCCCCTGGAGGAGACAAGTTCATCATAGAGTTGAGAGGTGCCCTCGAAGGATAATCTCTCCTCTAAATAGACTTTTTGGCTTAGCATCCAATGTGAGTAGAATTAGATCTTCTAGTTTCTACTAGATTGAGAGAGATAGAGTGGAGGTGTAGATCGGAGGAAGCCCAGCCTGTCGGTGTCTACTCCGAGGTTGTACCTGGGGGATCAAGTCTTCTAACCCTAGGCTTGCTCCTAGGATTCTTCAGTATTTCAACTTCTAAATTCTAGTAAGTTCTTGCTTTACTGTTCTTTGGTTTATGAGTTTACTTTAATCTCTTCGCGTAGAGTTTAGAGTAATCATCTCTAGCATACATGTGGTGTTTGGGCTAGAATACTCATAGATATCCCCTCACTAGCTGGACCGTGGTAGTAGCGAGGAACGTGACATTTCCAAGTTACCTTTGCAGACCATATCCCGTTAGTAGGATCGATAGGGTTATAGGTGCGGGTCGAACATCCTCTGTGGTGTCTAGATTCCATAAGCTTCCCTAATAGAATAGTAGATTATCCTTACCAAGGTTAGAATAAGACTACAGTTGCAGTCTTCTCTATATATCACTCACATCGAGAAACATTCTTTGTAGCCTAAAGGTTAGTAGTAATAGACTGGGTTAGTCAGATGCACTCTTTCTCCTAGTGGTAAAAAAATAAATACGATACTCTGGATAACCTCCCGGGTGAAGTGCTCACCGATATCCGTGCGCTTGCGGATCAATTCCTTATTGCGTTCCCAAATATCAACAAGCATTTCTGGCACCGTTGCCGGGGAAGAAAGACGGTTTGCTGAGATAACCTTGAGTCTTACTACTAGCTTGTATCTATACTTTTATCTTTTCTTATCTTTTATATTATTTTATATTCTTTACTCTTACCTTATGGAAAACCAAGATTCTAAATCAATCTATCAATTTGCAACACCTTCGGAGACTGACCTTTTACCATGGGAGTCATCACAGCCTATCCAAACATCCCAGTATAGGTTAAGTTCTAGGTTGATTGCTATGATTCAGAACCTATCTTTTTCAGGAAAGGAAGACGAAAACCCTTGGTACCTTCATATTAGAGATTTTGAGCAAACATGTGATTGTCTTCGCATTGAAGGCATTTATGATAAAACTTTACGTTGGAAGCTTTTTCCTTTTTCTTTAAGGGGAGAAGCTAGACAATGGTATAATCAGAAGGTAGGTCAACAACGAGGTGAATGGGGAGTTTTACGAGCCAACTTTTGTCTAGATTTTTATTCCCTCGACCGTATCGGTGACCTTAGACTCGAAGTCCTATCTTTTAAACAAAAAGATAATGAAACTTTGGGAAAATCCTGGAAACGTTTTTCTGATCTTTTAGAATCTGGTCCAAACCTTAATCTTGAAGACCCTGTTCTTTTATTTCACTTTTTTCGAGGCCTTCAGAAAGGTCATAAACAAATGCTACATACAATGTCTAGAGGTTCTTTCTTTCGCATCCCTACTGATGATGCTAGAGTGATCCTAGATAGAATCCTAGAAGCTGAGATGGATAATACCCTTCATGATAAAACCCACAAAGCCGAAGTAGATACTCTGCCAAATTCTCCATCTACTTTAGCTATCCCAAGTTCTGAGCCACAAAAGGAAGAAATTCCACCACCTGACTTCATGCTGGATATAGAATCTGATCTTTTTGCCGATTTTGGAAACATTTCAAACTACCATTCTATTAAGAGACCCAAAACGGCTATTTTAGCATTTGTTTGCCAACCGAATATCAATTGAGAGAGCTTATCTCAGTCATGAGTAGCGAATGGCTGGAGGAGTCAGAGCTTTCCTCTGATGTGATCCGCTTGGACACACCCTCTATACCTATACGCTGTGCTTATGATTCTGATCACTTTGATGCTCTCTATAATCCTGTTGTGGGGATCAACATCATGTCTGAATCTTTTGCACTTAAACTATTTAAAAATTTGGTCTTAACCCCCACAACAAAGGTCATAAAGGAATCTTTGGGACGATTAGTCCCAGTCTTGGAATTATTAATGTCCTACCTCTTACGGTAGAAGGCTCCATGGTTCATTTGATCTTTTATATCTTTGATACATGGGACTTCGACCTATTGATAGGACAACCTTTTAGAAGACTCCTTTATGAAGGTCATACTTGAAAGCTACACTTTTCTTTTGGAAAGACTCTTAAAATTCCAATAACAATTTCACACTCCTTATATAATAAGGCCGAGTCATATCTTTTGCCTGATCCTATGGAGGAGGTAAAGGGTGCATCTCTAGAGCTTTTAGATGAACCAGACTTAGAACACGAAGCTCCTTTCTTCATAGAAGAAGAGGTCGAACCTTCTGAACCTGAACCCTTAGACAAGTTTGCAGAAACGCCTAGACCTCCCATAGAGCTTAAAACTTTACCACCCGGTCTTATCTATGCTTTCCTAAACAATAATACAGAGTTTTCTGTGATCATTAGTGATAAACTCACTCAGGAGCAAACTCTACGATTAATGACCATTTTTGAGAAACATCACTCAGTTTTTGGCTACTCACTCCAAGATCTTACAGGAATCAGTCCTATGATTTGTACCCATTGTATTCCGACAGATCCTTCTGTTTCACCTTCTCGAGAGCCCCAACGTAGATTTAACAACGCGATGAGAGAGGTAGTTAAAAAGGAAGTTATAAAGTTGCTGCATGCAGGGATTATATATCCTGTGCCACACAGTGAGTGGGTGAGCCCAGTTCAAGTTGTGCCTAAAAAGGGAGGCATGACTGTTGTTATGAATGAAAAGAACGAGCTAATTCCACAACGCACTGTCACAGGGTGGCAGATGTGCATAGACTATAGAAAACTAAACAAAGCCACAAGAAAGGATCATTTTCATTTACCCTTCATAGATGAGATGCTAGAGCGATTAGCGAACCATTTGTTCTTTTATTTCTTAGATGGATATTCAGGGTATCACCAGATCCCGATCCATCCTGATGATCAAAGCAAAACCACTTTTACATGCCCATATGGAACTTATGCTTACCGTAGAATGTCTTTTGGGTTATGTAATGCACCAGCTTCTTTTCAAAGATGCATGATGTCTATATTTTCTGATATGATTGAAGAGATTATGGAAGTTTTCATGGATGATTTCTCTGTTTATGGAAAAACTTTTGATAGTTGTCTTGAAAACTTAGACAAGGTTTTGCAAAGATGTGAAGAAAAGCACTTAGTCCTTAGTTGGGAAAAATGTCATTTTATGGTTAGGTAAGGAATATTGTTGGGACACCTAGTGTCTGAAAGAGGTATTGAGGTAGACAAAGCTAAAATTGAAGTAATTGAACAACTACCTCCACCTGTGAATATAAAAGGAATTCGAAGCTTTCTTGGCCATGCTGGTTTTTATCGCAGATTCATAAAAGATTTTTCATTCATTGCTAGACCACTTACTCTTTTGCTAGCCAAGGATGCTCCTTTCGAATTTGATGATGCATGCCTAACATCTTTTAATTTATTAAAGAATGCACTCATCTCTGCACCAATCATTCAACCCCCTGATTGGTCGTTGCCTTTTGAAATTATGTGTGATGCTAGTGATTATGCTGTGGGGGCAGTTTTGGGACAAACTAAAAATAAGAAGCATCATGCAATTGCTTATGCCAGTAAAACCTTGACAGGAGCTCAACTCAATTATGCAACCACTGGAAAAGAGCTTCTAGCTGTTGTCTTTGCCATTGATAAATTTAGATCTTATTTAGTTGGAGCTAAAATAATTGTTTACACTGATCATGCTGCACTAAAATATTTTCTCACTAAAAAAGATGTTGAACCTCACCTGATTAGATGGATCTTATTACTCCAAGAATTTGACTTAGAAATAAAAGATAAAAAGGGAGTAGAAAACTCTATTGCTGATCACTTGTCTAGAATGTATTTTAAGAGTCCACAGGAAACCCCCATCAATGATTCACTCCGGGACGACATGCTCTACAGGATTAATAGGTCTGACCCCTGGTATGCAGATATTGTTAATTTTATGGTTTCAGGGTATGTACCACCAGGAGCAAACAAGAAGAAGCTTATTCAAGAAAGTCGTTCACATATATGGGATGAGCCATACCTCTTCCGAGTATGCTCTGATGGCTTACTCAGGAGATGTGTGACCACTGAGGAAGGATGGAAGATCATCAACAGATGTCATTCATCACCGTATGGAGGTCATTATGGAGCATTCCGTACACATTCAAAGATCTAGCAGTGTGGATTCTACTAGCCTACAATGTATGAAGACACGAAGCAATATATCAGAAGATGTGGGCTATGTCAAAGGCACGGAAACATAAACACAAGGGATGCCATGCCACTCACCAACAACCTTCAGATTGAGCTCTTTGATGTCTGGGGAATAGACTATATGGGTCCATTTCCTCCATCAAAGAAGTGTGAGTACATCTTGGTGGCAGTCGACTATGTCTCCAAGTGGCTAGAGGCACTACCTTGCAAACACACTGACAACATCAGTTCAAAGAGGATGTTTGAAGAAGTTATATTTCCAAGATTTGGAGTCCCCAGAGTAGTGATAAGTGATGGAGGAGCACACTTCAAGCAATATCTATCAAAACATGGAATCCGTCACAACGTCGCTACCCCCTACCATCCTCAGACAAGTGGCCAAGTAGAGACTTCCAACAAACAAATCAAGAATATTCTGCAGAAAACAGTCAATGAGATGGGAACGGCATGGAAAGACAAGTTACCCGATGCACTCTGGGCATACCAGACAACATACAAGACCCCAATTGGAATGTCCCCATACCAATTGGTGTATGGAAAGACTTGCCACCTACCTGTTGAACTAGAATTCAAAGTACACTGGGCCATAAGGAGATGGAATATGGACCTAGATGTCGCTGGAGATCATAGAAGAATGCAACTATCAGAATTGGAAGAATGGCGAGAGAAAGCATATCACAATTCAAAGATCTACAAAGAAAGAGTCAAAAGGTGGCATGACAAGAGGATCAAGAAGGAGTTCGCACCTGGAGATAAGATATTACTTTTTAATTCTAGGGTGAAGCTTTTTGGGCATGGAAAACTCCGGAGTAAATGGGAAGGACCATTCAAGGTAATCATTTCATCATCCCACGGATCTATCACACTTCAAAATGACGAAGGTACGTTATTTAAGGTAAATGGTGAACGTCTTAAATTATTTTTAGAGCCCAATAAAGAATTAGAAGAGATAGACGTGATCCACTTTTACCTTCCCATGGAGAATTAGAGCCCAACCTTTTTATTCTGACGTTTTAGGGTCACACATATATTTTCCTAATAAGTTTTGCATCTAGAAACACGTTTGAGGAAGCAGGCCCACAGAGGGGCCAAGCACAAGGCGGGCGCCCTAATGAAGTGGGCGGGCGCCCACCTCGTGCCCCCTCTCGGTCCCGATTTCCTCCGTTATGGAAAACACATTTATGGTAAACCAAATAATCGTTCGGATGGAAAGTTTCGCACGCACGGTGACGGGAGTAACCCGAACAACCCCTAGAGGCACTTTTTGACCCCTATATAAACAAACCCCTGACGGCAGTTTTCAAACACCAATCTATTCAAGCCTTCTCTTCTTCTTCAATTAGAGCTTGTTTAGTCCCTCGCTGCTCCAATGGCCAAAGAGTTCCATGACGATTGGAAAATCGTCCCCTACGACCTCAACATGAAGCCCAAGGAAGACCCCGATGCCCGTGCTCTCGTCCCGGCCAACACAGAGCGACAACTAGAAGCCAGGCCATTACGCCAGCGTAGCTCCGCCCAATCCTACCATGCTCCACCAGTTCTCACCGCACCACCGCAGCCCCTACTTCTCAAGGGACCGTCAGCCAAGAAGGAGGCCACCATCAAGGTGCCAGTCGGCACAAGGATCCTTCCACCCCGACCCAATGAGAGGGTCGTCGGAGTCAAGATCAACCGGAGCAGCGAGATCAACAGCATCTGCTACACTACGAAGGAGGAGAGGCCTTACTTTGAAGGGATTAGAGCAGCCAAAGTCTGTTTCATCCCTCCAAAAGCAGCCCCGAAGCACGCTCTCAATGCTTTCGAGACACCTCCTAAGCGTCGCAAGACTATAGTAGATATTGATGAGGACGTTCGTAGGCTAGACAGAGTCATCATAGACCTCCAGTCCTCGATTAATTCCATCACTAGGCAGCTCTCTAACCACAACACCATTATACTAGGCCTTAGGCATGACCTTGCTAGTGCCAATAAGAAGATCAAGGAGTTAGAGCGCCACTAAGTTATCTAGAGTAGATCTTGAGGCAATGCATCTTAGTTACCTATCTTTAAATTCGGTTTAGATTTACTATTAGCTTCAGTTCGTTACTAGTCATTTGTAATAAATGCCTCAAGATTAATAAAGAGTATTATTATTATTATGTCTTGTGTGTCTCTACTTTATTTTTGTGCAAGAAAGAAGAAAACAAGTATGGGGGAGATCCCTCGACACGCCAAACATACTTCGACTACACCACTCTACGATTCAGGTACATACTTTGCACACTTTACTTTACACATACACATATATCTTGGATTATGCAGAATATTGTCTCCGACATGATAAATTAAAAAGATTAAAATGTTTTTAATCATGATTAATCTCACTCTGTGATATTTCCTGAAAGCTTGCAATCATTTTAAAACCCTGTGTTACTTAAGTCATTATGGAATGCGAGATGGTAGAGTATGAGTACCTTATTCTTGATATCATTGCTGCTTGGAGAATTTATTTTAAAAACATTTAAAAATTCTAGCTACCATCCTCAGTGTTTTATATGCTTAATAAAACTGAAAATATTAATATGATAATTAGAAAAGCTATCTACTCTGTATTGAGTTTGTTCAAAATGAGTTAGACCCTTGTTGAGAGATTTATCATGCTCCTAAGATCAAGACATTTATTCAGAAAGATTCACTCTTCCGAAGTATTATTGCATTAGAGGCATGGGCTATGCAAAAATAAGGATATTTCGAGGAAATAAAAAGGAGCAAGTGCTCGATAACCTCGTAGAAAGAAAAAATGGTCAAGTGTCCGGCAGTAGAATTAGGGATACCTCGGTATCCACTTAAAAAAAAGAGAAAGAAGAAAAATGATAGCCCATGGTCCCTCTAATAAGCAATATGCCAGCAAGAGTTGACAAATTTTAAATTTCCAAAGTCTTTGATCTAAGAGTATGCCATTCCTCTCCTCGGATCCTGTTTTGATCAGGCAAGAAATGCAGAGTAAGTATGCTTGAGAATTTTTGCAAATTAAAATAGCCTCAGTGAAATATAAAAGATAATGAGTGACCTGAGAGAACCTATGAGGATAAAGGTATGCTAAAGTTCTTTTCAAAAAAATATATACAAAAACTCCAAGTAATAGGATTGAGAAGAAAGGACCTCTACTCTTAACCATATATTTCCCTGACTACAGTACACAGTGAATTTTTACACCCTGCAGGTATGAAGAAAATGCTTTACAATGTTTTACCCCAGATATTTTTCTTAACCAACCTTTTCTCGAGGACGAGTAAAAGCCTAAGTATGGGGGTATTTGTTGACGGTTCTTAAGTATCAATTTTAATTATCAAACAAACAAGAGAAAGGACCATTATGCAAACAACACCTAGAATTAGGGTTTGATCTGACAGAATTCCACGAGTTTTGTTGTTTATCTATTTCTGCAGGGTGTTATCAGGAAACAAGGAAGAAAGGTCCACATGTCGGGATTACATAGAGATATTAACACACCGCTCAATTTTCTACCATCTAGAAGACTTCAGAAGCCACGGGAACGAACAGGAAGGCGATCGGGCCCGGGGGCAGGGCGCCCACCCTGACCTAGAGTCCAATCAGGACTCTCTTCGGGGATTACGCTCCACCGACCTAAAGGATCAAGGATAACTGTTCAATCAATGTCGATTTGATCCGACGGCTCACGTTCACCTGAGGGGACTATAAAACCAGACCCCCTAGCCCCTGGAGGAGACAAGTTCATCATAGAGTTGAGAGGTGCCCTTGAAGGATAATCTCTCCTCTAAATAGACTTTTTGGCTTAGCATCCAATGTGAGTAGAATTAGATCTTCTAGTTTCTACTAGATTGAGAGAGATAGAGTGGACGTGTAGATCGGAGGAAGCCCAGCCTGTCGGTGTCTACTCCGAGGTTGTAGCTGGGGGATCAAGTCTTCTAACCCTAGGCTTGCTCCTAGAAATCTTTAGTATTTCGACTTCTAAATTCTAGTAAGTTCTTGCTTTATTGTTCTTTGGTTTATGAGTTTACTTTAATCTCTTTGCGTAGAGTTTAGAGTAATCATCTTTAGCGTAGATGTGGTGTTTCGGCTAGAATACTCATAGATGTCCCCTCACTAGCTGGACCGTGGTAGTAGCGAGGAACGTTACATTTCTGAGTTACCTTTGCAGACCATATCCAGTTAGTAGGATCGATAGGGTTATAGGTGCGGGTCGAACATCCTCTATGGTGTCTAGATTCCGTAAGCTTCCCTAATAGAATAGTAGATTATCCTTACCAAGGTTAGAATAAGACTACAGTTGCAGTCTTCTCTATATATCACTCACATCGAGAAACATTCTTTGTAGCCTAAAGGTTAGTAGTAATAGACTGGGTTAGTCAGATGCCCTTTTTTGTCCTAGTGGCAAAAAAAATAAATACAATACTCTGGATAACCTCCCGGGTGAAGTGCTCACCGATAACCGTGCACTTGCGGATCAATTCCTTATTGCGTTCCCAAATATCAACAATCTTGATATAGGTCAGCGTTGGAGGGGAAACCACTTCGCCGACATAAATTGATGGTTTCCCAAGGACAAGCTTAGTCTCCTAAAACAAGCACTTATCAGATCGTAACATGAACTTCTAATTATTTGCAACATGGCCTTGTGTATTGAGCATATAAAGATAATTGTAGAAATATTCCTTCGGGTATTCGTGTCACTAACCTTTCTAGGATTGGAGCCAGAAGATCCGAGGAATGACAAGCACAAGGTATGCCCAACCAATTATCATGCAACATTGAATTAAATTCATCCAATCTTGAATTTTGCAAAATTCAAGCTTGGGGGAGTACTTTACATAAAAACATCCTTTGCCAAGTTGCTATGTTGGTTGTTGAAAGCCCTAGTTTGGTTTTGGATAATTGATGAAACCCTAGTACTGACCTCCATACTAAGTGTGTGTAGACTTAATGAGGTTGGTACATGCCAAGTGATGGAGCAAGTGATGATCATGGTGATGATGGTGATGACCACAAGATGATCAAGTGCTCAACTTGGAAAAGAAGAAAGAGAAAAACAAAACCCTATGGAGATCAAGGCAAAGGTATTGCTTAGGGTTTTAGTTTTGGTGATCAAGACACCATAGAGGGTGTGATCACATTTAGGATAGATAGCCGTACTATAAAGAGGGGAATTCTTTGGCTAAGCGGTTATCAAGTGCCACTAGGTGTCATTGTTCATGTGCATGCATTTAGAACCTAGTGAGCTAATTTAACTCCTTCGAAGAAAATGATTGTGAAAATGCTAACACATGTGCACATGTTGGTTTACACATTGTAGTGTTAGCACACTTTGAGAAGGAGGTGGAGTTTGAAGGGTAGAGAGAGGATGGGTTCGGCGCTTTTGAGAAAATGAAGTGCATATTTTCTATTGCGCCGGTGGGAATTTCGGAGAAGTCGTGGGACGCTAGCCCAGAAGCACCAGACGCCGTGCCTGTGCGTCCGGTGTGCGGGCAGCCTAGCTCGGTTAGGGTTAGGCACCGAACGCTAGGCATCGGACGTAGTTTGGAGCGTCCGGTGGTGTGAGTCCGGTGACCTGAGTGTTTTTGCAGAGCTCTCTGAGTTTAAGTCCGGTGAGCACCGGACGCAGCTTGGAGCGTCCGGTGACCTGCACGTTTTGCAGACCTCTCTATGTTTAAGACCGGTGTGCACCGGACGCGTCCGGTGCCAACTTAGGAGCGTCCGGTGCTCTACATGTTACCGTTAGACTCTGACACGAGTTTTTCAAAAGGCGACATGTGGCTGACGTTGGAGCACCGGACGCAGGGGCTGAGCGTCCGGTGCCCCTTTAAGAGCGTCCAGTGACCCCGTGTTTCGCCCTGTGAAAGAGCCAACGGCTCTATTTGTTTGAGGGGTCTATAAATAGTTGTTGGCTGGCTTGGGGCTCACACTCTTTGGCATTCTAACATATTTGACTTCCTTGTGAGCCTAAGCAAACACCTCCCACCCATCTCCTTCATAGATTATTCATCTTTGTGAGATTGGGAGTGATTCCAAGTGCATTTGCTTGAGTGATTGCATCTAGTGGCACTTGGGGATCGATTTGGCTGCGGGTTTCTTGTTACTCTTGGTGGTTGCCGCCACCTAGACGGCTTGGAGTAGTAGAGGAGGATTGGCACGAGTTGGTGATTGTTCGTGGCCATCTCCCGGTGATTGTGAGGGGTCTTGTACCTTCCTCGGCGAAGAGCCGAAAGGTAACTCTAGTAAAGTGCTCATGTCATTGAGCTAGCTCACTTGTGGGTAGGTTCTTGTGGTGTCCTAGTGAGGACGAGGTTCGTGCTACACCTCTTAGCCACCGAACCACCAAGTGTTGGTCGACACAACGGGGGCGTAGCGTGCCGGCAAGCACGTGAACCTCGAGAGAAAAATCGTGTGTCTCCATTGTTCTTGTTGATTAGATTTCTCCTGGTAATTGGACTTCATTTTATTGATTGGTTCATCCCATCTACACGGCATTATAAAGATCAAACCTTCTCTCTTACTTTCCCGCAAACTAGAGTAGCTTTCTTACTTGTATAGAAACTTTAAATAGCTCTCTACTGTAAGTAGTGACATAGCTCTTGTGTGCCTAGAGATCATATCAACTAGAATTGTTGGATAGGCGGCTTGCAAACACCCCATTAGAGCTAGAGCAAAAAGCTACGCTTTGTTATTTACTAACCGTTTGCTCTAGTGAGTTTGTAGAATTTTTAAATAGGCTATTCACCCCCCCTCTAGCCATATTAGGACCTTTCAGTTGTCCCTACCTTTGAGACATGCTTGATTTATTAAATACTAATCACACTACTGAAGGGTAGAGATGGCGGACTAGAGGGGGGTGAATAGTCCTTTCTAAAACTTTAACACGTCGGCTAACCGAAACAAGTGCGGAAATAAAACTATCGGTCTAGCCAAGACTACACCCCTCTATCTAAGTTCTCTAGCACCTTGAAAAGATCCTAAACAAGCAAGCAAGGTGCTACCTTAGCAAGAGCTCACCTAAACAATTCTAGGAGCAAGGTCACATAAACCTATGCAACTAGTACTTTACAAACTGGGGGAGCTCCTACACAAACTAGTGAGGCAAAGCGCACAAAGCCTAAGCTCACTAGCAAGCTCAATAATAAGGCAACTAATGCCAAATTAGAGAGTGCAACTTACTTAGCTACACAAATTAAGCAATGTGACTAACAAGGTTACACAAACCAAATTAGTCACGCAAGGGAACTACTTCTAGCTACACAAGCAAGAAGGTAACTAGCAAGCTACACAAACTAACTAATTACAAGAGCAACTACACAAGCACAAGTATGAATGTAAGCACAAGCTTGTGTTAGGGAATTGCAAACCAACGGGAAGAACAATATTGACACGATGATTTTCTCGCGAGGTTCACTTGGTTGCCACCAAGCTACGTACCCGTTGAGACAAGCTCCAAGGTTGTCGCCGGTCCTCTTGCTAGTGGTGACCCGCAAGTCATACTCTCCCACGTGGAGTGCTTACCACAAGCTCTAGCACTTGACCCGGTCGGACCACTTGTCGCTCTTCACGTCTCGCTCAACTAGAGTTGCTCTTCGCGATCCCCGAGGGGTGAGCACCGTACCCCTCACAATCTCTTCTCCGGAGCACCGCACAATCTCCTTGCGTGCTTCGACGGAGTCACAAGACACTAAGCCGTCTAGGAGGTGGCAACCTCCAAGAGTAACAAGCACCACCGGCTCGGAACACGAACACCTAGTGCCACTCGATGTAATCTCTCAATGCAACGCACTAGAAACACTCACTCGCTATTGATTCGCACTCTTGCAAGCACAAGTGAGTTAGAGGCTTTCCTAGCACTCCCCAAGCAAGGACACTAAGTCCCAAGGGTGCTCAGCACCAGCCAAGGCCAGCCACCACTTCTATTTATAGTCCCAAGGGCTAAACTAGCCGTTGCCCCTTCACTGGGCAAAACACGTAGGCACCGGACGATCACAGGGACCACCGGACGCTCAACCCCCAGCCTCCGGTGCTCAGGCGTCAGCCACGTGTCACTAGCCGTTTGAACTCGACCGTTGCCGCCAACGGCTACTGCGCACGTGCGTCTGCACAGCACCACCGGACGATCTACTGCGTCACACCGGACGCGTCCGGTGCACACCGGACCCGTGCGCAGAGACCTGCGCAAACTCGCAGGGTCACCGGACGCGAGCCACCGGACGCACCCTGAGCGTCCGGTGCTCACCGGACTCATACGCAGAGAGAGTCGCCAAACCGCCCGCACACCGGACGCTGAGCACCGGACTCACTCCGGTGCGTCCGGTGCACTCTAGACAGACCCGGTAATACACCGAACGCTAAAAGCCAGCGTCCAATGCCTCCACGCAGTGCGTCCGGTGAGTGTTTCTCACGACTTCTCCAAATTTCCCACCGGTGCAATAGAAAATATACACTTAAGTTTCTCAAAAGCGTCGAATCCCGCCTCGCAAGCTCGACGGGAGGGAGAGAGGAACCCACACCCCTCTCAACCCTAGGAAAACCACCTCCTTTGCAAATATGCCAACACCACCAAGTGTACACCACCATGTGCAAGTGTGTTAGCATTTTCACAAACATTTTCCCAAAGGAGTTAGCCTCTCAACTTGCCACGCCATGCGATCCTAACACATATGCAAAGTTAGATCACTCAAGTGGCACTAGATAACCGATATGCAAACAAGTTTGCCCCTCTTGATAGTACGGCCATCTATCCTAAATCTGGTCATAAACTTCTCTACACACCTATGACCGGTGAAATGGAAATGCCCTAGGTTATACCTCTGCCTTGTGCATTCCATTCCATCTCCTCCAATGTTGATACAACACATGCACCAACCAATCACCAAATGATATGATCCACTTCATATCATCACATGACCGTATTGGTTCATCAATCTTGACCTCACTTGCTCTTCACCGTTGCCTCGGTCCATCGGCTCCAAGTCTTGCTCAAGCTTCACCGTCACACGTGGTCCCTCGCTTCAAATCCTCCGACTTGCCCTTCACTCTTGCAACCGGTCCATAAGCCAAGCCTCATCTTGATCTTCTCCACCATGGTCACATGACTCCATGTCATGTCTCATGTGCAATGAGCTCCTCTATCATCACATCATCACCTGTGGACTAATCTCCTGTGTATCTCACATAAACACTATTAGTCCACCTAAGTTGTCACTCAATTACCAAAACCAAACAAGTACCTTTCAACTACTTCATCTCCACTTGAGTAGATCTCTATAAATGCTTTCATACTACCTTTATTTGCTTTAGTATATGTCTAGGATTGGAGTAGTTTCATTTATCTCTTAATTAAGCATGGTGCTTAGTTTAGGAATGATGATCTTACTTCCAAGGGATTTTAAATTAAGCATGGTGCTTAAGATAAAATGTCCTCCTAAAATAAAATTAGACATGGTGTCTAGGTTGATTTTTGAGCCGATAGTATGCTATAGTAGATATGGGATATTTTGTTGGACTAACCCCTATAGGAAAACTTTCAATATCGACCTGGGAAGTCCTGAGATAAACTCACATTGGAGACAAAGAGAGAGACACATGAAGGTTAACGATTTGCACAAGGAAGACATAGCTCATTCATCATAGAGAGATGATCCATGGAACAAGACAAAGAGTGCCACAAACACGATGCACAACCGCTAAGAAAGAAAAGCTTCCACAAGGTGATACTGTACCATCACTCTTCAAGTAAGGTAACATCTTAAGGTACTTGACTACCGCTTTTATAAGCTTCTCCTTGGTTCTGGCGTTTATAAAATAAAGAGACAAACATGTATGATTTGTAACTCCAAATTAACCAACCCAATTAATTCAACATGTTTAGTCCTTTAATCTTTGTTCTTAGTACTACCTTCGTGATCCCACACTCCTAATCATATAAGCCAAAATGTTGCACATTCAATCTTTGGAAGATATAAACAAAACAAAAATATAGATAGATTATCTTTACATTAGGTCGAGCGATCTGATTTGACAAATGTTTTAAATGCAACACTCATGATCTTATTATCCATCAACTTTGTGTTGCTCACTATGCTTAAGGTTAGAGAAGAACAAATACACTTTTGGTTCTGTTGGTGTTTTTCACCAACAGGGCCTATGCACTTGATCTCTGCCTTGTCTCTATGAGCAGGTACACTTCGAGCAAAACCGGAAGGAGTTTTACAACTCCCAGATTCCACCAAGTGAAGGACTTGGATCTACGAGCACAAACACACTGAGCAGAATGCTGCCAATGCCGCACCTTGAACTGCTGAACAAACGAAGAACATGGGTGACACCGTATCAAGAGGTACAGACGTCAAAGTCCACACTTAATCAAATGATGCACCTAAAGGAGGAACACGGTGAGAAGTCTTGTCCCGAAGACTTAAAACATTGGATCCTTGCCGGAAGGTAAAATCGGTATTTATCCATATTTATCTGCATTCCTTTTCCTTTTTATTGCATCACTTGCATTAGCATATTTACTTTTCCACATTAGCATTAGAAAAGAAAACAAAAATATTTGTTCGTTGCACTGCATCATAAAATCTAAAGCCCCATGTGAGTAGACTTGTGGTTTAAAACCCATAGGTATATTGATTGTGGTGGCATAAAATAAATATGTTTTCATCTTACAATAAAAATATAAAAATAATAAGTGCATGATCCTGCTAAATAAATAAAATTTATTAGAAGGAATCTCAATATGATAAAGGCTAAGAGATTTTATGCTAACACTTAACCAGTTCCACAAAACTTTGTTGTCTATTTGAGCTCCACAGAATTTAAGGATCAAAGAAGACTAGCCGGCGGAGGACATAGTAATTGCTGTCAGGGTGCTGCCGACATTCAAATACACCTCCGCCACCTGCTAGCTACATCAGAAGAAATTACGTCAAAATCCAGCTTGGGAGAGAGCACCCCCATTTATCTAGCTAAGTGTTTCTACTCGCGTTT
This sequence comes from Sorghum bicolor, assembly GCF_000003195.3. Classification (NCBI taxonomy): domain Eukaryota; kingdom Viridiplantae; phylum Streptophyta; class Magnoliopsida; order Poales; family Poaceae; genus Sorghum; species Sorghum bicolor. The sequence continues at coordinate 17,560,006 of NC_012871.2, forward strand.
ATACATTACTCAAATAAAAAAAGATGCATAATCATAAAAACCCAAATAAAGATTTTGTGCTTTTATATAAATCTTTGCTTAGTTTGCTAAATAAATAAATAAATAAAGTTTGCTATGAACCCTCATGATAAACTCTTACATGGATATGATAAATAGTTGCTCTGTCATGTACCTAGTTTTCAAGTTTGAGCTCTCTCTCAAGTTTAGGCATAACTGTTATAATTTAAACCTGCTCTAAACCTGAACTTATGGGAAGAGTACTTGATCTAAAGTCTAAGTCGTTAACGGATACGATATGGGAAGGTTGAGCTGCTGTTTATCTGTTCCTAGACATGCAAGAATTCTGGAGAATTTTATCTTTGAAAATCTTTAAAATGTTGCATGATGAGTTCTTGTATGATGAGAGTTTAAAATCCTACCACAGCCATATATACATGCTTATTAGACTATGAGCCATACATTTACTTTTTACTGCTTATGAGCATTGTGTTCAAGCTGTGTAGACCCTTAGGAGCTTGTCATGCGGTTAAAATCAAGATTCACTTGCACGTTCACTCATATATGCTGCTTCTACTCCGAAAGTACGCATCCACATACATCCACACATTTCCATATCCAGATTCACCCAAAATTATTCTACTCCTATCTAGGAGAGAATAGCCAAAAACATTATCCTATCCCTATTATTCCTCGTGAAATAAATGCTCGAGATATTTTGGTTACTACCACTTGCTACATTATTCCAGGAGAGTGAGTGCTCTGAAAAAAAGAGAAGAAAAAAATATACGAGGAAATAAAAAGGGGCAAGTGCCCGGAACCTCGAAGAAAAGAAAAAGTGAGACGAGAGGTAAAAATAGACAAGTGTCCGATAGTAGAATTAGGGATACAAGATACCCACCTGAGAGAAAAAGAAAAAGAAAATATAGAGCATCTCATTCTCCTCAAAAAGCTTCAAAGTGCAAGAAAGGTATGTATCCCCTTAAAAGAGCAAAAGTAGAATTAGACTTTCACCATTGTTATCATCATACACCATTCATTCGCCACACATGCACATCTTGATTTGACTTATTGACTTGTTCTTCTGGATCTATGGTTTGACTATGCAATAAATGTCTTGTAAGTATGTATTATCTGTCTCCCACCTATGAGCTCCAGATATCAAAACCTTATTAGAGTAGGGTGAGAGAGAAGGCAATATCACTATGCCTCATACCAAAAATACCACATACTTTGAGAGAAGGCATATACCATTATTGCCTTGGAAAGGATCCAGAAATACCACAAAAAGAGAGATTTGAGAGAGTCATACAAGGAATCTCTGAGTTTTATTTGAAAATCTGCAAAAACTCCAGAACTATAGTTAATCGAAGAACAAGAGACATGACGCTTGACTAGACCGTTCTATCTTTTAACTGCTCAAGACACAAGTGACGGTTGCAAGCCCTATGGTGGAAGGAAAAATGAGTAAGTTTTAAGTCTTAACTGTTTACTCTAACTCAGAGAAGAGATCTTGCTTGAATGCATGTGTACTTTTAAGGCATGAAACCACTGCAGAAACTCTTGAGTTCATCCTTGCTCAGGGACGAGCAAGAGGTAAGCTTGGGGGATTGTTGACGGTCCTTAAGTACCAAATTTAATCATCAAATAAATAAAGAAAAGGATCCAAATGCAACCAACACCTAGACTTAGGGTTTTATCTGATAGAATTCCACGAGTTTTGGTGTTTGTCTATTTCTGCAGGGGGTTATCAGGAAATATGGAGAAAAGGCCCACATGTCGGGTTTACATAGAGATATTAATGTGCCGCGCAATTTTCTATCATCTAGAAGACTCCAGAAGCCACGGGAACGAACGGGAGGCCGAACGGGCCCAGGGGCAGGGCGCCCGCCCTCCCCCCTTGGGCGCCCGCCCAGCTACAGAGACCAATCAGGTCCCGTCTCGCGGATTATGCTCCACCGACCTAAAGGATCAAGGAAAACCGTGCGATTAATGTCGGTTTGATCCGACGGCCCAAACTCACTTGAAGGGACTATATAAGCATGCCCCCTGGCCCCTGGAGGAGGCAATCCTCATTATTCATTAGCATATTTTCAAGAGAGGATTCAGAGAGAGAGGTGCCTTAGGGTTCCCACTGTTGACACTAGCTAACACCACTTAGATACTAGGTTGTCATCCCTAGCATGGCGCCAGAGTGTACAAAGGTATTTATAAATGTAAAGGCTTTCTAGAAAATAATCTATTCTATCCGCAAGCGCACAGATAAAACACCTCATTGTAGCATTTCACCAGGATAAGTATTCCAGGTATCGTTATTTATAATTTTGCTTAGGGGATCTTAAGAAGATGGAATTAAATCAAAGGGGCAAAATCTATCAAGGCATAGACTAAAGATAAACTTGCAAGAACATGATTACTAATGAGAAACTCGTCACACAGTCACATACTTTAGCAGGGGGTAAACCATAAAGATAATGATAATAAAGTATAAGTTCATGGGATAAAGAGCACAGCGATTAGAAAATAGACTACTCCTCATATATGTAGGTGATGTCGGATTAGCTAGAGAATGGATTCTAAGTCATCTACTAACTACTAAGTCATAATCTACTCTAGTTATCTACAAGATCATATATAGCATAAAAGACTCTTCATTCATGTATAAGGAACATTGATAAAGTAAATCAGAACATCGCATGACTTACTCCACAATACCGGTTCTGCCTGTCCTATCAACGGAGGGTGGACTATATAAGAATCAACGAAGCTGTCACTATCGCGAACTACCACACGACTCGGCCAATAGGATACATTTGCAGATAAATAACATCTAAGCACCACGCTCACATGTGATCTATCACCTAACTCCCTCGCGTCAAGAGCTAAGCGCTTTGCAAACTTATACATAAACTCATTATCAATTAGAACTATATCAAATATAGAACTAGAGCAAACTAAGAACATAATAATTAGAGACATAATGCAATTAGAACAATAGAATTAGAGAAAGATATGAATAATACCAATCTTTATTACCGAAGATCCGAATCCAGAGCGTAGTGCTCTACTTCTCTAATTGCTATCTAATCAACCTCTAAACTTGAAGGATTAGGGAGTAGCTAATTCTAATTCTCTGTGGGAGAGAAGCTCTAAACCCTAACTTTGATGGCTACCTCTGAATAATGATTTCTCCTCCTCTCCTCCAGGGGCCAGGGGGTCTGGTTTTATAGTCCCCTCAAGTGAACGTGAGCCATTGGATCAAACCGACATAGATTGTATGGTTTAGATTGATCCTTTAGGTCGGTGGAGCGTAGTCCCGAAGCAGAGTCCTGATTGGCTTCCTGGCCAGGGCGGGCGCCCAGCCCCCGAGCCCGAATTGCTTCCCGTTCGTTCCCGTGGCTTCTGGACCCTTCTAGATCAACGAAAATTGCGCGGCACGTAATTATCTCGTTGTAAACATGACATGTGGGCCTTCTCTCCCTATTTTCTGATAAACCCCTGCAGAAATAGATAAACACCAAAGCTCGTGGAATTCTGTCAGATAAAACCCTAATTCTAGATGTTTGTTTCATATTGATCCTTTTTCATGTTTATTTGATTATTAATTTTAGTACTTAAGGACCGTCAACAAACTCCCCCAAGCTTACCCTTTGCTCGTCCCTGAGCAAATAGCTAAACTCAGACGGATCAGAAGTTGCTTCGATGTTTTCTTTCCTGACAGGCACACATGCTTTTACTTAAAAATTCTTCCAGATTAGAGTGAAGTGTTATGAAGTTTAGTACCTGCACTTAAGTCTTAAGTAATCGAAAGACAAAATAGTTAAGTCAAGCACTATCCCTCCTGTCTATACTTCACCTTTGTTCTAGAGTTTTTCATAAGTTTTCAAAATAAAACTCAGAGTTCCTAGCAATGATTCTCTCAAGTCTCTCTATATGTGGTATTTGTGGATCCTTACCATAATGTCACTTACCTATAGCTAATGAAATATTTAAGTGGAGCTCATAGGAGTGAAAAACAGCTGATACATATGTTGTCTAATCGAGCCATGGATCCAAAGGAACTCAGCATATAATTAAATCAAGATGTGCATGTGTGATGGAGTAAATGATAGTGATGGTGAAAATGCATAAGTGATAATAAAACTTAGTTCTCATTGCTCCTCATATTGCTATCTCTCCTCCTCTTTGATCTTTGCTTTGGGAGAACATGGGCTATCTTTTTTTTTCAGGTGGGTAATAGATACCCCTAATTCTATTGTCGGACACTTGTCTATTTTTTCCGCTCAAGTGGGCATCTTTGTACCCCTAATTCTACTTCGGACACTTGTCCATTTTTACCTCTCGTCTCACTCTTTTTCTTTCTTTTTCGAGGTTCCCGGGCACTTGCCCCTTTTATTTCCTCGTATATATTTTTGCATAACCCATGCCTCTTCTACATTGAATCTTTTTAGAGAGAGAGTATAACAATATTCGGGACAGTGAGTGATAATATTTTTAGCAATTTTAATGATTGATGATGAATGCTGTGGTAGATGCGTGCAAGTGAATATCTTAATTTAACCACATGAAAAGCTCCTAAGGGTCAACACAGCTCGATCAAACTCAATGTAAATATAGTAAAAGATGTTATAGCAAGTATGGCTGTGGTAGGTAGTTTGTTATGCTAGGAACTCATCATGTGCTTCGTAAGTTTTCAAAATAAATCTCCAGAACTTAGTGTAGTAGGAACAAGATAAACAGTAGCTCAACTTTATATCATGTCTTTCTCTTACCTAGACTTTAGTTTTATGCTTTCCAAAGATAGTAATTTTAGTTTTAGTAATTCCTGGAAGAATTCTAATATAAAAGCTAGGTACTTGTAAGTAAGCAAACAGAGCAACTGTTCATCATTTCCATCATGCATATTTTTGGTCTTTTTATTATTTTTTTTAGAGATTAAACTTAGCAGAAAAATAAAGCACACTTATCTACACACTCTTTTTATTTTGTTTTCATGTTTATAGAATGCAGTAAATTAAAAAAATATTTATTTGGTTTTCTAAGTTTTTTTTTTCTTTTAAGATAAATTAAATACTAAGACAGAATAGAATAAATAAGAACAGCAAATAAAAACTTACTTGATAAATTTGGGAGGAACTCCCCCAAAGCTGGATGTTGACGTCGGTCTTACCCGATGTTCCAGAACCGCATCATGGTTGTGATGTTATCGTTCATTGTTGTTGTATCTTGTCTTAGCTCTTCTACTGCAGCGGCATGGTCCTGGTTCCATTTTTGTTGCTCTTCCAGGAGTCTTCCATGTTCTGCTTGCGTATTCTGGATGTCGAGGAGGGTGTTGTCGGTACGAGTGAAGAAAGCACCGGCCTCTTGATAGTAGTCATTCGTGAAGGCGTAGGAGGCGTCGGAGTATCGTCCTGCATCAAATTGGGGTGGAGGTCTGGATCCTGAAGCTCCATATGGATCAGTGGAGTACCTGCCCATATGAAAAGGCGGGTTTGTCCACTGGTGATCTTGGCTCTCCGGCCATGTCTCCTCTGTTGGCTCTTGTGGTTGCGCATGACGAGCCCATGGGTCTCGAAGGACTCGTGGATTATAATCGCAATAATGCAGGTGCGCTGCTTCTTCTGGTCCAGGGTCAGCTCCATACCAAGTGTGTTCTCTGTGAGTGGTTATCCTTTCAGATGCCACTCGCTGTGGAGTTCTCTGGTTCACTGGTGTTGCTGCAATCCCAATCAAAAAGTTTTGCACAGTGTAGAGGCCAAGGTTCGGGTTAGGTAACCGAATCTTGCCTTTATCATCATACAGCATATACATTGTATTCCCCTCTTTCTTTAACATCCGAGCTTGTCTAAATGTGTCATAGCCATGATAAATTCTTAATTCTTCTATGAAGTCCAACGATGAGTTTTCTAGTAAGTGAAGATTAGTGGCTAGACGAGTGATAAGTGAAGTACATCCTACTGGTCCCTGAAGACTAGGTATACTAAGCCAATGTGAAACTAATAGTGTAACAGGTGAAGTAGGTACTTTACTAATAGCAGCATATAAAAGTTGTAAATCTCCTACTCTTACTTTCCTAATATCGTCACGATAGAAAAGATTGTACCCAAGCCATTTGTGAAACATCCTAAGAGTGGGGTGTTCCATGTCACTGGTTCGGGCTTGACTATACAAATTATCTCTAGATATTTCTCTCCAAAACTGGTGTCTCTCAAAATTGGGTAAATCGGAGTCAATGTTTAGGATGCATCTTGAAGAGAAACCAAGATGGTCGCTTAGCTCTCTCCAAGACAACATAATTTCTTGTTTGAACATCCGAAAAACAATTCCCCCCTCATAGTATTGTAAAGTGCAAAGAAATTCGAGGGTGAGAAGACGAGAACCCAGCTCAGTTATATTCCAAAAATTTGTCCAACCCATCATTTGAAAAATTAAGTCAAATTCAGTGTCCATACCTGTTTCTCGTAGTAGGATTGGATCGATAGTAGGGGTGTGAATGAAATCTTTATTCTTCAATTGCTGATATACTTCCTTTTCTCTTCGGGTCTTCAGTCCTAGGTCTCCTATCTTGAGAAGGACCTTAACTTGCTGACCTGATGAAGATGATGGAGCTTGTGTGGGTGTCGGGTCGATGCTCATCTCTGATGGTTGTGAGGAGTGTCGGGATGAACTCCTTGTACCAATGTTCTTGATAGCCTTCCCTGCATTCTTTACCTTCTTAAACATCCTGCAAACAAAAGTTGGCAAAAACACAACTGGTGGAAAATGTGAGATAAAATGTTAGTGGTCAGCTGTCCGGAGTGTTAGTAGTCCAGGGGTTAATCGTTCAAGACAAGTTTCTATTTTGGTAGAGCCTCCCTCTAAACAACTTTTACTTCCGCTTGGACAGCGGGATCACTATTTGCTAGGTGACAATCACTTTCTCAAAAGAACTCCAACCTTCCCTTCCACTCTCCTCTTTCTCTCTACTCTCTTCTCTTCACTACAAAAGCTCCTTCTCGGGAAACTGAGATTTGTGTGGTTTTTTAAAGTGTTTGTGTGAAGAGAAGGGGAGCTGGAGGTGGCCTTTTATAGGCTAAGCAGGGGACAGGGCAGGCGCCCAAGGTAGGTGGGCGGGCGCCCAACCCTGGTGTCCATCCTGTGTGTGCTTCCTCCACTTGCTTCCTTGCTTTGATCTCACGCAGAATAATATTGTGTTGGTAGTGGTTGGACGGTGGAAAGATGTCAGGTGAGTGGAAATATATTGGTGGATGAAATTATGTGATGGGATGTATGTGAGGTGAAGTGTATGACATGTGGGACCCAAAGAGTGTGGGTCATGCTTCTAGAAGATTAATATGATTAAATATAATGCAGGAAAAATCTATGAAAATTTTAATTAAAAATGATAATGGGAAATATTCTTGTGCCTCCACAATAATTAATAAATATGGGTTGTTACACACCACGAATATTATTTATATGGGGCTTTTTGATTATTATAATTATTCTATGAATGTATATGACTAATGCAAGAATTAATTATGCAAGAATTTAAATATGAGAAAATTAATAATGCGGGTAAATACCGATTTACCTCCCGGTGAGGGTTTGGGATTTTTAGGTCCCCCAAGCTGGACCTCCAAATCTTTTAATCTTCTGAGTTACCTTCCTCCGGAGATGGTGTCTCCAGTGGTTCTTCATGAACTTCCTTCACTGTAGAGTCTCTCTCCGGTCTGGGTTTGAATGTGAAGTGTTCTTCTTGACCGTTTATGTTGAACTTGATTTCTCCTTTTCCGACATCAATGTGGGCATTGGCAGTGCTCAGAAATGGCCTTCCAAGGATGATGGACACTTTTGAGTCAGGACTCATGTCCAGTACTACGAAGTCTACTGGTACCAGGAAATCTCTGATCTTGACTGGAATGTTCTCGGCGATGCCCAACGGGTGTCGAACCGATTGATCCGCTAGTTGTAGACACATTGATGTTGGTTCTAAAGTTGCATGCTCAAGCTTTTTGTAGACTGATGCTGGCATCACACTGACACTTGCTCCGAGATCACAAAGTGCATTATTGAAGTGTTGGTTTCCGATCGAGCAATCAATAGTGGGGCATCCTGGATCTTCCTTCTTCTTTGGTGATTTGTTGAGGATGGCCGCACTACATTCTTCTGTCAGCTTGATAACCTCAGTGGTGGGCAGTGGTCTCTTCTTGTTAAGAATATCTCTGATGTACTTTGCGTATGTAGGTACCTGTATGGCATCGAGCAGAGGTATGTTGACATATAATTTCTGAATGACCTCTACAAACTTACCAAACAGCTCATCCGACTGCAGTCCTCTGTTTCTTCTGGGAAATGGCAAATAGTTGGTGTCGTAAAAACCTTTCCTCATTTCTCCAGTTCTTGGTGGTTGGAGCAGATCTTCTGCTTCAACTGGGCTTTCTTCTTCTATCACTGCTGGTTGCACTGGTGCTGATGATCTTTGTTTCTCTTTTGGGTATGGTGGATCTCTGGTAGCTTTACCTCCTCTAGTAGTTATATTCTTTACCTGCTCAAGGTTAGTAGCAACAGGCAGTGCAGCAGCTATCTTTATTAATTTAAGCTCTACCCTTTTATTAAGAGTGTTTTGCTCATCAAAGGCAGTTAGTAGAAAATCCATTTTATTATGTATAACTTTTAGAGACGATTCATTTGTATCTAGCCTTTGTTTAACTTTATCATTAATTTTGGTTTGTTGAGCAATTATCTCTTTTAATGAAAGTTGCTTGACAGTATTACCTGAATTCATACCTTTGCTATTGGGTTGACTTGAAGTTGGTTGATATTTATATGCTGTCTCAATGGCCCTTTGATCTTCTTTGAACTTGGCCCTCTGGTCAATCCAATGGAGCAAATTTTCCATCTTAGTTGATAATGCATTTACTTCTTCTGGTATTTCTTCAGTTTGATGACATTGTTGAGCTTTATCTTGGAACCAGCTTTGGTTTTCTGCTATCTTATCCAAAAGTATCTCTGCTTTTCCAGTTGTAAGCTCCAAGAATGATCCTTTAGCAGATGCATCTAGGCACTCACGAGCCTTCTGGGTTAATCCATGGTAGAAGGTCTACATAAGTAACCGTGTGGTCATTCCATGGTGAGGACAATCTGATATGTATCCTTGAAAACGCTCCCATGCTTCTGAAATGGCTTCTGTCTTCTGCTGTTGGAAACTGACAATATTTCCTCTTAAGGCAGTTGTTTTGCCTATAGGGAAAAACTTTGATAGAAAGGCATCTGACAAGTTCGTCCAGTTGTTGATGTTATCTTGATGAGTGTAGAACCACTTCCTCGCTTTTCCTTCTAGTGAGAATGGAAAAAGGCGAAGCAGTATGACATCTTTGTCAACTCCATTGATGTGGATTGTGCTTCCAATCTCTAAGAAATTCTGCAAGTGTGCACTGACATCTTCATGTGCCTTTCCACTGAATTGTGTAGCTTGTACCAAATTGATGAGGCTTGACTTGAGCTCAAACTCGGGTATTCCTTCTTCTACTGCAAATCTTGGACCGGTTGGAATGTTGTCAAGACTTGGAGCAGAGAATTCTTGCAAGGTCTTGTGTGCCATAGCTTCAGCAATTGGTAGCTAGCTTCTTCTTCTCTTGATTGCTTTGGTTCTGATGATGTAGAGTTGAATGTACCCAAAGTCAATCCTGTTATACCCTGTATAAAAATATAAACATAGAAAAACAACAGGGTGAACCTGCCAAAGCAGCGGTGCCTTGTTATGATTTCTCACTTAGTAGCTGTTTTATGCAATTATTTCTCTATAGTCTAGTCTAATATTTTATATGAATAATCCTTGATTGATTTTCTAGCTTTCCTTACCGTTCCTAAATATTACTCCTTTGTTCCCTTTTATGACTTATTCCTGAGACTCATATAATTATCCTATAATTCCTAACATGTCCTATAGATCCTATAAGCCCCCGGCAACGGCGCCAGAAATGCTTGTTGACACTAGCTAACACCACTTAGATACTAGGTTGTCATCCCTAGCATGGCGCCAGAGTGTACAAAGGTATTTATAAATGTAAAGGCTTTCTAGAAAATAATCTATTCTATCCGCAAGCGCACAGATAAAACACCTCATTGTAGCATTTCACCAGGATAAGTATTCCAGGTATCGTTATTTATAATTTTGCTTAGGGGATCTTAAGAAGATGGAATTAAATCAAAGGGGCAAAATCTATCAAGGCATAGACTAAAGATAAACTTGCAAGAACATGATTACTAATGAGAAACTCGTCACACAGTCACATACTTTAGCAGGGGGTAAACCATAAAGATAATGATAATAAAGTATAAGTTCATGGGATAAAGAGCACAGCGATTAGAAAATAGACTACTCCTCATATATGTAGGTGATGTCGGATTAGCTAGAGAATGGATTCTAAGTCATCTACTAACTACTAAGTCATAATCTACTCTAGTTATCTACAAGATCATATATAGCATAAAAGACTCTTCATTCATGTATAAGGAACATTGATAAAGTAAATCAGAACATCGCATGACTTACTCCACAATACCGGTTCTGCCTGTCCTATCAACGGAGGGTGGACTATATAAGAATCAACGAAGCTGTCACTATCGCGAACTACCACACGACTCGGCCAATAGGATACATTTGCAGATAAATAACATCTAAGCACCACGCTCACATGTGATCTATCACCTAACTCCCTCGCGTCAAGAGCTAAGCGCTTTGCAAACTTATACATAAACTCATTATCAATTAGAACTATATCAAATATAGAACTAGAGCAAACTAAGAACATAATAATTAGAGACATAATGCAATTAGAACAATAGAATTAGAGAAAGATATGAATAATACCAATCTTTATTACCGAAGATCCGAATCCAGAGCGTAGTGCTCTACTTCTCTAATTGCTATCTAATCAACCTCTAAACTTGAAGGATTAGGGAGTAGCTAATTCTAATTCTCTGTGGGAGAGAAGCTCTAAACCCTAACTTTGATGGCTACCTCTGAATAATGATTTCTCCTCCTCTCCTCCAGGGGCCAGGGGGTCTGGTTTTATAGTCCCCTCAAGTGAACGTGAGCCATTGGATCAAACCGACATAGATTGTATGGTTTAGATTGATCCTTTAGGTCGGTGGAGCGTAGTCCCGAAGCAGAGTCCTGATTGGCTTCCTGGCCAGGGCGGGCGCCCAGCCCCCGAGCCCGAATTGCTTCCCGTTCGTTCCCGTGGCTTCTGGACCCTTCTAGATCAACGAAAATTGCGCGGCACGTAATTATCTCGTTGTAAACATGACATGTGGGCCTTCTCTCCCTATTTTCTGATAAACCCCTGCAGAAATAGATAAACACCAAAGCTCGTGGAATTCTGTCAGATAAAACCCTAATTCTAGATGTTTGTTTCATATTGATCCTTTTTCATGTTTATTTGATTATTAATTTTAGTACTTAAGGACCGTCAACACCCACCTCATAGGGCTTAGCATCCAATGTGAGAGTAGAACTAGTTCTACTAGATTGAGAGAGATAGAGTGGAGGTGTAGATCGGAGGAAGCCCGACTTGTCGGTGTCTACTCTAAGGTTATACCTGCGGGATCAAGTCTCCTAACCCGAGGCTTGCTCCTAGGATTATTCAGTATTTCGACTTCTAAATTCTAGTAAGTTCTTTGTTCTTATTATTCTTTAGTTTATGAGTTTACTTTAATCTCTTCCGGTTGAGTTTAGAGTAATCATTGCTAGCGTAAACGTGGTGTTTGGGCTAAGGTACTCATAGATATCCCCTGTCTAGCCAGACCGTGGTAGTAGCGAGGAACGTGACATTTCCGAGTTACCTTTGTAGCCCACATCCCGTTAGCAGGATCGGTAGGGTTTATAGGTGCGGGTCGAACATCCTTTGTGGTGTCTAGATTTCGTAATCCTCCCCAATAGAACAGTAGATCGTCCTTACCAAGGCTAGAACGAGAGTGCGGTTGTAGTCTTCTCTATACATCGCTCACATTGAATCACATTGTTTGTAGCCTAAAGGGTAGTAGCAATAGATTTGGTTAGTCAGATGCACGCTTTCTCCCAATGGTAAAAATATAAATACGATACTCTGGATAACCTCCCGGGTGAAGTGCTCACCGATATCCGTGCGCTTGCGGATCAATTCCTGATGGCGTTAACAAATATCAACACTCATCATCATCATTGTCATTGTATTGATCTTCGGTCATGACATCTCCAAGTATCTCATTGGGAGATACACCCGTCAATCCACCTCTAAAGATGATTGCTCTCAATGTCTTGAACCTCTTGGGCAAGCACATCAAGAACTTGTGAATGAAGTCCTCATCCTTTACTTTCTCACCAAGGCCCTTGAGATCATTGATGATGACTTGGAGCCTATAGAACATTTCCGGTATGGACTCATCATCCTTCATCTTGAAGTTTGATAGCTTGTCCTTGAACATGTACAACTTGGCACTTTTTACCGTTGTAGTGCCTTCATATGTTTTTCTAGTCTTCTCCACACTTCACTTGCCTTCTCAAGATCTTTGACTTGTTCAAACACCTTTGAATCAATGCCATTATAGATAGTGTTGAGAGCCATAGTATTGCATTACTTGTTTGCTCTCTCATTGTCGGTGGGGTTAGCGGGGTCAAGGATCACAAAATGATTCTCTGTGACTTCCCACACTCTATCATTGATTGATCGAAGGTACATTTCCATTTTTCTCTTCCAATAGTGAAAAGAACTTGTGCCATCAAAGAATGGTGGTTTGCCCCCAACATGGTTGAACACTATTTGAGCTATAATTTAAGCACCGAGGTTGTTAAGCCTTCACAAAATGGTGACCACGGCTCTGATACCACTTGAAACGTCCTAATATGGCTAGAGGGGGGTGAATAGCCTATTTAAAAATTCTACAAACTCACTAGAGCAAGTGGTTAGTAAATAACAAAGCGAAGCTTTTTGCTCTAGCTCTAAAAGGGGTGTTTGCAAGCCACCTACCCAACAAATCTATTTGCTATGATCACTATGCACACATGAACTAAGTCTCTACAAGTTACACTAGTGAACTAAGCTACACTAGGCAAGGTAAGCAACTAAACTAATTACACTAGTTTGCGGTAAGTAATATATAGGATGAGATATTTATACCGCCGTGTAGGGGATGAACCAATCACCAATATAAACAATCAAGCACCGGGAGAAATCCAATCAAACACAATTGAGACACCAATTTTTCTCCCAATGTTTACGTGCTTGCCGGCACGCTACGTCCTCTTGTGTCGACCAACACTTGGTGGTTCGGTGGCTAAGAGGTGTAGCACGAACCTCGTCCTCACTAGGACACCACAAGAACCTACCCACAAGTGAGGTAGCTCAATGACACGAGCAATCCACTAATGTTGCCTTTGGCTCTCCACCGAGGTAGGCACAAACCCCTCACAATCACCGGGAGATGGCCACGAACAATCACCAACTCGTGCCAAAGCTCCTCCGCAGCTCCAAGCCGTCTAGGTGGCGGCAACCACCAATAGTAACAAGCAAACCCACTGCTCAACGATCACTAGTGCCACTAGATGCTTAAACTCTAAGCAAATGCAACTAGGATCTCTCCCAATCTCACTTTGGATGAACAAATCTTGAACAAGGTGAGTGGGATGTGTGGGAGTATGCTCACAAGGTGTATCAACAAGTTAGAGAGTCAAGGGCGTGAGCATGAACCAGCCAAGGCAAATATATAGAAGCCCCAAGCATCAAATAGTTGTTGGCCACTTACCCCACTGTCTGCGTCTACACCAGACGCATCCTAGTTCACATCAGACGCGTCCAGTATTGACCAGACCAGCGTCCGGTGCTCTTGACCGTTAGAAAAGTATTCGTTGCCTCTAACACTGACAAGGCATTAGACTCTCAATTTTGAACGCACCGAACAGTCTAAAGAGGGACCGGACGAAAACTCAGGGAGCGTTGCAAAATGTCACAACACCAGTCGCTGCACCGAACTCACACACCAGACCTAAACTCAGAGAGCTCTGCAAGATGAGTTTGCACCGGATGCTAACTTGGACGCGTCTGGTGTCACATCGGATGCGTCCGGTGTGCACCAGACGCAAACTCAGAGAGCTACTCGAGACAGCGTGTCCTCTGGATGAGTTAGATCAGACTCAACATAGAGAGTCTGGTAAAAAATTGAGCTCACACCGGACGCTCAACTCGGACACGTCCGACCTCATACCGGACGCGTCCGGTGTGCACAGAAAACTTTTTTTTTCAACTAAACGCTCTACACTTTCTTCCCTTGCTTCTATGTGCCAACACCAAAGTGTCTCAACACTTGTGCACGTGTATTAGCAAATTTCAAAAACATTTTTCAAGGGTTAATTAATTCGTTCACTAGGTCCTAATGCATATGCAAGGAATCCAATCACCTAGTGGCACTTAGATAACCGTTTTCACAACGAGATTACCCCTCTTAATAGTACGACTATCTATCCTAAATGTGATCACACCCTCTATGGTGTCTTGATCACCAAAACCAAAACCCTAAGCAATACCTTTGCCTTGATCTTCATAGGGTTTTGTTTTTCTCTTTCTTCTTTTCCAAATTGAGCACTTGATCATCTTGTGGTCGTCACCATTTTCACCATGACCATCTCTTGCTCCATCACTTGGCATGTACCAACCTCATTAAGTCTACGCACACTTAGTATAGAGGTTAGTACTAGGGTTTCATTAATTATCTAAAACCAAACTAGAGCTTTCACTGTTACCTGCTGTTACAAGCAAAAAATTGATCGAAGGCACCTAGAGAAAGAAAATTTCATACAAGGGTACTGAGGAGCTTTTTCAAACTTCGATGGTACACAAGTCATTCTAAATTTTTATAATGGCACACGGGTAAAAAGCTCATAAAATTATTATTATATCTTTGTTCAATTGAGATCCAATCAAACAAGGACTCCCATATAATTAATTAACCTGCAGGTAGTTAGGATAATATATATTTACTTTAGGATCATCAAATATTTGTTCTTATGTCCAAGGTCTTTTGTGTTTGTCACACCAGGGAGTTCAGGTAACCAGTAGGCAGTATACAACATGGCCTTCCAGCTGAGTAAGTGTTGACGGTAGATAAGTCCATCAATATAGCATAAGAAAGAACTAAAATTAGAATACTATCTAGCTATAGGGGTTATTACTAATAGAATTCCACGAGTTTTGGTAATTGTCTATTTTTATAGGGGGTTATTAGAATTAAGATAAAAGGAGATCCACATGTCAAATTTATATAGAGAGAATACGTGAAAAGTCAATTTAGAAATACTCTAGAAGACACAGGAAGACACCACTTGAAGGATGGGACCCACTTGCCATAGGGCAGGGGCGAGCACCCTACCTTGTCAAGGGCGACCGCCAGGAGAGTTTAGCCAATGAGAGTGAACCTCGCGGATCCTGCCTCCACCGACTTTGAGGATTAATCTTGAACGCACGTTTAAGTCGGTTTGATCTAAGGGTTGTGGTGCTTCCTAGGGGGCTATAAATACAAGCCTACCCCCATAGAAACTGTAATTCAGAGAAGAAGAGTTCAGAATTCTCTAAAGAAGAATTAGACAGAGAGGGGTCCCTCGAATGGATCTATCTCTATAGGGTTCTTAGCCACCATCTCAATTAGATCTCTATAGTTTTATAAACATAGCTACATAGGAATAAATCTAGAAGGAGTCAAGTTAATCTTAGAGTCCGGATCTATTTTCGTTCTTGGTAAACTCTTATTCTTCTTTGTTATATTTATATTAGTTCTTGCAACTATAAATATGACTTTGATCTATTTGATTATATTAGAATTGACTTTATTCTATTTGCTTATGTTCTTAATTATATTATTATTAGTCTACTTTAATTATATGCTTAGCGTAGTTAGATTAGAATTATATTTATGTATAGGATCGTATAGCGCTTACTCATTAGACCGATGGGTAAGTGATAGATAATGTGTAGGCGAGGTGCCTAGACCGTATTTATCTGCGATTACCTCTTATAGTCTGGAGCTTGAGGTAGATCGCAGGAGCGACAGTCCTGTTGAGTCTTTTGTATTCCTTCTTCCGATTATAAGGATTATAGAGCACCATTATTACAGGGAAGTGATTGCCATGTTCATGATCTTTCTTGCTAATATCATTATGCATAGATATAATCTTTTCTAGCAATGATGTTATGTGTACTTGCACTAATCAATGTATGCTTTGACAATATAATTAGAATACTTAGGATTTATTCTTATAGATTATCCTAATACCATGCTAGTGTTATAGACTGAGAGTAATCTAATTGAGATGATTATTATGTTTATCATATGGCTATAAATTCTTATTTATCATATGTCACTTATTATTCATGTTCATATATTTATCTTATGTGACATTTACCCTGCATGAGAGATAGATAAAGACATGGTTAACATCTCCATGACTAACATGCAGTGCTCATTACTCATTATCTATTGCAAGTTCGTTCCCGGTGGTAAAAATATAAATAGTGATACATGGATGACTCCCGGTTAAAATGCTATATCGGTATTATCTGTGCGCTTGGAGATCTTTTATTTATTTCTAGAAAATCATGTACATTTAATACCAACACTTCTACATCATGCTGGGGACGACAACCTGGCTTAAGTGATGTAAAGTAATTTTAACGCCGTTGCTAGAGATAGGTTTAAAAGGCTATTTTTAGTAGTTGCGTTAAGAAGTGTCAACAGTAAGAGGATGTTTGGTTAGAGGTACTAAAATTTAATAGGTACTATAACACATTTGTAATTATAACAATTAGTGTTCAACTATGGACTAATTAGGCTTAAAAATTGTTTTGCAAATTATTCTCTAACTATGTTCTATATTTACTCCCTCCGTCCTGGTATATAAGGCGTAATCACCTCTACTTCAAAGACCAAGAACACATTTAATTCTGTCTCACAAAGTCACAACACTAGTGGTACTGCATTTATATTTGTGAGAGAGCATGCCTTATATTATGAGACATGAGCAAAAAGTGGTTATGTCTTGTATACTAGGACGGGGGAGTAATACTTTATGTATGTATCTAATTTTCAATGTGATAGAGATTAAAGTTTATAAGAGGAAAACCAAACAGAGCCTAAAAATGCTTAGGGCCTGTTTGTTTGCCTCTGATTTTTTTAATACTCATCACAACGAATGTTTGGACACATACAAAAAGTATATATATATATATATATATATATATATATATATATATATATATATATATATATATATATATATATATATATATTCACTATATCTTGTTATTTACTCCCCTCGTTATATTTTCGCTATACCTCATCCAAACAATCTTCGCTATATCTTGTTATTTACTTCCTTCATTCTAAAATACATGACATTTTTTAACCTAGTTACAAACACAAGCACATTGTTACTTACTCCTTTCGTTCAAAAATAGATGATGTTTTTTATTGTGATACCTAGTTACAGACGCAGACTCTCACAAACACGAGCGCACACTCACCCTTATGAACGTACGCACGTACACCCTACCCATATGAGCACATCTGAAGAACTGAGTTGGACCAGCAAATCTCAAGATTGACGAAGTCACCACAGGCGTCTCACTGTTGACGGGCACGTCGCCTACCACTAAAAGCATAGCGCTGTTAAATCTTGAAATAAATCCAGAAAAATGCGAGCCCCCGTATTAAGTCGAGGACTTAAGTCCGGGTGGACAGATTTTACTACAAGAAACACAACCGCTTGATCTATGATCAGTTTGCTAAAATAGATGATGTTAAAAGACGTGTGCTTGTCAAACTTTTTTTTTTACTTTAGTTAAGTTTGTAGAAAATACGTGTAACATACATATATATATCTCTAAATAAATTTATTATAAAAGTATATTTTAATGATACTAATTATGTATTATATATACTTCTTTCATAACCATAAAGAAAGTCGATTTGGACAAAGTTTGAGTTAAATATTGAGAACATAAATCATAAATAACTTTAAAGTTGTTGAATTTGGAAATATGAAAATCATATAAATAGATTTATCTTGAAAAATATTTTTATAAAAATATACATATATCACTTTTTGATAAATATTTTTATAAAAATAAGGAGTCAAAGTTAGGCTTTAGAGATCATATCGTTGTTCTAAATTTTTATGGGTATAGAGAGAGTATTAATTTTATTTAATATATAATTGATCAAAGTTAAAAAAAGATTTACTTTTCATAAGACAGAGTCAATTTTAGCTAAGCCGAGATCATTCTAACATGGACACGTCACCTTTTTCACGACGTTTGACTTGCTCAAAAGTTCAGTATCTGTGATGTACGCAGCGGGCGCAGCAACTTCACTTGGGCCTTGTTTAGTTCCTGAAAAATTTTACAAAATTTTTCAGATTCTCCGTCACATCGAATCTTTAGACGTATGCATGGAGTATTAAATATAAATGAAAATTAAAACTAATTGCACAGTTTGGTCGGAATTGACGAGACGAATCTTTTGAGTCTAGTTAGTCTATAATTGGATAATATTTGTCAAATACAAACGAAAATGCTATTATTACTATTTTGCAAAAAATTTTGGAAGTAAACAAGGCTTTGATCCTCCTTCCTTCCTCCCCCCAATCCCCCAGCAGGCTCTTGTCATTGCCGATCGACGGCGCGAACCGCAGCGTCGTCTGCTCCTCGATTGTCCCGCCGCCGCCCCAGCTCGCCGAACAGGCGAACACCGACACGGCGCGGCCTCCGTCTCCAGGGCCCGCCGATCCTGCAGAGAGGTAACTGCTGCTTCATGGCTCCGTGCACTTGTCTGGCTTTAGAGGAAGGTTTGTGCCTGGAAGACCCAGGAGACGAGCGTGCGTAGGATAACCTGGGCCTTCCTCCTAATCCAGTAATCCTCCTCGCGCGGCATTCTTCGCATCCGATTCCTTTTCCCGCTCCGGACGCAGGCACGCGCGCCGGCATTCCCTGTGGAAGACGCTTCGGCGCCGCTTGTCGCATTCACGGGCGCATCTCCGTGCTGTCCCGAAGCATGCTTTGGCTTTGCCCTGCGTCCCAAGCTGTCGTGTCGGCGGTGCCGCCACCTCGGTAGCCAGTTCGGTAGGTGAGGGGAGGGAAGGTAACCACCGCTTACCTTACGCGGGTTTCCTTCCACTTCCACTCCCCTGTTTTGACTTCTTGCCATCCGCCGGGTAGCTGCTGCTGCTGCGCGGAACGGGATTTCCGGGTCGGATGAGATGAGGAGGCGCTGCGGCTGGCTCTCATCTCTGTTCCGCCCTCGCCGGGCCGGCCGCTCGCTCCCGCAACCAGATCCGCAGGGTCCCGATTCCGAGCCCAAGGTATAGCAACGGCCGCTGCATTTCTTTCTTGCTGTGGTTGTTTGTTTGTTTGATTGTTTCGGTAGGCTTTGCAATATATAGGATTGTTTGGTGGTTTCATTAGCATAGCCAATCAGCTGTTGATTTGATTTCCCACTGAACAAAGATTAATTCAAGGTGCGTATGCTGCATTTGGTTTGTACATATTTTGCCTTTGCTCGCTGTTTATTTTAGGGAAACTACGGCAACCATTGAGGGTATGAGGTTACCTTTTTGCTTTTTTGGAGTAGATCTCACTCTGCTGATCTTGTCTCTATCAAATACTGGTGAAGCCTCCTAGATCCAAATGCAACCCATCGGGTTTGGGAGATTCTGAGACATGTTGGGCACTCGAGTACAGTCGATCATGCAGAACTTTTGAGAAGATCATACATAACTTTTTCATATTTTTAGCTGAAGCATGTGTCAGGCTGTCAGCTATTACTTCAAATATCACAAACTATCCCCCCCCCCACCCGCGCAGATACAGGCCTATCTTCTCGTTTAATGATGGGTTGTTAATTTCTTTGTTTTATTGTTAAGAGTATAAGGCACCTCTTTGATGTTAGCACAAAATCCAAGATGAACTGAACCAGTGTCTGCAAACAACAGGCATGCTTACCATGTTGCATCATAATTATGTCCTTTCCCTTTTTACTGTATTACCATGTGATAGAAAACCATGATTTTAAGCAAATATTTGTGCAGAGTAAACTGAACAAAGACCATGTGCCTTGTTAGGAGATAGTATTCTCCATTTTTCTGTTTTCTGCTATAAGCTTTGAAACTTTTTGAGCAAATGTGGTTTCCCGAGATCAACTTTTCTATATAACTTAATATATTCATACAAAACTTTTTCATATGTGCTAGGCACGTTAACATTTTGCTTCTTGTGCAATGTTGAGCAGGCAGTAGATAAGCGCAGTGCTTCTGACGAAGTTACCATGGAGAACATTGTGTCAAACAGTGATTTTTCTGAGGGTCTACATTTGTGGCAACCAAATAGTTGCCATGCATTTATAGCCGTTGAAGGATCAGGTTACCATTATGGTGTAAGGCCACATTCAGGGTCAACCTATGCTGTTCTTACTCATCGCACACAGAGTTGGCAGGGGCTTGAGCAGGACATAACGGAAAAGGTTACCCTTGGTACCGAGTACTTTGTTGCTGCATATGTCAGAGTTCATGGGGAAGTTCATGAGCCCATTGGAGTTCAGGTCACTCTCAAACTTGAGGAGGGGTCTTCTACCAACTATCTTTCTATCGCAAGGTATTTCGACAATAAGCCACCATTCAGTGTGTTGTTAATATATCATCAGCACTGTTTTATCATTAAGCAGTTTTTATTAGGATTTTGGCCTCACAAGAACGCTGGGAAAAGATAGAAGGTTCATTTAATCTAACAACTCTACCAAGACGTTTAGTGTTCTACCTTGAAGGTCCCCCTCCTGGTGTGGACTTGCTCATAGATTCAGTCACCATCTCGTACAAGGTATTGCAATGGATCTCTTGCTTGCTTGCTTGTGTGTCTACAATTGCTTGATGGCCCTGGAAAAGGAAGAATTATTGTCTGCTGAAACGATTTCTGAGAACATGTCATTTGATCATCCAGAACATGTGCAAGGACTATTGTTAAAATTGAAGACAGCTTACATTTTAGTTTTTGTTAAACATACCCCTGACTTAGATACTAATTTGGTCTACTAGATTCTCTGCCTTATAGTCTTATTAACTATGGATTTTCTTCAGAAAACAGAGGGGTCAGCTTCATCAATTGGTGGAACAGAGAACATCATTTTAAATTATGATTTTTCTAAAGGCCTTCATCCTTGGAATCCCATCTGCTGCCATGCATATGTGGCATCACAATGGTCTGGTTTCCTTGATGGTATTAGAGGGAACTCAGGAGAGAACTATGCTGTTGTTTCAAAGAGAACAGAACACTGGCAGGGTCTTGAGCAAGATATTACGAATCAAGTGTCTATAGGCACTGCTTATGTAGTTTCTGCTTTCGTTAGAGTTGATGGGAATGTCCAAGGCCAGGTTGAAGTCAAAGGAACCCTTAGGTTGCAAAATGCAGACGGATCAACACATTATAACCCTGTTGGAAGGTATTGTACTTAATAATTTTTCAACGGTCAAATTCTTTTGACACTATCCTTGGTTGATGATCGAATTGATGTAACAGTGTGGTTGCCTCAAAAGAAAAGTGGAACAAATTGGAAGGCTCGTTTTCTTTGACAAACATGCCAAAAAATGTTGTATTTTACCTGGAAGGACCTCCTGCTGGTGTGGATCTTGTCATTGATTCTGTCACGATTACTTGCTCCAGACATAAACAGTCAAAAGTGAGTTCTTATGTGCCTTTTGTAATATTTTGTTGAATGAAATTCTTGATTTACCTTTTTTCTAATCAATATCATGCTATGCACTTTTATATTTTTTCAGAAGTCTAATGAAAAAAATAATCAGAACTTAACCTAATTTACGCCTGATCTTTCATGGAGTGATGAAAAATTCTTTGTAATCTCTATTTTCATTTACTTCTAATGAAATCGGTATGAGGAATGCAGTGCACAGGATTTTACTGTCAACTTTCTGTTGTATTGATCTCCATGTGCTCCATATTTAATTTTGTGCACATATATACCCTTTGGTTCTGGGGTCTTCATTCATTGTCTTATGTCATAAAAAAAGTGCATGAACTCTTACAGCCTCGGTTTTGCTGATTAATGATTCCTTTTGAATTGAAGGAAGTAAAAGTACCAAGTGGAGCCGAGACTATAATTAAAAATCCTCACTTCGATGATGGGTTAAAAAATTGGTCAGGAAGAGGATGCAATATCTGCAGACATGAGTTCACTGCATATGGGGATGTCCGGCCTTTAAATGGCAGCTATTTCGCTTCTGCAACTGGACGGGTTCACAATTGGAATGGCATCCAGCAAGAGATCACAGGCAGGGTGCAGCGGAAAGTTCTTTATGAGATCAGTTCTGCTGTTCGAATATTTGGGAGTGCCAATGATACTGAAGTGCGTGCTACTCTGTGGGTACAAGAATATGGTCGTGAGCGATATGTGGGACTTGCCAAGTAAGTTGTTTTTGTTTCTTGTTCTCTGTTGACAATGCTCTTTTTAGGAGCCAATGACACTATTATCTTACTACTTTTTTTCTATAATCAAAGAAACCAGACTTCTGATAAGCAATGGACACATTTGAAAGGAAAGTTCCTTCTTCATGCTCCCTTTACCAAAGCTGTTATTTTCATAGAAGGGCCTCCTGCTGGAATTGACATTCTTGTAGATGGTCTTGTCTTATCTCCAGCAAGAAAGCTACAAGCTGCACCGTGCCCAAAAATTCAGGTTTGTAGGCTAATGGCTTCTTAAAGTCTGAGATTATTTGCTTGTGAATGATCTCGAGTTCCCGACTCTTGAGACTTGTGAAGCCTTTATTTTTGTTATAACTTTCATCTATCATGATATTGTAGAAGTGTCCTCTCTAATTCAAGAATATTTACTAAATATTGCAGAACGTTCAGTATGGAACTAATCTATTGCACAATAATGCCTTCACTCGTGGGCTTGCTGGGTGGAGTCCTATGGGTTCATGTCGATTGAGTATCCAGACTGAAGCACACCATATGCTATCTTCTATTTTGAAGGACCGTGCAAGTCAGAAACATATAAGTGGTCGTTATATCCTTGCCACGAACCGCACAGATGTTTGGATGGGTCCCTCTCAGGTCATAACTGATAAACTAAGGTTGCATGTCACTTACAGAGTATCTGCTTGGGTACGAGTTGGGTCTGGAGGACATGGACGTCACCATGTAAATGTCTGTCTTGCTGTGGATAACAACCAATGGGTCAATGGTGGGCAGGTGGAAGCTGATGGGGATCAATGGTATGAAATCAAAGGAGCATTCAAGCTTGAAAAGCAGCCATCCAAAGTTACTGCATATGTTCAAGGCCCTCCGCCAGGTGTTGATCTCAGAGTCATGGACTTTCAAATATATCCAGTCGACAGAAAAGCGCGGTTTGAGTATCTGAAGGACAAAACAGACAAGGTAAACTTCAATGCACTTCACATTTTAGATGTGAATTCTTCCAATTCATATATGGCCGTGCATGATCCAACCATTATTTCAACAGTGGTGATTTTATTTATTTATTTATTTACTTATTTTGGCTTTGTTCACAAGACCCTATCTAACCAAATAATGGCTTAGCAACCCTTAGTCAAGTTTGTTGATATAGTCTATCCTTGAAGGGGCGTGTGTGTGGGGGGGGGGGGGGATTGGGGGGGTGGGTGGTTATGAAACCTTTTGACCGTTACTTAATGCTCAGTGTCACTAGGTAAGAAATTTGGAATTTATGAAGGCTTAGAGATGAAACTTAGTATTAGGTACCGTAGCCAAAAAAACTGAGGTCTTGTGGAACTAAACCTCCAGTTTGCTAAATTTATACTATATGAACTTTCTCGATTCTGCTGACAGGTGAGAAAGCGTGATGTTGTTCTAAAGTTCCAAGGATCAAATGCAGTGAATCTTTTAGGTTCATCTGTGAGGATACAACAGACCGAGAATAGCTTTCCATTTGGATCATGCATCGCGAGACACAACATTGAGAACGAGGATCTTGCTGAGTTTTTTGTGAAGAACTTCAATTGGGCTGTATTCGAGAATGAATTGAAATGGTACCATACAGAAGCAGAACAAGGGCGGCTTAATTATAAAGATTCTGATGAGTTGCTTGAATTTTGTGAGAAACATAAGATACAGGTTCGTGGCCACTGTTTATTCTGGGAAGTGGAAGACGCTGTCCAACCTTGGGTCCGGTCATTGCAAGGCCACCACTTAATGGCTGCCATTCAAAATCGTTTGCAAAGCCTGTTGTCAAGGTACAGAGGTCGATTTAGACATCACGATGTAAACAATGAGATGCTACATGGGTCTTTCTATGAAGATAGACTGGGAAGGGACATTAGAGCTTACATGTTCAGAGAAGCACATAAGCTTGATCCTTCTGCTGTCCTGTTTGTTAATGATTACAACGTTGAAGATGGATGTGACACAAAATCTACCCCTGAGAAATTCGTTGAACAGGTCGTTGATCTCCAAGAACGGGGTGCCCCAGTTGGTGGGATCGGTGTGCAAGGTCATATCAGCCATCCAGTGGGAGAAATCATATGCGATTCCCTGGACAAGCTCGCCATACTAGGTCTCCCGATCTGGATTACTGAATTGGATGTCACAGCAGAGAATGAACACATACGAGCTGATGATCTAGAGGTGTTCCTCCGCGAAGCATTTGCACATCCTGCTGTAGGGGGAATCATCCTTTGGGGATTCTGGGAGATGTTTATGTTTCGAGAGCACGCGCATCTGGTGGATGCTGATGGGACAATCAACGAGGCTGGCAGAAGGTACCTTGCTCTCAAACAAGAGTGGCTGACCCGTACCAACGGCAATGTCGATCGCCAAGGAGAGTTTAAGTTCAGAGGATACCATGGTTCGTACACCGTGGAAGTGGACACGCCTTCAGGCAAGGTAGCTAGATCGTTTGTTGTTGATAAGGATAGCCCGGTTCAGGTGATCACTCTGAATGTTTAATGTGTGGGAAATCATGCACGTGTCCTGTATTGTAGCGAGGTACTGAGGTGTTGAACACCGCAGGCCTTCAGTGTGTATAGAAAATGAGTATTAAAATATTTTCACTTTTATTCTCCGTTCTATTTTTTGTGTGTGACTATAACGAGTTATTTACATGAACATACGGGGCAGAATCTGGACACAACCTTGCAAGATCATTAAGGCCTCGTTCGGTTATCATCGATCCAGGTCCAGAATCAATCCTGGCCAGTCTTTTTTTTCAGGATTTTGAATAACGCTGGAACTATTTCTGGCCAAACGGCGCCTAACTGGACATTTGGACATGCGAACTGAGCGAACGATTGGATTTATATCATTTCATCACTCCCACACCTTTTTAGCTGACATGGCACTTCAGGAAAAGTGCAATAAACCTAACATCAAGATTTTTTTTACAGTTTTATAGGAATTAAAATTTGTATGGTGTTTATGAAATGAATGCTTCCAGTAGAGTTTCGCTCGGTTTCCCATACGTGAGGAAGAAACAAAATACTCCTGATGGAGTTTTACTCAATTTTCATTGCGTTGGATATGACTCTTGTAATGTTTCATCTAGATAAAAACTCATGTTCTCTCTTCATAATAACTAGCCGGGATCCCCGTGCAGTTGCACGGGTTAGGATCCATTAGAAAATACTAACGGGTGTATACTATTTATTGAATCCATTACAAACGGGTGTATACTATTTATTGAATCCGTTACAGTTGAACATAACGGGTACATACTATTAATTGGATCCGTTACTATTTAGCATAACGGGTGTACTGTTCACAGGAAGATAACGGGTACACTGTTCACTGGATCCAATCCGTTAGTGTTGTACTTAACGGGTGTACTGTTCATAGAATCCGTTACTGTTCTACTTAACGGGTGTACTGTTCATATAATCCGTTACTGTTAATGTACAGTAAATTGTGAGAGAGGCAGTGGTATACAATTATAAGGGTAATTATAAGGGTAAGGAGTAGATTTCTATGCCACACTATCATTTTTAGTAATGTGTTATCTCATTAAATAAGAATGGAACTCTTGTTAGTCACTAGGACTAGCATTAATCCACAACTAAGCAAAATGTTGAAGAAAAAAATTTATACCCGTTCCAAATGATAGTCCATGTGACATCCGGGTCTTTCAATGGTGACAAAGACCATTCCAATGGCAAGAAAGGTAAACGACAACAGCATACACAACTAACCGGCAAATGTTGATAAGAAAAAAAAATTGTGCTTACTCTTAATGCCATGACCTGATCTTGCCAATAGATCCACGTCACATAGATCAATATAAATAAACCATAATAAGCATACTTAAGACACTCCAAAACAAAAAAAAAAGATAATTTCTATATTTATTAATTATAAAGTGTCAATTAAGTAAAAACATTAGGTGACTGTAATTATAGAAGAGAAATAAGGAAGATAATATAGTGATGAGTAGTCGATGGAAAACGAAGATATATAATTTCATAAAAAATATTCTATAGAAATTATTTATTGGAAAAGTAGCTATGTGTAGTGTCTAATAAATAAATAAATTATGAGGTATGGAAAGACAATTAATGCCTCTCCGACGAGCGCCTGAGAGGTTGGTCTGCGCTCTCGGTTCCGGCTTTCCGCCCAAACAGCCGTCGGCCCGTCGCGCGGCCGCCCTGCCGGAGGTCCGCCGAGCCCGGTGTTAAGAGGTACGTCATACTACGCACGCTATAACCCGAGCCGATTGATCGAGGCGCGCCATCGCCCTGGAACTGCGAGCGATTCGCGTCGTCTGTTTGCTAGGCTTCCTCCCCCTCTGATACTACTATCCGCGTCCTGTGTTTACTCCATCCACTGTTGTCAGTAGTTGGTGTGGTAACGGGGAATTCGAGGATTGCAAATCCTCTTGAAAAATTAACCCAACGAGTATTACACTAGCTCTTTTTTTCCCCACTCTTGTACCGGCCTGTCATAAATAAGAGCTTCTTTTAGATAAAATAAATAGGTAAAATATTTTTGTGTGCAGAAGTTTCTCGGTTTCTCTTCGCAAGAGAAACCTTATCCATTTCCTTATGTTTCCAGTACGTCTGGTTCATTGTTCATGGCGTGCAACTAACTGATCAACTGAACTTTGTGAACTATACCTGCAGACGAGTCCTCAAATGCTGTGATTGGTAACATCTAAAATTAGTGTAAGCTGCTGTAACAATGGAAGAGGTTCAAAACTGTGTGATGAAGCTGGTTAGTGCTTTGCAGAACTTCATATTTCTCCTGTGAATTATGGCTTGGTCGCTTCAATCTGACTGCTACTACTTCCACTGGACAGCGGAGCAATCCAACGCGGCACAGGGATAAAGTGTATGTCGGCTGTGGGGCTGGGTTTGGTGGTGACAGGCCAATGGCAGCTCTTAAGTTGCTGCAGAGAGTCAAGGAGCTTAACTACCTAGTTCTCGAGTGTTTGGCAGAGCGAACTCTGGCAGATCGGTACCGGATTTTGGTGTCAGGAGGCAAAGGATACGACCCTAGGGGTATCTTCTTGACAATTGTTGCTTCTAATGTTCTTGATTCAATTCTTGACCAATGGAGGTGACACCTGTTATCTTCCTTAGTGCTTATGTGACTATTTTAAATTACCAAATTGCGCACCTTTTTATGGCCATATGCAGTCAAAGAGTGGATGTCTTTGCTTCTACCCTTGGCTTTTGAACGGAAAGTTTGCATCATAACTAACATGGGGGCAAGTAAGATATTTCTGGCTGTGGTGCAACTTTAGTGTTGATTCTTTTTTCACTTTTTTTTACCTGTTTCTTCCTGTTATGTTAGTGGATCCTCTTGGGGCACAGAAAGAAGTACTGAACCTGGCATCTATCTTGGGACTGGAGATAACAGTCGCCGTAGCTTATGAATCATCCTTTAAAACTCAAGGTATTTTTCATTTGTTTGATAGTGCCAAGCAACATGAAGCCCTAGGTGCTACATCTGTATGCTTCTTAAAAATTTCCAATCATGATTGGTTTGTCTGCAATGTAGAAACTGATAATAAAGATTGGATGATATCTCAAAAATGCAATCAACTTTGAATATGTTCTAATTGCTTTTCTTAATTTTGCCTGTTTTTGTAGGAAGCCCTGTATTGTCCGATGAATCAACAGGAGGAAGAGGGGTAATTTACTGATCACTTGAGATCCTCTCAACATTAATTATCATTCATGTGCTTGACTTCAGTTTAATACAATTAAATGATGATTCTTATGGCCCCTTGATCAAAGAAACTATTTCCATTCTATATGTTCTTCTGATTCTTTATAATGAAAAAAGCCTGTGGGATCTCTAGTTTGAGTTTTATTTGTTCTGCTGAAAGGTCCAAGTCAGAAAATGTAATGGTTAATTTTGCTATAGGCGGCTCTAGAATATAATAAGAAATTAAGATTACTTCAAATAGACATGTTGTGGTCCAGGCTTCATGTGTGGCTGAGGACATCAGCCCATGCGTGTAAATGTATTTGTGTATCTGTGATGAGGAGCAGAGAATGGTCTTGATTTGAATCCAAAAACATCCTAAAAAAATATGAAAGGTAAATGTAATCTGCAGAATCCCAATTTTTATTTGCTTCACACAAATGAATTATGCATCTCAACCTGGTGAATGAATTGCACACATTTTACTAGCTTACTGATTAGCAACCAACCAGCCTAAATCTGGTGTAGGGTACTCCATGACATGAAAGTACTAACATCCCCCTTGATACAATTATGTTTTACCATATTATACCACCTGTTGCCTAATGTCACTTCACATGGATACTATAACTATCCTTGTAGCCACGTTTGAGTTTAAGTACAAAATGAGTGACCTTTATCATGTGTGGTATCTGTTTTTCTTAGTGAGTCTTACCCTATGATACGGTGTGGTCTATGAGGGGTGTGTAAGGGAGAATGGAGAAGTGATTGGAACTGAGGGTTGGAGCGAAGGGGATAGCGAGGCAGCAGCACAGTGGAGAGTTCGCCGGTGGCAGCGGCTGAACCGCGTGCAGCCACCGTCGAAGAGAAACACCCACCACTCGGAAGTCTATTCTTCTTCGATGATCCCTATTACATTCTCTAAGTGCCACTTATAGAGTTGCAGCACTTCCTAACTACGCACCTCCTTGATCCATTGCATGAGCAGGACCAATTCCTAACCGCTCACCTCTCTGCATAATGTCTAAAAATAACCCAGCAGCCTAGCTACTGGTTGGTGGACGCTTGGTCTGTGGACTCTTAGTACGGCGCCTATATTGGCAGCCTAACCTAAAAAGGAGTCCGCAACATTTCCCCCCTCCCCAGCAAACAGCTCGTCCGTGAGCTGAAATTCAGGATAGCGCTTGTTGAACTTTGCAATCGGCTCCCAAGTCACCTTGGAAGGAGTAGGCACCACGCGACCATGCAAGATGGACGGCAGCGGCTCGGTGGTCGCTGGTGGCTCCACTGTACTTCAGCAAGGCCACATGGAACACGTTGTGGATGCGGGCCTTGGGAGGAAGACGGAGCTTGTATGCCATGGCGCCATCCTCTCTGTAATCTAGTAAGGGCCAAAGTAGTGAGGCCCTAGCTTGGAGGAGGAAGCTGCTGTGATGCCAATAGCCGTACATTGCTGTAGCCGGAGCCACACACAATCTCCGATGGCGAAGTCGACCTGGCGTCTCTTCTTGTTCTGGTGCTCTTTCATGACATCCTGGGCGAGCAGCAGACGCTCACGGATTTCCTCCAGGAAGGCGTCACGATCGCGGAGCTGCTGGTTGACTGCAGCGACCTTAGCTGTCCCCGGTGTGTAGGACATCAAGGTCTGTGGGGGTTCGGCCGTAGACAACCTCGAAGGGAGTGGTGCGGAGCGCGGACTAATGTGGAGTGTTGAAGCAATATTCAGCCCATGGCAGCCACTGTAGCCATGAACGCGGACGGTCATCAGCGAGGCACCGCAGATATGTGACGGTGACGATGATGCTGTTGGTCACCACGGACTGGTCGTCCGTCTATGGATGAAAGGCAGAGCTCCGGAGCAGCTTGACCCCGGTCAGCTTGAAGAGTTCCTCCCAAAACTGGGAGGTGAAGACCATCCCCGGTCACTCACAATGGAGTACGGGAACCCATGGAAGCGCACAATGTCGTCGAAGAAGGCGCGAGGAACAGACTGCGCCGAATAGGGGTGGCTGAGGGCGATGAAATGCGCCATCTTGGAGAATCGGTCAACGATGGTGAGGATGACTGACTTCCCGCCAACACGTGGAAACCCCTTGACGAAGTCCATGGCAATGTCGCTCCACACGTTAGCTGGGACTGGCAGCAGCTGGAGAAGGCCGACTGGGTGCAGGTGCTCTATTTTGTTTCTCTGGCAGACAGAGCAAGCTGCAAATGAAGTCCCGGACGAAGCGATGGCTGTAGGTGTTGTAGAAGGTTGCTCGCAGTCGATGCAATGTCTTCTGTGCGCCCTCGTGCCCAGCCTCATGGGCATCCCGCAGGAGTTCAGGCCAAAGCGCCGAGTCATCCGGCACGAAGAGGCGGCCCTGGAACAGCAGCATGTCATCTACCAATGCCCAACCGGCCGGGGCGGTACTAGCTGTGAGCTGGGCACGGATGGCCTGCGCCTGGCCATCGGTCTGCAGCTCTGCCTGCAGGGCATCATACATAGTGAAGATGGATGTAGAGATGGCCCGAACTGCAGGGCTGTCCTCGTCACGGCAAGCAGCACGTCTGCCACCGTGTTCAGCTTCCCGGGGCGGTACTCAACGGTGATGTCGTAGCCGAACAGCTTGGTCACCCACGTGTGTCGTGGAATTGTCGTCAGGCGCTGGTCGAGGATGAACTTGAGACTCCAATGGTCTGTGCGGACTGTGAACACACGACCCCAGAGATAGGGCCGCCAATGACGAACCGCCTTGACCAGCCCGATGAGCTTGCGCTCATAGGCTGGGAGCTTGGCATGGTGGGCTGGGACAGTGCTACTGAAGTAAGCCATGGCACATCACCTTGGTGGAGCACCGCACTGAACCTAGCCCCTGACGCGTCGCAGTCCACGATGAAGCACTTGCTGAAGTCTGGAAGTTGTAGCAGGGGCGCGGAGATTAGCGCCGTCTTGAGGGTGAGAAAGGCTGCCTTCGCTTCAGGCATCCAAGAGAAGGCCTCCCGTTTGAGGAGGGCTGTTAATGGCCCATCCACACCGCTGTACCCACGATGAACTTCCGATAGTAACCGGTGAGGCTGAGGAACCCTCAAGGCACGAGCTATGTGAGGCCGGGGCCATGCCTCAACCGCCTCCACCTCCACCGGATCCATGGCGACACCCACGGCTGAGATGATGTGCCTGAGGTATGCCACCAATGGCTCGCCGAAGAAACATTTGGAGCGCTTGCCGAAGAGGTGATGCTGGCGCATCTGCTGCAGCACGATGCGCACATGCTGCAAATGCTCTGCCCAAGATGAGCTAAAGATCAAAATATCATCAAAAAACACAAGCACAAAATGGCGGATATAGGGCTTCAAGATGTCGTTCATGAGTGCTTTAAAGGTCGCTAGCGCGTTGGTGAGGCTGAAGGGCATGACTAGGAACTAGAAATGACTGGGGTGCGTGTGGAATGCGGTCTTGGCGATGTTGTCTGGGTGCATGCGCACCTGGTGGTACCCGCTGCGGAGGTCGATCTTGGTGAAGAAGCGGGCGCC
Source organism: Sorghum bicolor (assembly GCF_000003195.3). NCBI lineage: Eukaryota > Viridiplantae > Streptophyta > Magnoliopsida > Poales > Poaceae > Sorghum > Sorghum bicolor. Next base: position 17,591,709 of record NC_012871.2, read on the forward strand.
CTTCAGCTCATCGAGGAGGTTGTCAAGCACCGAGATCGGGAATTTGTCCTTGACGGTGGCGTTGTTGAGGGCACTATAGTCGACACAGAAGCGCTAGCTTTCGTTGTGCTTGTGGACCAGGAGCACCGGGGAGGAAAATGGTGAGGTCGACTTCCTGATAATCCCACGTCTTCGCATTGTCGCTCGATCTCATCCTTGTGGAGCCACGGATACCGGTATGGACGTATCGCCGCTGGTGCAGAGCCTGGCAGAAGATGAATCCGATGATCGATCTTGGTAGCATGCCGGTGGCAGGCCGCGTGGCTCCTCGAAGATGTTCTGATAGGACTGCAACAGCTCTAGGATAGGCAGGGGTCAGCGACGGCACGAGCTGCCACCCTGTTGCTGCCCAGACCAGTCTAGTGATGGGACCGGCCATTGTACCAAAAGGACATCGCCAGGGCGCCTAAGTCCCAAACGATAGACCCCAATGTCCGCAGCCACTGGACGCCAAGGACAAGGTCAAACCCGACCAAGTCTAGGGCAAAGCAGTCAATGGAGAAGGCCTCATCGCCAATGGTGACACCGGTAGCAAGGCAGACTCTCGGGATATGCACCCGGTTGGCATTGGCCACCATCGTGTTCAGGGCCATCACGTAGAGTGACGGTGAGGCCCAAGCGTTGTGCGAGCGCTGAATGGATGAACGTGTGAGTGGATCCGGTGTCCACCAGCGCCCGCAGTTGTTCCCCGCCCACGGTAAACCGGTAGCATCATAGAATCACCGTGGCCGAGGCCAGTTAGCGTCTGGAGGGAAATCTCCAAGTCCGTGATCTCGTTGAGGGTTCATCCTCGCCGTCTGGCAATTCCAAAGGAAGACGCCCTTGGCAGCGCACTTGTAATCCTTGTTGTACGGCTCTGGGCAAAAGTAGCACTGGCCGCTCTGGCGTTTCTCATGCATCTCCACCGGCCGCGTACCCTCTGCCTTGCCCTCATGCACCATGGCGCCGGAGGCAGTAGTAGTGGCCGACGTAGTTGCACGACAGCCAGACCCTTTTGGCGCTACCAAATTGTTGACAGTAGGGGCCTTAGCTTGGTGTTGCTCAAATGCCCGCGCGAGGCTCATAACCTTCTGAAGATCGGCAGGGTGCTGCATCTCGACGTCGTGGGCCAGCGGCTGGCCCAAGCCGCCGTTGTACAGATCGATCACTGTCCGCGGGGCGAGGTTGTCGCAATGCGTGAGCAGGCCAAGGAAGCCCCGTGAGTAGTCCTCCACAGTGCCCGTACGGACCAAGGCCTTGATCTCCGCAATTGAGTTGGTGCGGATCGGCAGCCCGAAGCGGAGGTTGACGAACTCGACAAAACGTGGCCACAGAACCTTGCCGAAGTCGCGTTCTATCTAGTAGTAGCATTCCTCCACGGTGCCGTCGAGGTACAGAGAAGCCATCGGCAGCTTCTCATCCTCTCGAACACGATGATTGCGGAAGAAATTTTCACATTTGTTCAGCCAGGTCAGGGATATGCCTCACCATTAAAGGTCGAGAAGGGAATTTTGGGTGGCCTGCGCGGCTCGCGGTGTGGGTTGAGGAAGCGGCGGCCGCCGCTATCGTAGCCATGGTCATGGTCGCGGCCAGCACGCCCGTAGTCGTGGCTTCCCCGGTCAAAGTCATGGTCAGCGTAGTCGTCGTAGTCACGGCTGCTGCGGTCAAAGCTGCGCCAGCCGCGATCGAAACCACGCCAGCTGCGGTCGTGGTAGGTGCGCCAGCCGCGGTCATCGTAGGTGCGCCCACCACGGTCCTCGTAGCCGCGCCCGCTGCGGTCGTCGTAGCTGCGTCCGCCGCGGTTGTAGAAGTCGCGATCAAACACGTGGCGGTCAGATGCGCCGGTCGAGGTCGTGATCGCAGCGCTTCCGCTCGCGAAGTGCGCGATCGCAGAACGAAGCCCAGGTGCGGTCGCGCTCGGGGTCTTGCACGTCGTCATCCGTGTCGTCACGATAGGCGTCGGCATTGCCACCGTGGTCCTCGGCCCCGCTGGCGCCCTTGCTGGCATCATGCTTGCTGGACTCAATGCGTGCCATCCGCTGGTCGTGGGAGCTGAGGCGGTTGGTGATGGTGGTAAGCTGGGCGAACATGTGATTGAATTTTGCATCCAGCCACGCCTCCAGGGCCACAGGATCGAAGGGAGTGCCGGACATGGTAGTCGATGCACTCGGAATGGGCTCTGATACCAAATTGATACGGCGTGGTGTATGAGGGGTGTGGAAGGGAGAATGGAGAAGTGATTGGAACTGAGGGTTGGAGTGAAGGGGATAGCAAGGCAGCGGCGCAATGGAGAGTTCGCCGGCGGCAGCGGCTGAACCGCACGCAGCCACCGTCGAAGAGGAACCCCCACCACTCCGGGAGGTCTATTCTTCTTCGATGCTCCTTATTACATTCTCTAAGTGCCACTTATAGAGTTGCAGCACTTCCTAACTACGCACCTCCTTGATCCATTGCATAAGCAGGACCATTTCCCAACCACTCACCTCTCTGCATGATGTCTAAAAATAACCTAGCAGCCTAGTGGTTGGTGGACGCTTGGTCTGTGGACGCTTAGTCCGGCACCTATATTGGCGGCCTAAAAAGGAGTCCACAACACCCTATGCCTAGGTAGTAGGTATATGTCTTTTAATTGTACAATACATTCTGCACACAAATAACATTGATGTGAGGTTTCCCATACATAGTCAGTGTAGGATGCCATCAAATAAAAAAAACTATCATTAGAAGTAAGTAACAATTACATGTAGTGGATACGTTTAAGCAATTCTACCTCAATTATGCATATCTTGGATCTTTTGATTAATACTTATTTTTTGCTTTATCTTGATGCCAGGGATTTTATAATCTGTCATGTTTTATCTTACTGTTTTTTTTTAATGTAAAGGGAAGTAGCACATATCTTGGGGCAGCTTCAATTGTACATTGCTTGGAAAACTATAAACCACATGTTGTAATTACTTCACGGGTTGCTGATGCTTCGCTCTTCTTAGCACCTATGGTATAGTATTCAAGTTTAATCTATCACTCTCATTTTTGCTATTGATGTAATGCCCTTTTTTTTTATCGAAAACGCAGGAGAGCTGCGCTTCATTAGTAATGCCCTTTTTCGTTTAATACTATTTATGCAAGGTGAACATGATGAATTTGTGTGATCAAATATTAAGCTACCTTTGCCTTTCCTTTCTTGGTTTGTGTATCGTTATTTTTTTTCTTCCTAATCTGAGCACTGTACTGTTTAAGGATCATATGCATATGTATTGAAAAATCTTGATGAGATGATATAGCTCAAATGTCTGTGTTATATGCCTGAATAGGAGTTGTGTGACTAGGCAATTTTCGAGCCACAGATATTAGCAGGACCAATTTGCTCTCTCTTTCTGATTCTTTGGAAAACAACCAGTTTTTTAGGGCACTTTGCAAAACAATCACTTGATTTATAAGAATAACCAGCTCAAGTTATACCATGTTTGGTTGTCCAAATGTGAGTTTGGGTCAGAACATGTACTCAAATTTGTACTAATTGTATTATTCTGCATGTGCGATATTATTTTTGTTTCTATAGATTGCACCATATAATGAAGTCAATCCAGTCTGAGCACAGATTTTTTCATGTGACAGTGATTTATCTCTTTTACTTCCCTTTTCAACACTACATACAAGAATAACAGCTCAAGTTATACGTTTGATTGTCAGAACATGAGTTTGGCTTGGACCAAGTACATTCTTTTCTACTAATCATATTGTTCACCGCTTTGGACTATTTTTATTGGACACAAAAGTGAAGTTAATCCAGAACATCTGAACACAAATGTTTTCATGCGAGAGTTAATGATTTATCTCTTTTACCTCCCTTTTCAACACTAGATCTATGAATTAGGTTGGAACTGGAATGACATGCAGTTGGCACAAGGAACATTAGCATGCCATCTTCTAGAGTGTGGCTGCCAACTCACTGGAGGATATTTCATGCACCCTGGTACACTTTTCTTTCCTTCCAAAATAATTAGGCCTTCTCTTTTAACCGTAGCCATGATTTGTGTTCATTGTATGGTCTGTTTGTGATGTCATAAAAAGCAGGAGATGCACACAGGGATTTTCCTTTTGAACAACTTCTGGATTTGTCTCTCCCATTTGCTGAAGTTAGTTACAGAGGAGAAGTCATTGTCAGTAAGGCAGATGGCAGTGGAGGCCTTTTGAGTCCCCATACATGTGCTGAACAGCTTCTTTATGAAGTTGGAGATCCTGCAAACTACATAACTCCTGATATGGTGAAGTCAAAAACCAATTACAGTTACAATCATAGCTAGCTTCTTATCGAAATATTGATTATATTTTGCTGGAGCAGGTTGTGGATTTCTGTAATGTACAGTTCCACCAAATATCAAAAGACAAGGTCCGCTGTGATGGAGCAAAACCATCTAATGCTTGTTGCCCTGAGAAACTCCTGCAGTTATCTCCTACTGTATGTATTCCTTGATAATTAATTGGTACAAACTTTAAGTTTATCTTTTAGTTCTTCCTACATAGAACTTGATTGTGATCTATGACCACAAAGACTTGCATAATGAGCAGCATAGTTTTAATCAGGGATATAAATTCTCCCTTTTCAAAATACCATGCCCAGTAAGCAGCTGAAAACTGACTGGTATATGTTGTTTCCTAATTGAACATATAGGTCTTCTGAAAATTTTTTCTTTAAAATGTCTGTCCTTTCAGTATTATAAGACTTGCCAATGCATTTTGTTGAACTTACTATTTAGATAAACCAAAACCAGGATGTTACAGTAACTTGTGGACCTTGAGAGCGAACAGCTCTCGGTAATTCTTTGATTATGGAGTGAGAGGACGTGTTACATATAGAGGTGAGGAGATCGTGAGGCTTATGGGAACAGTGCCAGTCAAGATCTCTAAACACTCTGAGCCAACCACAGCTGGTCAAGCACTCCTACAGTTAAGGCACAACATAACCAGTCAAGGGATTCCTCTAATCACTCTGAACCAAGGGAGGGACACGCCTATTCTAACACTCCCCCACTTTGCACGTTTAGACTGGACTTGAACTCCATGAATACTGAAGAAGGCAGCCCTTTGGTGAAGATATCTACGTAATGTGAAGAGGTGGGAACATGCAGAACACGAAGATCACCAATGTCGACTCGCTCCCGGATGAAGTGGAGATCGATCTCAATGTGCTTGGTTCACTGATGCTGAATCGGGTTGGAGGTCATGTAGACGGCAATGATGTTGTTGCAATACACCAGTGTGGCGCGCCGGAGAGGGGCATGCAGCTCTAGAAGAAGCTGGCGCAGCCAGGTGGCCTCAGCAACTCCATTTGCCACCGCGCAATACTCGGCTTCGGCACTGGATCTTGACACCATGTTCTGACGCTTGGAGGACCAGGAGATGGGATTGTCACCGAGAAACACGGCATAGGCTGAGGTGGACTTGCGTGTGTCGGAACAACCTTCCCAATCGGCGTCAGTGTAGGTAGACGGCCGCAGCAGGAGACCAAGATGGAGGGTGTTAGAGAGCGAGCAGGCAGCAGCGTGCACGGATCAGGGAGCATGCAGAGGCTGAGCAGGGAAGAGAACATGCAGCCGCACGCATGGATCAGGAATGGATCAGGGAAGAAGTGCGTGCAATGCTGAGAGGTGACTAGGATGAAGGAGAGCCAACCAAGGGCATTAGCTATATTTAGGAGTGATTAACCGGGACCCTGGCAAGGCAAGCAACAGATTAGAAGGAAATTCCTTCCTCTTGACCGGCCGTGGGCAGAGCCCCGCGGCTGGATTCCCCTCAACCACGCAGCCCCAACCACGTCCAGAACAATCTGGTAATCGGAGCTCAGGCCTTGATCCGCCCCCCGCCACCCCTGCTGCGCTGGCCATGTTCCTCACCACTGCAGCCATGGCTGGTCCTGGTTCACTCGCCGCACCGCCAGTGTTCACCACAACCATGGCCACCGTGGTGCCACTACCTGCACATCAGCCTGTGCCTTCCCCGGATGCCTTCAACGCGTTGAGGGCGGCCATCTACGGCCTGCAATGCCAGATGGGGGAGTTGTTGGCGCGCCTGGCGGCCGTCACGAGTCGAACATCGCCCTCTGCACCACCGCCTATACCGTATGGCCTGCTAGGGTTCGGGGGCATCTCGGCCCTTCCGACGTCGGTTCCGATAATTTCGGAGGTCTTCTCTACGCGGCAAGTCCTGCCTGCGAGTTCAACGCCTGGCCCTTTCCCACAGCCAGTCAGCTGGGCGCCGCCGCAACCGGCCAGCGGGCTCCTGACTGCCAAGGAGAGCAGCAGTCCGGCGCCGCTTTCCTCCTCTCCTTCACCGATCCCATCATTCACAGCCCCCAACCTTGTGCCGCCACAGCAACACTGCGATGGCGTCTTCTATGGGGGCGTAGATGGCATCCAAGCAACGACGTCGGAGCTGCAAGCGGCGGTGCGCTGCCTTCTGGCGTGCCAACAGGGTCAGCGCCCCATCTTCAAGCAGCGACGCCCAATCGTCTCTGCAGCGACAATCTTGCAGTAGCTCGCGGAGAGGAAGGTGATTGCACGGGCGAGTGCCTGCAAGGTGTCTGCGGCGGTAGGCTGCGGCGCGGCCTCCTATTGCGCCGGTGGCTGCAGGAGATGTGCTAGCCTATGCACGAGGCGACCTTAGCGACGGTCGACCTCATCACAGGATGGCCACCAACAAGCGCGCCGACCCATTGCTATCTTTCGGCACGAGTATGGTGTTTTTCCCGTGGGCAGCGACCTCCAACTCTGTGGCAGCGGTGGTAGTGGAGCCGCTCCCCTCCTTGTCATCAGCGGGGACGCACTGCTTAGCGCCTATTAGGATATGTATATATCAGGATCAATTAGAGATTGATTGGCAATCCCCTAGATAGGCTAGCTGCCATGTATAGCCTAGGATTGTTTCTATTTATAGCCTAGGATTGTTTCCTTGTACAGGGAATAGCTTCCTATGTATGTAACTTCCATGCATGCCCATTGGCTATATATATGAAAGGCTCCCCACCCACAATGGGTGTGTGGTGATTCCCTCCATTCTATTCCCTTCTACATGGTATCAAGCTATTTTTAGGTCCTCTCCCTCCCTCCCATCGCACCAGCCCTCCCTGCTGCGCTGCCCCCCCTCCTAGGTCGCCATGACCGATTCTGCCTCCAGCTCCACCACGTCCTCCAGCTCCTCGAGCAGCATGAACACCCTCTCTGCTCCTGCTGTGTTCGTCGCCCCCTATGCGACGATCAACGTCAAAAACCACATCCCGATGACCCTTGAACTGATGAAGCCCAACTTCAATCAGTGGGAACCGTTCTTCACCTCTCTTTGCGGGAAATTCGGTCTCCTTCCACACGTCGACGGCACGGAGGCGGCCAGACCTGTCGATCCTGCTTGGGCCATTGCTGACGCCTGCGTCCGCAGCTGGCTGCTCGGTTCTGTCGGGCCAGACGTCATCGGCCTGGCTGTGGTGCCGAACCAGACTGCGCGCGAGCTCTGGGTCGCCATCAAGCGCCTCTTCGAGGCCAACAAGGCTCCGCGTGCCATCTTCTTGGGTCACGAGTTTCACTCCATGACGCAGGGCGATTCCTCCATCAACGACTACGCGCAGCGGATGAAGGCCACCGCCGACGCGCTCCGCGATGTCGGGCGCACCATCACCGACTCAGAGCTCGTCCTCAACTTCCTCCGCGGCCTCAACCCCTGCTTTGCCAGCACCGCCGACAACATCGCTGACTCGCACCCGCTGCCGGACTTCGCCACCACTCGCGAGAAGCTCGTGCTGAAGGAGCTCCGCCTCTCCAACGAGGGCACCGTTGCGGCCCAGACAGCATTTCACGCTGCGTGCGGTACCGGCTGCCGCACCAGCACCACCGGCGGCGGCCCCATCGCCGGTCATCAGGGCGGCTACGGCGGCAGTTCCAGCAACGGTGGCGGTCAGGGCAGCAGCAATGGTCGCTGGAAGAAGGGCAAGGGCAGCGGCGGCTCCAGCAGCGGTGGCGGGCACAGGGCGCCTGCACCGGCGGCCCCTTGGTACTGCTACCCTCCCTAGACCGCCGGGGTGCACCAGCAGCCCTGGCGCCCGCAGCCGCCGGCGACAAACCAGGCCTGGCGCGGCCCTAGGATCCTCGGCACCTTCCCTCAGGCCCAGGCGCACACTGCGTTCGCCCCTGCCCAGTTCTCCGACACCTCCGCACCATCCCCGCAGCAGCATGGTGGCTGGGATCAGGCCGGCCTCGTCGCTGCCCTGAACCAGATGTCCCTCCAGGGGCCTTGTCCCTGGGTCCTCGACACCGGCGCGACAACTCACATGTCATCGTCGGATGGTATACTCCTCTCCAGTCTCCCCCCTCCTCCCTCCGGTATAACAGTTGGCAATGGCACCACCATCCCTGTCACCTGCAGTGGCACATCCACACTCTCTTCCCCAAACTCTATTTTCCACCTTAACAATGTTCTGGTTGCCCCTGCTCTGGTGCGCAACCTCCTTTCTGTTCGTCAATTCACCTGTGACAATGCTTGTTCCATTGAATTTGACGCTTGTGGCTTTTCTGTCAAGGACCAACAGACGGGGCGCGTGACTCTTCGCTGCAATAGTGGTGGCGACCTCTACGCCTACCCCTCCACATCAGCTCACTCCTGCAGCCTCGCCACCACGTCGTCCCTGTGGCACCACCGCCTTGGCCACCTCGGTCCATCCAGCCTCGCCACTCTACGGAGCATGTCGGTCATTTCCTACAATAAGAGCTCGTCTTGCCTTTGCCATGCCTGTCAACTTGGCAAACATGTGCGACTTCCATTTAGTCACTCCATTTCTATAACCACTGCTCCCTTTGATTTACTTCACTGTGATGTGTGGACATCCCCTGTGCTTAGCAACTCTGGTTTTAAATATTATCTTGTCCTCCTAGATGATTTTTCTCATTACTGTTGGTCCTTTCCGCTTCGCCACAAATCTGAGGTGCACCGCCACATTGTTGAGTTTATAGCATACGCTCAGACACAGTTTGGCAGCACACCAAAATCCTTTCAGGCAGATAATGGAACCGAGTTTGTTAACCACGCCACCACCTCTTTCCTCACTGCCCGTGGGATCACCGTACGGCTTTCCTGCCCTTATACCTCACCACGAAACGGCAAGGCTGAACGCAAGCTCCGCACTACCAACACCACCATCCGCACCATGCTCCTCCACGCATCCATGCCACCTCCCTACTGGGCTGAGGCCCTCTCAACAGCCACCTTCCTCCTAAACAAGCGCCCATCCTCCTCCATCCGCAACCAAATACCTCACCAAATCCTTCATGGCACCCTCCCAGATTACTCCTCCCTTCGCGTCTTCGGGTGTCTCTGCTATCCAAACCTTACTGCCACAACCCCCCACAAACTCGCACCTCGGTCCACACCTTGTGTCTTCCTCGGATACCCATCCTCCCACAAGGGCTACCGCTGTCTTGACATGGCCACTCGCCGCATTATCATCTTCCGTCATGTCGTTTTCGACGAGTCTGTGTTTCCATTCTCGGCAACATCATCGGCGGCTTCCATGCCGTTGTCACTTGACTTTCTGATGCAGGGACTCTCCTCCTTGACAACACCAGCGAGCACTTCTCCATCGCTCACTGACAGCAGCGAGGATGTGCTCCCGACGCTCCTGGACCCGGCCATACTACAGCTCGGCCCCCTGGCCACCCCTGCGGGCGGGCACACTCCAGCTGCCCCTCCTGCGGATGGGCCACAGCCGGGCGGCCAGGGGCGGCCGACTGCTCATCCAGCGGGCGGGCACGGGCAGCCGGTGGCTCACCGTGCGGGCGGGCCTCCGCCGGCTGCTCCTACGGGCGGGCCACAGCTGGGCAGCCACCGTTTCGGCATCGTCTTCAGCCGCCGAGCCCGTCCTCTGACCACCAAGGCTGCAGCTTCGGCTGCCTCCGTGGCCCCTGCTGCAGAACCAGCGGCACCACCAGCACCGCCACCTGCTCCAGCGACCCAGCCTGCTGCAGAACCAGCGGCACCACCAGCAGCGCCACCTGCTCCAGCGACCCGGCCTGTGACGCGCTCACAGACCGGCTCCCTTCGCCAAGTCCAGCGATTCGGCTTCACCGCCTCCGTCACCTCGCCCACCCCCACAAACTATCGCAGCGCCCTCGCCGATCCTAATTGGTGCGCTGCGATGGCAGAGGAGTACAAGGCGCTGATCGACAACGACACTTGGCGCCTTGTACCTCGGCCACCTGGTGCGAACATCGTCACTGGCAAGTGGTTGTTCAAACACAAGCTCAACTCCGACGGCTCCCTTGCCCGGCACAAGGCGCGGTGGGTTGTTCGCGGTTTCTCTCAGGAGGCCGGCGTCGACTACGACGAGACGTTCAGCCCGGTCGTCAAACTGGCCACGATCCGCACCGTCCTCAGCATTGCTATGTCTCGAGACTGGCCCATACGCTAGCTCGATGTGAAGAATGTCTTCCTCCATGGCAACCTCGAGGAGACGGTCTACTGCGAGCAACCGAAAGGCTTCATCGACCCCGCTGCACCTAACTCTGTTTGCTTGCTGCAGAAGTCCTTATATGGGCTTAAGCAGGCACCACGAGCTTGGAACCAGCGCTTCTCCAACTTCATTTGCAGCATCGGCTTCACCCCATCCAAATCGGATGCCTCCCTGTTCGTCTACAAGGCTGGCAACGACATGGCCTATCTCCTTCTCTACGTCGATGACATCATCGTCACCGCGTCGTCACCGGCTCTTCTCCAGCACGTCATCTCCAGCCTCTCCTCGGAGTTCGCCATGACAGACCTTGGTGACCTCCACCACTTCCTCGGCATCTCGGTGACACAGGACAACAGTGGATTGTTCCTTTCTTAGCGACAGTATGCCGTTGACCTCCTCCAGCGTGCTGGCATGTCTGAATGCCACCCGACAGCTACTCCGGTGGAAGCTCGGAACAAGCTGTCCGCCTTCGAGGGCGCTCCAGTCACCAACCCCTCGGAGTACAGGAGCCTCGCTGGTGCCCTCCAGTACCTCACCCTGACGAGGCCGGACCTGGCCTTTGCTGTCCAGCAGGTCTGCCTCTTCATGCATGACCCTCGCGAACCGCACCTTGCGCTAATCAAGCGCATCCTGCGCTACGTCAAGGGTTCTCTGTCCGCAGGTCTGCATTTGGGCTCCGGTGTTGTCGATAAGCTCACAGCCTACTCCGACGCCGACTGGGCTGGCTGCCCAGACACACGCCGCTCCACCTCCGGCTTCTGCGTCTACCTCGGCGACAACCTGGTGTCTTGGTCTTCCAAGCGTCAGACGACCGTGACTCGCTCTAGTGCCGAAGCGGAGTACCGTGCAGTAGCCCATGTTGTTGTTGAGTGTTGCTGGCTTCATCAGCTACTGCAGGAGCTCCACATCTCCATCTCCATCTCGCTTGCGACGGTTGTCTACTGTGACAATGTGAGCACTGTCTACATGACTGCCAACCCTGTACACCACCACCGCACGAAGCACATCGAGATTGACATCCACTTCGTCCGCGAGAAGGTAGCTCTGGGACAGTTCCGTGTTCTCCATGTCGCATCTGCGTACCAGTTCGCCGACATCATGACTAAGGGTCTGCCCGTCCAACTCTTCACTGATTTTCGGACCAGTCTATGCGTTCGTGATGCTTCCGCTACGACTGTGGGCGGGTATTAGGATATGTATATATCAGGATCAATTAGAGATTGATTGGCAATCCCCTAGATAGGCTAGTTGCCATGTATAGCCTAGGATTGTTTCTATTTATAGCCTAGGATTGTTTCCTTGTACAGGGAATAGCTTCCCATGTATGTAACTTCCATGCATACTTATTGGCTATATATATGAAAGGCTCCCCACCCACAATGGGTGTGTGGTGATTCCCTCCATTCTATTCCCATCTACAGCGCCACCCTCATTCCGCCACCGGCCACCGCGAGGACGTCTCCGCTGGTCGTTATCGCGACTAATTCTAGGTGGCTATACCTGTGCACCCCAATCGTTCCAGTGGGCTCCATGGGATCCAGGTGGCTGCACACGTGCAGGTCCATCACGCGGAGGGTGTCTGTCATATCTTCAGCATTCAAAAATAAAGAGTCAGTTTATTTCAGGTCAATAAATAAGCCTAGATGTCAAAGGCTTGTTCTTAGGTGTTTGGTTTGTGTCGAGTTCTCATCCTTATAAATTGGTCAGGTTGCAGCTCAAGGACGAGCTGCATGTCCAGGTGGGGTGTAGTGTTAGAGAGAGCAGGCAACGGCGAGCAGGCAACGGCGTGCACAGATCAGGGAGCATGCAGAGGCTGGGCAGGGAAGAGAGCATGCAGCCGCACGCATGGATCAGGAATGGGTCAGGGAAGGAGTGCGTGCAATGCCGAGAGGTGTCTAGGATGAAGGAGAGCCAACCAAAGGCATTAGCTATATTTAGGAGTGATTTGGGCCTATTTATATTTTTAACCGGGATCATGGCAAGGCAAGCAAGAGATTAGAAGGAAATCCCTTCCTCTTGCTCGGCCGTGGGCAGAGCCCCATGGCCGGATTCCCCTCAACCATGCATCCCAACCACGGCCATAACAGAGGGTGCCTTGAACATAGCAAAGAATTCGCTTCAAGGCAGCAAGGTGAGGCTCACGGGGGTCATGCATATGAAGGCAGACCTGCTGCACGGCATACGCAATGTTGGGCCGGGTGAACAAGTACTGTAGTGCTCTAGCAAGAGTGCGGAAGTCTAGTGTTAGACACAGGGCCCCCTCAGCTGCAGCAACCTTTGGATTGGTGTCAACTGGAGTGGAGCAGGGCTTGCAATCTACCATCCCAGCGTGATGCAGAATGTCTAGCATATACTGTGTTGAGAGAGAAGTCCATCACCGCTTCTCTAAACATGCATGCCGATGAAGTGATGCAATTCACCAAGGTCTTTCATGGCGAACTCTCACGGGAGTGTTGAGATGATTCGGACAAAGGGAGACGGGGTGAGGAAGCTGTGAGGATGATGTCATCAATATAGAGCAACAGGTAGGTTGTATCTGATCTGCGCAAGTAGACAAAAAGTGAGGTATCTGACTTGGCTTCAACAAACCCAAGAGACAACAAGTACGTGGCCATTCGACTGTACCAAGCACGAGGGGCCTGCTTGAGGCCATATAGCGACTTCTTCAGGAGGCAAACAAAATCCGAGTGAGCTAGATCTTTGAACCCGGACGACTGCTGGCAATACACTATCTCTGTCAGGTTGCCATGAAGGAAGGCGTTCTTCACATCGAGTTGGTGGACAAGCCAGCTCCGAGAGAGCCGGGGAGAGCACTGTGCGGACAGTAGCAGGCTTCACCACGGGATTGAATGTCTCATCAAAGTCAACACTAGGCCGCTGGGTAAAGCCGTGGAGAACCTAGCGCGCTTTGTACCTCTTAAGGGAGCCATCAAACTGAAACTTGTGCTTGAAGATCCACTTGCCGATGACAACGTTGGCCTGAGGGGGCGAGGCACAAGATTCCAAGTGTGGTTCTTCAATAGGGCATTGTGTTCCTCCTCCATAGCAGCTCGCCAGTTGGGATCGGCAAGAGCGCTGTGGAAGGTCTTCAGTATCGGTGAGAGGGGTGCGGTGTGGAACGCAACGAGCATCCGGAAGCCAGTCTTCGACCGTGTGCCCATGGCGTGTTGGTTGGTAACAAGAGGGACAACGTCAACACCCTTGGGCAAGGGGAGGGGCGCGGCTGGGGTAGGTGCAGCCAGGGCGGCCGGGGCAGGAGCAGTCGGAGCTAGCTATGGTCGAGGATGCCACGTGTAGTGGTAGGTGAAGTCACGGTCTTGACAAAGAGGTAGGAACCCGGGCGGGCGCCCAAGGGGCGCCTGAGGAAGTGACACCGACGCTGGGAGCTCGCGGTTGGGGCTGAAGACATCGAACCCGTGTGTAGCGTAGGCTAGGATGTACAACAGCCGTCTAGGTGTGGTGGATGCGTCCTGGGCTGCGCGTGGCGCAGTAGATGTCCTCGACGTGCGCAACGATGGTGGGTTGTAGAGCGCGGGCGCCAATGGACCACCAGCAGCCTCTGGAGGATCAACAACAGCGGCTAGTAGCGTCGGGGGCGCTCCAGGCACATTATCACGGGCCCGGTAGGGGCGGTGGTGGGTCGTGTCCCTGTAGGCAAAAAACTATGCAACGATCCAATGGGAGCGGCACAACATCAATAGCATCAAGGAACTCGAAATCTGCTGGAAAACTAGGACCATGGCGCTCAGCGAAAGGAAAGGTCGTTTCATCGAAGAGGACGTGCCGGGAGATGATGACTATTGGTGGAGAGGTCAAGGCAGCGTTATCCTTTATGATGGGCGGAATAGCCTAGGAAGATGCACAAGGCAGACCAAGGAGCGAGTTTATGAGGAGCGGTGGCGGACAAATTTGGATAACACTTGCAGTCGAAGACTCGTAGGTGATCATACACCGGCGGCATGCCGTACAAGGCAAGGTGAGGTGTGGATAACTGTAGAGTCTTGGTGGGCAAGATCTTAAGCAACAAAGTCGCCATGGAGAGGGCCTCCACCCACTAGGAGGGAGGCATAGACGCCTGAAAGAGCAGTGAGCGAACGACATTATTGATGGAGCGAATAATGCGTTCAGCTTTACCATTTTGAGGCGAGGTGTAGGGGCAAGACTTGCGTAGATAGATGCCTTGGGTGAGGAAGAAGTGGCGGGTGCCGGAGTTGTCAAACTCGTTCCCATTGTCGCACTGGACAGCCTTGACGCGAGCGCCAAATTGTGTGGAGACGTGGGCGATGAACTGAGCAAGCATATTGAAAGTTTTAGATCTGAGTCATAAAGGAAAAGTGCACAAGTAGTGAGTGCAATCATCAACTGTAACCAAATAGTATTTGTAACAGGAAACACTGACAACCGGGGAGGTCCACAAGTCACAATGAATAAGATCAAACTTGCTAGACACACAAGGTGGAGACATGAAAGGGTAGACGAACATGATGGCCTAACTGACAAGCATGACACAAATCTGAACAATCTTTAATTTGACATGACACTAGACGCAGCTTCGACAACGCCTCATGATCGGGGTGGCTGAGACGCCGATGCCACAACGGGGAGGGAGCGTGGGCGACAAGGGAGTGTGCTGGAGGTAGGTGCAGTGGGTAGAGCGGCCCATAGC
The DNA here is from genome assembly GCF_000003195.3 of Sorghum bicolor. Lineage (NCBI taxonomy): Eukaryota > Viridiplantae > Streptophyta > Magnoliopsida > Poales > Poaceae > Sorghum > Sorghum bicolor. The sequence goes on from NC_012871.2 coordinate 17,606,888, forward strand.
TGTTGCACCTGACGATCTTGGTCCGAGATGGAAGAGTGTTAGCAATAGGCGCCCTAATGGGCTGTATGGGCCGGTGCGGTTAAGCACCGTAGGGATTAAGATAGATTGATAAGGCAAGGATCACCGTTGATTGGGTGTTTCTATAAACCCTTAGGGATCCTTGCCTATATATGTACCCCTGTACCCCCTTGATCAATTATCTAATCCCGAGGCTAATTGCTCTCATGGTATCTCGTCTAGGTTAGGTCACCTTCCGCTGCATCACGTGCGCCGGCCCCTCGCCGCGCCGTATCCCGCGCGCCGGCCTCTCGCCGTGCAGCGCTTCCTTCTTCCCCTCACCGCGCGCCCTGCCCTGCTGTGCTGCGCGCCCCTGCCATGTCGCCCTCCCCTCCCAACGACGGGCAGGACCGCACTGCCTCCTCCGGTTCCGTCCAAGATGACGAGATCGCCCAGCGAACCGCCCAGGAGCAGGCCAACGCCGTTGCCGCCGCCGCCCAGCAGCTGGAGCGCGAACGCGCCGCGACCCGCGATGCTGCCTTGGCCCGCGCCCTCGCTGCGGAACAGGAGGCCGCGACTGCGACCCAGGAGCGCGCCGCCGCCGCCAAACGCGCCTCCAACGCCCTCGCGCGCGCAGCCCTGGAGCGGGCGGCAGCTGCTGCCGCCGAGGCTCCTTCCTCGTCTGGGACTCCACCCGGCGGTGCCGCTGCACAAAACGACAGCGCCCCACCTGATCTCCGCGCCGCCATGCTTCATCACGAAGCTGTGGCCCTACTTCAACTTCACTCCCAGGCTGTCGCCGTCAGCAACATCCGGAACCACGTCACCACCGTCCTCGACGTCGACTCCGGTAACTTCAATCGCTGGTGTGATCAGTTCCTCCTCATCCTCGGCAAATTCACCCTCCAGGATCACGTTCGCGACGAACCTCCAGTCCCCATCTCTCCGGATTGGGCCCGGATGGACTGCGTCGTCAAATCCTGGATCATCGCCACCCTCACGGACGATCTGGGTGAGATCATCCGCGCCCAGGGCTCCACAGCCCGGCACGCCTGGCTCGCGGTGGAGTCGCAGTTCCTCGGCAATCGGGAGGCTCGCTCCATTCAGCTGGAGACGAAGTTTCGCAACTTCGTGCAAGGGGACCTCTCCATCACCGACTACAGCCGCCGATTGAAGAAGATGGCTGATGATCTCACGGCCCTCGGCGAGGTCATCACCGATCGTACCCTCGTCCTCAACCTCATCCGCGGCCTCAACGAGCGCTTCGCCCACGTCGGCACCCTCCTTCGCCGTGCCAAGCCCTTCCCCACGTTCCTGGAAGCTCGTGAAGACCTCATTCTTGAGGAACTCACCATGACGGATCGTAAGGACACTCCAGCAGCTGCCCTCGCCGCCTCCACTACTCCCGCCGCGACGCCTCCACCTTCTGCAGGTTCTGGCGGGGGTTCTAAGGCCCCCAACAACCGCCGCAGCAAGCGCGGTGGCGGCAACAAGGGGCACGGCAACAGCAGCGCTTCAGGACAGGGCTCCCGGCCGCCTGCCGGCAGCGCACAACAGCAGCACACTGCTGCCCAGCAACCTGGAGGAGGGCGCCCTTGGCCCAGCTTCTTCAACCCCTGGTCCGGCCCCTGGCACCCATCCCCGTGCCTCCTCATCTCCAGGCGCAGCACCAGGCACATCAGCAAGCGCAGCAACAGGCACAGCAGCAGGCCCTGCTCGCTCAGCAGCAGCAGGCACTTGTTGCTCCCCAGCAGCATGCTGCACCGTGGGTCGCTCCGGGGTTTTACAACCCCATGACTGGCCCGCCTTCCTGGGACTCGACGGATCTCGCTGCCTCCTTCAGCACGACCTCGCTGACGCCTCCTCCGTCCAACGAGTGGCACTTCGATTCAGGTGTTACTTCACATATGACATCTCAACCCTCCTCTCTTTCACATGTTCTTCTCCCGCGGTACCCTACTCCTTCATCTATTATTGTCGGTAATGGCTCTCTTATTCCTGTCACTGCCACTGGTTCCACAGAGTTAGTCTCAAATCTACGTCTTAATAATGTCCTTGTGTCGCCATAAATTATTAAGAATCTAATCTCTGTTCGCCAGTTTACTCTCGACAATAATTGCTCTGTTGAGTTTGACCCCGCTGGTTGTTCTGTGAAGGTTCTTCCGTCTCGGAGAGAGATCGTCAGGTGTAATAGCTCCGGACCCTTGTACCCGCTTCGCCTTCCACCAGCACTCTCCTTTGCCACTCAGGGCTCCTCTCCACTGTGGCATTGGCGTCTTGGGCATCCTGGTCATGAGACCTTGTCAAAGCTTGCGTCTACGTCTAGTGTTTCTTCTCCTATTCAGGATTGTTCATATTTATGTCATGCTTGTCAGCTAGGGCGTCATGTTCGCTTGCCCTTTCATGTGTCCACATCTCGTGCGTCTAGCAAGTTTGATCTCATTCATTGTGATTTATGGACCTCTCCAGTTGTTAGCATCTCTGGTTATAAATACTATTTGGTCATTCTTGATGATTGCACTCATTATTTGTGGACTTTTCCTTTACGACTTAAATCTGACACTTTCAGCACGCTCGCGCAATTCATCGCCCATGTCTCCACTCAGTTTGGTGCTCGCGTCAAAGCCGTTCAGTGCGACAACGGGAAAGAGTTTGACAACTCCAGCACCCGCCATTTTCTTCTCTTCCAGGGCATTCACCTCCGCATGTCCTGCCCCTACACCTCATCCCAGAATGGTAAAGCTGAACGCATTATTTGCTCTATCAATAATGTTGTTCGCTCCCTGCTCTTTCAGGCGTCCATGCCTCCCCAGTACTGGGTGGAGGCACTCTCCACGGCGACTGTTCTCCTCAACATTTTGCCCACCAAAACTCTAGAGTTCTTCACGTCTCATCTTGCCTTATTTGGTAAGCCTGCCACATATGATCATCTGCGAGTTTTTGGTTGCAAATGTTACCCCAATATATCTGCCACCGCCGTTCACAAACTTGCTCCTAGGTCTGTCCTGTGTGTCTTCCTAGGCTATTCCGCTCATCATAAAGGGTACCGCTGCCTTGACCTCTCCTCCAACAGAGTCATCACCTCTCGGCACGTCATCTTCGATGAAACGGCCTTTTCCTTTGCTGAGCGCTATGGTTCTAGCACTCCAGCAGACCTCGAATTTCTTACAGATACTACTGATGTCGTGCCTGCTCCTATTGGACCATCGCACAAGTCTTTGCCTGCAGGAAATTCGCCCAGCACCTCCGACGCCGTCGCTTGCGCCCCTGCCGGTCCCTGTGAGGCTGTGCTTGGGGCGCCCTCTGAGGATGTTGACGCTGAAGACACCCTGACGCCCGCACTCTACGTACCTCCTGCGCTACGGGTGTCAGGACCACCTCCACCGACGACCGCGACCGCGCCACGCGCGGCCACCAGGAGCCCATCCGCGCCATGCGCGGCCCTGGAGCTGCCTGACGCCCTGCGTCATGGATCAGCTTCCCCTTCAGCACCTCCCCAGGCGCCGCGCGGGCCACCACCAGGATTCCTTCCTCTCCGGCCGGCTCGCTACTTCACGCACGTCTACGAGCGACGACCACGTGAGCCACTTGCGACTGCCCCGGCCACCTCACCGGTCGCCCCTGCTGCAGCACCTTCGCTGCCTCCTGCTGCACCGGTCGTCCCCGCACCTGCTGCAGCAGCCCCGCTGCCCAAGGGTGCGGTTGCAGTCCCTCCGCGGACCAACCAGCACCCCATGGCCACTCGATCGAAGAGCGGCTACAGGATGCCCTCTATCTACCACGCCGTGCCTCTCTCTCCGGTGCCGAAGACCTTCCGTAGCGCTCTTGCTGATCCCAATTGGCGAGCCGCTATGGAGGACGAACACAGTGCTCTTCTTCAGAATCACACCTGGGATCTTGTGCCTCGCCCTCCTCGGGCCAATGTTGTCACTGGGAAGTGGATCTTCAAGCACAAGTTTCGGTCTGATGGTTCCCTCGAGCGGTACAAGGCGCGTTGGGTTCTCCGTGGTTTTACCCAACGGCCTGGTGTGGACTTTGATGAGACCTTCAGTCCTGTGGTGAAGCCCGCTACTGTTCGCACGGTTCTCTCCCTGGCACTCTAAAAGCCCTAGTTTGGTTTTGGATAATTGATGAAACCTTAGTACTAACCTCTATGCTAAGTGTGTGTAGACTTAATGAGGTTGGTACATGCCAAGTGATGGAGCAAATGATGATCATGGTGATGATGGTGATGACCACAAGATGATCAAGTGCTCAACTTGGAAAAGAAGAAAGAGAAAAACAAAACCCTATGGAGATCAAGGCAAAGGTATTGCTTAGGGTTTTGGTTTTGGTGATCAAGACACCATAGAGGGTGTGATCACATTTAGGATAGATAGTCGTACTATAAAGAGGGGAATTCTTTGGCTAAGCGGTTATCAAGTGCCACTAGGTGTCATTGTTCATGTGCATGCATTTAGAACCTAGTGAGCTAACTTAACTCCTTCGAAGAAATTAATTGTGAAAATGCTAACACACGTGCACTTGTTGGTACACACTTTGTGGTGTTGGCACACTTTGAGAAGGAGGTGGAGTTTGAAGGGTAGAGGGAGGATGGGTTCCTCTCTTCGAGAAAATGAAGTGCATATTTTCTATTGCGCCGGTGGGAAATTTGGAGAAGTCGCGGGAGTGTTTCTCGCTGAGAAAACACTCACCGGACGCTGGCCACTGAGGCACCGGACGCTAAGTCTGAGCGTCCGGTGCAGACAGTGCCTAGCCCAGCTAGGGTAAGGCACCGGACGATAGGCACCGGACGCTGGCTTGAGCGTCCGGTGGTGCGCGTCCGGTGTGCGGGCGTCTTGGCGACCCTCTCTGCGCACGAGTCCGGTGAGCACCGGACGCTCAGGGTGCGTCCGGTGGCTAGCGTCCGGTGTCCCGCAGGTTTGCGGAACTCTCTGCGCATGAGTCCGGTGTGCACCGGACGCGTCCGGTGCCAACTTGCTTAGCGTCCGGTGCACTGCAGGTGACCGTTAGACTCTGACACGCGGCTGACGTTGGAGCACCGGACGCTGGTGCTGAGCGTCCGGTGCCCCTTTAAGAGCGTCCGGTGACCCCGTATTTCGCCCAGTGAAAGAGCCAACGGCTCTATTTGTTTGAGGGGCTATAAATACGTGTTTGGCCGGCTTGGGGCTCACTCTCTTGGCATTCTAACATACTTGACATCCTTGTGAGCCTAAGCAAACACCTCTCACTCATCTCCTTCATAGATTATACATCTTTGTGAGATTGGGAGTGATTCCAAGTGCATTTGCTTGAGTGATTGCATCTAGTGGCACTTGGGGATCGTTCTAGCTACGGTTTTCTTGTTACTCTTGGTGGTTGCCGCCACCTAGACGGCTTGGAGCAGCGGAGGAGGATTGGCACGAGTTGGTGATTGTTCGTGGCCATCTTCCGGTGATTGTGAGGGGATTTGTACCTTCCCCGGCGGAGAGCCGAAAGGTAACTCTAGTGGATTGCTCGTGTCATTGAGTTACCTCACTTGTGGGTAGGTTCTTGTGGTGTCCTAGTGAGGACGAGGTTCGTGATACACCTCTTAGCCACCGAACCACCAAGTGTTGGTCGACACAACGGGGACGTAGCGTGCCGGCAAGCACGTGAACCTCGGGAGAAAAATTGTGTGTCTCCATTGTGATTGATCATTGGACTTCTCCCAGTGATTGGACTTCATATTATTGATTGGTTCATCCCCCCTACACGGCGGTATAAATATCTCATCTTATCTTTACTTACCGCAAACTAGTGTAATTACTTTAGTTGCTTACTTTGACTTGTGTAGCTTAGTTCTCTAGTGTAACTTGAGAGACTTAGCTCTTGTGTGCCTAGTGATTATATCAACTAGAATTGTTGATAGGTGGCTTGCATTTACTCCATTAGAGCTAGAGCAAAAAACTTCGCTTCATTATTTACTAACCTCTTGCTCTAGTGAGTTTGTAGAATTTTTAAATAGGCTATTCACCCCCCCCCCCTCTAGCCATATTAGGACCTTTCACACTCACACGCCACTGGCCCATTCACCAACTAGATGTGAAGAACGCCTTTCTTCATGGCAACCTGACTGAGACAGTTTACTGCCAGCAGCCGTCCGGGTTCGAAGATTCAGCTCATCCGGATTTTGTATGCCTTCTGAAAAAGTCGCTCTATGGCCTGAAGCAGGCCCCTCGTGCTTGGTACAGCCGGATGGCTTCCTACCTGTTGTCTATTGGGTTTGTTGAAGCCAAGTCAGACACCTCACTCTTCATCTACCAGCGCGGTTCCGACACAGCTTATCTGTTGCTCTATGTCGATGATATTGTCCTTACAGCCTCGTCAGCAGATTTTCTTCGGCGAATTATCTCTGCGCTTCAGCGGGAGTTCGTCATGAAAGATCTTGGTGAACTCCATCACTTCCTTGGTATGCATGTTCAGCGACGCGGCGATGGGCTCCTCCTTTCACAGCGACAGTACATGCTGGATATCTTAGATCGTGCCAAAATGACTGAGTGCAAGCCGTGCTCTACACCAGTTGACACCAACTCCAAGGTTGCTGCAGCTGAGGGGGCCCCTGTGTCTGATGCAACAGACTTCCGCAGTCTTGCTGGAGCTCTTCAATACTTGACATTCACTCGCCCAGACATTGCTTATGCTGTTCAGCAGATCTGCCTCCACATGCATGACCCTCGAGAGCCTCATCTTGCTGCTCTAAAGCGGATTCTTCGCTATGTTCGGGGCACACTGCATCTTGGTCTCCTGCTGCGACCGTCTACTTCGACTGATTTTGTTGTCTACACCGATGCTGATTGGGCTGGTTGTCCCGACACTCGCCGATCCACCTCAGGTTATGCAGTGTTCCTCGGTGACAATCTCGTTCCCTGGTCCTCCAAGCGTCAGAACACAGTTTCAAGGTCAAGTGCTGAAGCCGAGTATCGCGCAGTAGCGAATGGAGTTGCATAGGCAACCTGGCTGCGTCAGCTTCTCTTGGAGCTGCATGCCCCCCTTCGGCGCGCCACACTGGTGTACTGCGACAACATCAGTGCTGTCTACATGACCTCCAATCCAGTGCAACATCAGCGCACCAAGCACATCGAGATTGATCTTCACTTCGTTCGAGAGAGAGTCGCCATTGGTGATCTACGAGTCCAGCATGTTCCTACTGCCCTACAGTATGCTGATATCTTCACCAAGGGCCTGCCTGCCTCAGTGTTCACGGAGTTTAGGTCCAGTCTAAACGTGCAAAGTGGCTGACGTTTGGACTGCGGGGGAGTGTTAGCAATAGGCGCCCTAATGGGCTGTATGGGCCGGTGCGGTTAAGCACCGTAGGGATTAAGATAGATTGATAAGGCAAGGATCACCGTTGATTGGGTGTTTCTATAAACCCTTAGGGATCCTTGCCTATATATGTACCCCTGTACCCCCTTGATCAATTATCTAATCCCGAGGCTAATTGCTCTCAAAGAGCCTTCACAGAACAACCAGCAGGGTCAAACTCAACAGAACAATTATTGTTCATAGTAAATTGACGAACAGAGATGAGATTCTTAATAAGTTGTTGCGACACAAGAACATTATTAAGACCTAAATTAGGAGACAACTCTGTGGAGACGGTGGCAATAACAGGAAGAGTAGAACCATTACCAACAATAGTAGATGGAGTAGGATACCGTGGGAATATAATGTGTGAAAGAGAGGACTGAGATATCATATGTGAAGTAGCACCTAAGTCGAGTACCACTCGTTGGAAGGAGTTAGCGTCGCCATGCTGAAGGCGGAGGCGATGGTCATCGGGTCCCAAGGGAGGCCAGCCACAGGGTTGTAGTACCCCGGGGCGACCCACTGTCTGGAGCCATCAGGGGCAGCGACGGGCTGCTGGTGAGCGACAAGTGCCTGCTGCTGCTGCGCGAGGAGGGCCTGCTTCTGCACTTGCAGCTGCGGAGGCACCGGGATGGGCGCTAGTGGAGGGCGCGGACCCCCTGGCCACATCTAAATGGAGCCCATCCATGGGTTGTAGACGTTGGGCCAGGGGTGAACACTGGCGGCAGACTGCTGGGCGCCGACTGGCTGCTGCTGCTGGGTGCTAGAGGGAGGGCGCTGGCCTCCAGTGCTGTTGCCGCCACCAGAGCTCCCCTTTCCACCGCCACCGCGCTTGCTGCAGCGATTGCCATTGGAGGACTTAGAGCCACCAGCGCCTCTGGCCCATGTTGGACGTTAGTGAGGCAGTGCTGGAGGAGCCTGCTGCGGTGGAGGCAGTGAGCGCAGTGGCAGGGGACTCCTTGTTCTGCAATGTGAGTTCCTCGAGGATGAGGTCACCACGAGCCTCTAGGAAGGTGGGGAAGGGCCGACTGCGGTGTAGGAGGGCCCCAATGTAGCTGAAGCGCTTGTTGAGGCCGCGGATTATGTTGAGGACGAGGGTGCGGTCGGTGGTCACTTCGCCAAGAGTTCTTCAAACGGTGGGAGTAGTCGGTGACGCAGAGGTCGCCTTGGACAAAGTTGCAAAACCACATCTCAAGGTGGATGGAGCGAGCCTCCCGGCTGCTGAGGAACTGTGACTCGACGGCGAGCCAGACATGCCGGGAGTGGAGCCCTAGGCAGAGATGACCTCGGCAAAGTCATGGGTGACCGTGACGACGATCCAGGACTTGACAACGCAGTCTATCCAAGCCCAATCAGGGAGATCGGGTCCGGAGGATCCTCACGGACGTGGTCCTGAAGGGAAAACTTGCCAAGGATTAGCAGGAAATGGTTGTGCCAGTGGTTGAAGTTACCGGAGTCGACGTCGAGAACGGTGGTGACGTGGTTGTGGATGTTGTTAACTGCGACGGCCTGGGCGTGCAGTTGCAGCTGTGCCATGTGGCCTCGTGGAGGAGCATGGCCAAGGCGAGGTCAGGAGACGGTGAAGAGGAGGCGCCGCCAGGTGCACCAGGGGCCGCGGTGGCGGCAGCCGCGTGCTCCTTGGCTGCGTGCGCCAGGGCGCCGCTGGCGCAGGCAGCAGCAGCGTCACGAGCTTTTGCAGCGGCTGCAGCCTCCTCCTCGGTCTGGGCAGTGCGAGCACTACAGGAGCTCGAGGGCTATCACTCTTGAGTGCCCTCCTCCCTAGTAGTTAGGAGTGACAAGCTTCTGTAGTGGTCGCTTTGTGTAGTTTTGTCACAGGCGCGATTGTAATCCTAGAAACTGGTGGGGTGTGAGTGCGTGTGTGTGTGTGTGTGGTGTTGTTTGGGCTCTTGCCCTGTACTCTCTTCTTAATATAATGAGGCGCAGCTCTCCTACGTTTTTGAGAAAAAAAATTTCTCTTTCATTATTTGAAATGATGCCAGATTGCTCGATGGAGCCAAGGTCTATACAGTGTAGGCATTGTAGTCTTAAAAAACTGATAACAGTGAAGTTTCTTCAGACAGATGAAGTGTAACGTACTGAGCAAAAAATTATTTGTCAGCAGCAATGTATTTTTCAGGATGGCCTAGTTAGGTGCTGATCAATTTGCATTGCACATGTTTCATTAGGGAAGTGGATGGAAAGGCTGGGGAGAGATCTCATATGGGGGGCATCATTGTTTAAAGCGTGCCCAGGCAGCAGAATACCTTGTATGTCCATATAAATACTGTTGACATGCTTTTTATTTTTTAAATTTCGGTAGCATCAAAAATCTAGGAATCTATTTTTAAACAAAGTGATAAGAGGATAATTTCTCCATTTAAACATTTTCATGGCATTAGGTTAGGTCGTGGATAGGTGAAAGGTACCCAGGCATTAGTGAAAAAATTGTTTCATATGTCATGGGCTATGATAGTTTGAAAGCTATTGGAGGTTATGAGGATAGTTACCTGGCCAAGCAAGTATTGGATGTAAGGCTTCGGATGGATGGTCTCTTCGAGGTTGAAGAGCATGCTGTTCAATTTGCTGAAGAATTTATTGCTCTATATACAAATGGTCCAGCTGGTGGTGGTGGAATCAGGTATTGGCAAGTGATTTCGATGCTCCTTTTGTGTTGGCAAGCTAACATTTTGGTACTGAATCATTGTAGTTCAATATAGGATAAATATGTGCGTGCAGACTGCAGACGTATGCTTCATAAATTACACGGAAGGATGGCCCGTATAAAAGTTTATTAGATATTTTAAATTCATGAAAACTGGTATCAATTGTTCGTTTGGCTGATAAACCATGGCAGAAAGTATTGTTCGCTGATTTGTTGTGAGATAAAAACATTGTTGAATTGCTGACAGATTCGGCAGATAATCTCAAGAGTTGATTTTACCCCTTTGACATGCTTGTTTGATGCTTGCAGCACTGGACATAGGAAGGAAATAATTCTACAAAAGATGCTGGTATGGTGATCACTACGAATGGTCCCATGTGACCAATAGAATGTGCATCTACTGTCTCTATGCCACATACATAGCTTCTATGACATAGCATTGGTTTGTGCAGGTTGATCGGGAAAACATCTTCTGGCGATCGCATGCAAAGAAGGCAAGTGTTCCTTGCCTACAGAATCAAGCTACATATTCTGAAACAGGTCAAATTTATATTTCACAAGCACAACAAAACCCAAAATGTCGTACGATGGGCATTCAACACTTTGATGCAAGCATGGAGACCCCAGTATCCCCTGTTCCTGCTTTACCTGGGAAAAGGATTGCTCTCTACCATGTAGCTCACAGCAGGGCCGGTGATAAGGGGAATGATATGAACTTCTCTGTTATTCCTCACTTCCCTGATGACATTGGTAGGCTTAGGTCCGTAATAACTCCGGATTGGGTGAAGAACGCTGTGTCACCTCTACTTGATTTGTCTTCGTTTCCTGATGAGCGAGCTATTCAGCATCGAAACAATCTGCTTGAGCTTGTCACTGTGGAAATTTACTACGTCCCAGGCATAAGCTCCCTGAATGTTGTGGTGAGAAATATCCTGGATGGTGGCGTGAACTGTTCGAGAAGGATAGATCGGCATGGAAAGACTTTGTCAGATCTCATACTGTGCCAAGAAGTTATCTTACCGCCATGATTGACATTACAGTACCCATTATAAACTGATCTGTATTAATAAGATTTGATCTTTAGAACTTGTGTGAACTCTGGGAAACTTGGATGCTAATAGCAAGGAATGCGGCAGTTGCCTTATCCGGTAACAACGTCAGAAATGCTTGTTATCAAAGATAGGGTTTTAAGCTATCCTTGGCAACGGCGCCAGAAATGCTTATTGACAGTCCTTAACACGCTAAACCAATGATAGGATTTTAAGCTATCCCTAGACAACGCCGCATGAAATGTGTGTTGGTATTTAAAGAATTTTGCAAGCGCATAGAATTATCTTGTAGCACTTCGTTTGGGAGTACTAGGTGTTGAATTTATATTTTTTCCAAAGGAAGGCGGGGTTGTGATTCCTTGGGTTTGGTAGTCGAGTTGATGGGTATGGATAAGATAAACCTTAGGTAAAATATTCAATTAAGTATAATTAAGGTGAACTATTGAAGAAGCTCAAATTCAATAAAGCTCTAGAGCGGATAACTAAGCACTTATTCAATTAGTGTGTGAGAGTTCCAATTAGCAAAGAAGCGTACACGTTTCCAATTTAGTGGGCTATGATGCACCCGAAAAGCTTTATGAACTAGACCAAATGTGGTGGAATACAGAGGATCCTAAGGCGGTCACCACCTAATACCTGCCACTACTATTTGTTGGTATAGAAGCACCGGCAGGTAAGCTATAGCCTAAGCACCACACTTAATCTATAAACATACTATCTCTACTCGAGCTCAAGGATAGAGACACCTTAACCAGACAACAGGACAATTACTAATTGTCACAAACAAATATTAAAGGAATGATAACTACTACTACCAATGGTCAAGCCGTATTCTTATTACTACTAAATAGATGCAATAATGTGAAGTACTTACTCAAATAGTAAGTACTAAAAGTAAAGTACTCAAAGTAGATAGTATATTGAATAAGAACTGTAATGCTTACAAAGGAGCATAGCAAACCCAAAGACCTTTGAAAAACTCTTCCAGACTCCAAGACCGAGACTCCTCTCGACTCTACTCCTCTCTCTAGCTAGCTCGCGACATCTTCTAAGCTTGTAGAGCAGAGCTTTGCTAGAGCTAGAGCTGAGCACTAAGAGCTAAAGACTTGAATGAGCTAAGCTTCTAGTTGTTGGTGAAGAAGTGAGCTAGAGACCTTTTATAGCCTCCCAAGGCACAGAGGGTACTGTAGGCAAGCTAGAGGTCGGTGGCTGCCCTGGTGAAAGATCCTAATATGGCTAGAGGGAGGGTGAATAGCCTATTTAAAAATCATCAAACTCACTAGAGCAAGAGATTAGTAAATAACAAAGCGTACCTTTTTGCTCTAGCTCTAAAGGGGTGTTTGCAAGCCACCTATCCAACAATTCTAGTTGCTTATGATCACTATGCACACAAACTCTAGGTCTCTACAAGTTACACTAGTGAGCTTAACTACACAAGGCAAGACAAGCAACTAAACTAGTTACACTACTTTGCGGTAAGTAATAGGAGAGGAAGAGATATATATACCGCCGTGTAGGGGCTGAACCAATCACCAATATATCAACAATCAAGCACTGGGAGAATGCCAATCAATCACAATTGAGACACTGATTTTTCTCCCGAGGTTCACGTGCTTGCAGCACGCTACGTCCCCGTTGTGTCGACCAACACTTGGTGGTTCGGCGGCTAAGAGGTGTAGCACGAACCTCGTCCTCACTAGGACACCGCAAGAACCGACCCACTAGTGAGGTAACTCAATGACACGAGCAATCCACTAGAGTTACCTTTCGACTCTCCGCCAGGGAAGGTACAAGACCCCTCACAATCACCGGGAGATGGCCACGAACAAACACCAACTCGTGCCAAAGCTCCTCCACAGCTCCAAGCCGTCTAGGTGGCGGCAACCACTAAGAGTAACAAGCAAATCCGCTACTCAACGATCACTAGTGCCACTAGATGCTCAAACTCTAAGCAAATGCAACTAGGATCTCTCTCAATCTCACTTTGGATGATCAAATCTTGAACAAGATGAGTGGGATGTGTGGGAGTATGCTCACAAGATGTATCAACAAGTTAGAGAGTTAAGAGAGTGAGCATGAACTGGCCAAGGCATATATATAGAAGCCCCAAGCATCAAATAGCCGTTGGCCGCTTACCCCACTGTCTGCGTCCACACCGGACGCGTCCTAGTTCACACTAGACGCGTCCGGTATTGACCAGACCTGTGTCCGGTGCTCTTGACCGTTAGAAAACTATCCATTGCCTTCAACACTGACAAGGCATCGGACTCTCACTTTTTAACGCACTGGATGATCTCGGGTGGGACCGGACGAAAACTCAGGGAGCTCTGCAAACTGAGCCAACACCGGACGCCACACTGGACTCACACCTCGGACGTGTCCGGTATGCACCGGACCAAAACTTGGAGAGCTCTGCATGATGAGCTTGCACTGGACGCTCACTCAGACGCGTCCGGTGTCACATCGGACGCGTCTGGTATGCACCAGACGCAAACTCAGAGAGCTACTCGAGACAACGTTTTCACCAGACTGTTTACACCGGACTCCAGGTGGTTACTATTCCTGAGTCTGGTGCCTCACAGAAAACTGTTTTCAACTAAACGCTCTACACTTTCTTCCCTTGCTTCTATGTGCCAACACCAAAGTGTCTCAACACTTGTGCATGTGTGTTAGCATATTTCAAAAACATTTTCAAGGGTTAATTGATTAGTTCACTAGGTCCTAATGCATATGCAAGGAGTCCAATCACCTAGTGGCACTTAGATAACCGTTTTCACAACGAGATTGCCCCTCTTAATAGTACGGCTATCTATTCTAAATGTGATCACACCCTCTATGGTGTCTTGATCACCAAAACCAAAACCCTAAGCAATACCTTTGCCTTGATCTCCGTAGGGTTTTGTTTTTCTGTTTCTTCTTTTCCAAGTTGAGCACTTGATCACCTTGTGGTCATCACCATGATCATCACTTGCTCCATCACTTGGCTTGTACCAACCTCATTAAGTCTACACACACTTAGTATAGGGGTTAGTACTAGGGTTTCATCAATTATCCAAAACCAAACTAGGGCTTTCACCTGGGTAGGGCAGGCGCCCTCCAAGGGGGGCGGGAGCCCTCTTGGATGCCTTGCCATCCAACGGCCCCAGATCCTCCCCAAAGGCGGTTGTCAGGTCAGCTGAGGTCCAAATGATAGTAGTTATGGCAGTTTGATGCCCCAAGTGCATGACATGTGGGCCCATGGATCCATGACACATCAAACATGCACCACTGGATCAAACCGACATGGATGAATGGTGTACGAGTGATGTAGAGTAGCTATCATGGATCGGTGATGTGGCCTAGCCACCTAGGCAGGGTGGGCGCCCTAGTGACAGGGCAAACACCCCCACTTGGTGCCCATTTGGCACTCTGGGTGCCCCACGTGTCATACATTTCTCAAATTTGCCTATATTTGCCACATGTTCTTGTATACAAATAATTTGCTCAATATACATGTGGAACTAGAGAAGTTGTGAACTAAATATCATTTCATGTGATTTTACCTTAGTTATGGGTGGAATGTTGACGGTAAAATAGGGTGTTAGTTACCGTCAATAGTCATACAAAGGAATCTCTAAGTTTTATTTGAAAATCTGCAAAAATTCTAGAATGAAGGTTGATCAAAGAACTAGAAACATGACGCTTGACTTAACCGTTATGTCTTTTAACTGCTCAAGACCCAAGAGAAGGCTACAAGCCCCATAGTGGAAGGTAATATGGGTACGTTTGACAGTCAGAGTTCACTCTAATCCGAAGGAGAGTTCCTGTTTGAACGCACGTGTACTTTTGAGGCATGAAAGCATTATAGCGACTCCTAATCCATCAATGAGTTTATCTTTGCTTAGGGATGAGCAAAGGGTAAGGTTAGAGGAGTTGTTGATGGTAGATAACTCTAATTTTAAACTGTCAATGAAACATGAGAAAGGACTTAAAAGCAATCACCACATAGATATAGGGGGTACACTGGCAGAATTCCATAAGTTTTGGTGAATGTCTATTTCTGTGGACTTCTATCTGAAAAGAGCCAAGGAAGGACACTTGTAAGGTTTACATAGAGATAAAGAGACTACATATACAAAAGAAGAATCTAGAAGATATGAGAAGGCACTAGACTAGACGTGGGGCCCACCTCCATAGGGGTAGCATGGTTGCCCTCACTCCTAGGGCGCCTGTCCTGGTTAGTCCATTTGTCAGCGTCAACTTCTATGTTGATGGTAAACCATGTTTGATCTATCATCTCAGCTGTTAACAAAGGTTGATTTAATCTGAAGGTCACAGTTCATCCTATGGGACTATATAACCAGGCCATGGCTCAAGGGTTTCACAACATCAAAAGTCATCAAGTCATTTGATCAAACCACCAGAGCTAGAAAGCCCTAATCTCATCTAGAGCTCCATAGTTTAGAATCCTAGCTACATAGGTTTAAAATTAGAGAAGGCAAGCATCAACTTGGTTTTCGAATCTGTCAAGAGTTTGCTCGATAAATCCTTGTGACCTCTCCTATTTTGTATTATTTCTATATTATTCATCTAGCTACAATGAATATGACTATTCTATTCTATTATATTGGATATGAATTTGCTCTATTTGCTTATGTTCTTAATTATAATGTTCTTAATCTACTTTGATTATATGCTTGGCACAATTGGGTTTTATATTCAAACATACGATCATACAGTGCTCACTCATTGAATTCGTGGGTGAGTGGTCGACATTGTGTAGGCATGGTGCCTATACCATGTTTACCTACGTTTGCACCCTATATTCTGGGCCTTGTGGTAGATCGTGGATGTGACACTCCCATTGAGTCCTTCGTAGTCCACACCTTGATTGTAGATCTTGTTGGACGTGATTACAAAGAAAGGATTACTCTGTTCTTGATCTTTCTTAGTAATATCCCTATGTGTAGATATAAGTTTGTCTTGTCTTGATTTCCAAGTTTAATTGCACTAATCATAGTATGCTTTGACTCATAGTTAGAATACCTGAAAGGTCCTAATGGCTAGAGGGAGGTGAATAGCCTAATAAAACTTTCTACAACAACACTTAAAACACTTTATTAGTATGTAAGATGGCGAAGCGAATTTGGCATTAGCTCTACAAGGGTGATGCAAGCCCCCTACCCAATCTAGTTTCTATAGTTTCTAAGGAAGCACACAAAGACTATGTCACTACTTACCCCTAGGTGATAAGCTCGGCTAAGCAAGAGAGCTACACAAACTAGTTATCAAAGTAATGAAAATAAGGGTTAGGATTGATATACCACCGCGTAGAGGAATGAGCCAATCAATCACAGTAGAGGATACCAAAAGAGACCAATCACCTCAAAATCAAATGTTGACACAATGATTTTTTACCGAGGTTCACTTGCTTGCCGGCAAGCTAGTCCTTGTTTGGAGGTTCCCGGGCAAATTAGCCTCACACGCCAACCCTCACTAGGGTGCCACACAACCAACACAAGATGAGGGTCACACAAGCCACGAGCAATCCACTAGAGATGCCTTTTGTGAACTCCCACAGGGAAGGCTCAAGAACCTCTAACAGTCACCACGATTGGAGGCAGAGACAATCACCAACCTCCACTCAACAATCCTTGCTGCACCAATCCATCTAGGAGTCAGCAAACTCCAAGAGTAACAAGTGAATTCCATAGTGAAACACAATCACCAAGTGCCTCTAGATGCAAACACTAAAGCAATGCACTTGGATGCTCTCTCAATCTCACAAAGATGATCAAATGATGATGCAAATGAGTGGGAGGGTATTGGCTAGGCTCACAATATTGCTATGTCAATGAAAATGGCCAAGAGAGAGCCCAAACTGGCCAACAACTATTTATAAGCCCCCACAGAAATAGAGTCATTGGCTCTCTGTTCTCACAAAACTCAAGGGGCACCGGACATTCTCGTACTATCGACCGGACGTAGTCCCTAGCGTCTGGTGCTCGGATTTCTACCACGTGTCCTCTGCCTTTGAATGTCGTGCTTTAGATCTCAATGGTTATGTTCACATCGGACGCACCGACCAAACTCGGCACCAAGCGTTTGGTCGCTACTCAGAGAGGTTCCAAAATGAGTTTTTCATCACTGGACATGTCCGATGACTGGTGACTAGACGTAGCCCAGTGTCCGGTGCTTGTACAACTCACTCATCCTTGCCACGTCACATGGACCGAAGGCTGAACATCATTCAGCTAGCATTTGATGCCCTACGTCTGACGCTAAACCCTCAGAGAGCTCGCTGGTTAGAACTGACTAGACGTAGGCCCTGCATGCGATGCTCACGGCACCAGCATTCAGTGCACTGCCTTAGTGCAGGACACTACCGCGACTTTGGCACCTCTCCAAGTCGGCCTCCAGTGCAATAGAAAACATGCATTTCATTTTCTTAAAAGCGCTGAATCCCACCTCGCAAGCTCGACGGGAGGGAGAGAGGATCCTAAACCCCTCTCTACCTTTTCACAAAAAAAACCCTCTCTACCTCTCAAGTTCCACCTCTTTTGCAAAAGTGCCAACACCACCAAGGGTAAACCAACATGTGCAAGTGTGTTAGCAATTTCACAAGCATTTTTTAAAGGAGTTAGTGCACTCACTAGATCCTAATGCATATGTAAGAGTTAGAGCATCTAGTAGCACTTTGACAACCATATTTTAGTACGAGTTTCACCCCTCTTCATAGTACGGCTATCAATCTTAAATCACTCACACCCTCTATGGTGTCCTGAGTGCAAACAAAAAAGCTCCTAACCAATTATACCTTTGTCTTGAGCTTTTTGTTTTTCTCTTTCTTCTTTTCCAAGCCTACGCACTTGATCACCTTGGTTCCACCATCACTATCATGATCATCACCCATGTTGCTCACCACTTGGAGTGTTCTTTCCTATCACATGAACACTTAGAGCAATAGGATAGTGAAAGCCCTAGTTTGGTTTTGGATAATTGATGAAACCCTAGTACTAACCTCTATACGAAGTGTGTGTAGACTTAATGAGGTTGGTACATGCCAAGTGATGGAGCAAGAGACGATCATGGTGATAATTGTGATGAGCACAAGATGATCAGGTGCTCAACTTGGAAAAGAAGAAAGAGAAAAACAAAACCCTATGGAGATCAAGGCAAAGGTATTGCTTAGGGTTTTGGCTTTGGTGATCAAGACACCATAGAGGGTGTGATCACATTTAGGATAGCTAGCCATACTATAAAGAGGAGAATTCTTTGCTAAGCGGTTATCAAGTGCCACTAGGTGTCATTGTTCATGTGCTTGCATTTAGAACCTAGTGAGCTAACTTAACTCCTTCGAAGAAAATGTTTGTGAAAATGCTAACACACGTGCACTTGTTGGTACACACTTGGTGGTGTTGGCACACTTTGAGAAGGAGGTGGAGTTTGAAGGGTAGAGAGGGCTTTGGTGCTTTTGAGAATATGAAATGCATATTTTCTATTGCGTCGGTGGAAAGTTTGGAGAAGTCGTCGGAGTGTTTCTCACTTAAAAACACTCACCAGACGCTTTGGCCACAAGAACCGGACGCTGAGCCTGCGCATCCAATGTGATGTCAGTGACTGGCGATGTTAGGGTCGAGCATCGAACACTGAGCACTGGACAGAGGTAAAACCCTGTTCATGCGTCCGGTGTGGCTTGGCATCAGTAGTGAGTTTGTAGTGCTCTCTGAGTAAGGGTCTGGTGCTGACCTAGCGCGTCCAGTGGTTGCGTCCGGTGACCCCATGTGTTTGACAAACCTCTCTTTGTATGGGTCCGGTGTGTATCGGACGCGTCCGGTGCCCATTTGACCGCGTCCGGTGGTTTGAATTTGACCGTTAGAGATCGACGTGCGTAATTCAAATAGCTAACACGTGGCTGCATCTGGAGCACCAGACGCAGGGTTTGAGCGTCCGGTGACCCCGTGTTCTGCCTAGTGAAAGAGCCAACAGCTCTATTTGTTTGAGGAGCTTATAAATACGTGTTTGCCGGCTTGGGGCTCACCCTCTTGGCATTCTAGCATACTTAACATCCTTGTGAGCCTAAGCAAACACCTCCCACTCATCACCTTCATAGATTAACCATCTTTGTGAGATTGGGAGCGATTCCAAGTGCATTTGGTTGAGTGATTGCATCTAGTGGTACTTGGGGATCGATTTGGCTGCGGTTTTCTTGTTACTCTTGGTGGTTGCCGCCACCTAGATGGCTTGGAGCAGCAGAGGAGCATTGGCACGAGTTGGTGATTGTTCATGGCCATCTCTCGGTGATTGTGAGGGGTTTGTGCCTTTCCCGACGGAGAGCCAAAGGCAACTCTAGTAGATTGCTCATGTCATTGAGCTACCTCACTTGTGGGTAGGTTCTTGTAGTGTCCTAGTGATGACGAGGTTCGTGCTACACCTCTTAGCCGCCGAACCACCAAGTGTTGGTCGACACAACGGGGACGTAGCGTGCCGGCAAACACGTGAACCTCGGGAGAAAAATCAGTGTCTCAATTGTGTTTGATTGACATTCTCTTGGTGATTGATTGTTCATATATTGTGATTGGTTCATCCCCTCTACGCGGCAGTATAAAGAACAAACCCTCTCTTTTGCATTCCCACAAACTAGAGTATCTTACTTACTTGTATAGAAACTTTAGGTAGCTCTCTACTGTAAGTAGAGACTTAGTTCTTGTGTGCCTAGTAACTATAGCAAGTAGAATTGTTGGTTAGGTGGCTTGCAAACACTCCTTTAGAGCTAGAGCAAAAAGCTTCGCTTTGTTATTTACTAACCTCTTGCTCTAGTGAGTTTGTAGAATTTTTAAATAGGTTATTCACCCCCCTCTAGCCATATTAGGACCTTTCACTCTCTACACATCCATCATCTTGAACTCAACGTACTTGTCCTTAAAGATGTACAATTTGGCATCCTTGATGGTGGAGGATTCATGACTCATAGTAAAAGTGTTTAACCTCTATAAAGTCAAGAGCATAGGGACTTCTTCAAGGTTAGTGGATCTTTATGGTTGAGGATGGATGGTTTAAATGGGAACTTGGAACCCAAAAGATGGTTTGTTTTGTTTTCTAAGGAGATGGTGCTTTTAATCTAGTAGTTTGGTCCTAAGGCTTATGTGACTTTCATGGAGCATTTTATGAATGAAGTGTCTTGCTACCATGAACATTTTATGTATGACATATATCTAGTGAAAATTCAATGTTCTCAAGGAGCAGACCTTGCTGACATTGGCATCTAAGGTGGCGCACTAGAGGCACGATAAAGGTGTGTCGATGGAAAAGCCTTATGCTTCTTAGGAGAGACAAATGTGTTTAAGGGTACGTTGGTGGGGACCGTGTAGCGTGTGGCATGTGACTCATTCTTATAACTTTATGATTGGCGTGACGTGACTTGAGAAAGTTGCCTTTCTATCTAGAAGAATACAATATGGAAACAACTGGCTACCAATTTACATATGCCCCCCCTTTATTTCTACATTTATTGCATAGATGCTAGAAAGATCGATGCCTCTCTCATATCCCTAATATAAACGGTTAACTTGGACTGCGAGAAGGGGAATCCTTATCATCTTCTATTTATATAAAATAATCCTTATTACACCCCTTAGATATTTTGGCTACTTGATCTAATTAAATATCAAGTTATAGCAAGTAATCATTAATTCCCTTGTCCTTAAGGAATCCAACTCATTGGATCTACACTCCTAGAACTCATCATAGGGGCATCCTAATCTCAGTTGAAAATCTGAGTAATCTTGCTCTCATATATCAGCGCACCCATTTGGTAAGTTCCAGTTTCATTACTTTTCCATGTATTAGTGATAGTATTTGTTATTTACAAGATCATGTGGTGGGAGGGTCGTACATAATGGATCTAGGTACTGCAATAGCCATTTGAGCAATAGATTTAGGGATCTAGGTTGTTGGCAAAAATGGATATTTCCCTTGTTCTACTCGATGCCGATGCTCACCACATGGCTATCATGGCTGTGCCGAAGGTGTGGCAGAGGATTCATTTGCCACTCATTTGCCACACCAAAGTTTGGGAAATGAACCAAAAGTCTGTCGAAGGTGCGTGGTGTGGTGTGGCGAAAGTTAGGAGTGAACTAAACAGGCCGTAACCAAAAGTCTGTCGAAGGTGCGTGGTGTGGTGTGGCGAAAGTCAGGAGTGAACTAAACAGGCCGTAGGCAGTGAACTCTACAGTGGGAGGACTGCTACAGATGCAGCACGTAGGAAGATGTGCCCTTTCCTTGGATTGCCTAGTGAGAATGATGATATCTTGCTTTTGCATGCATTGTTCACCTCTTGTATTGTTGAGAGGTTAGAATGACTCAGATTCAAAATGATATCATCATGATTTCTGAAGTCAAAGTGACCCGCTTAAATCTGGTGTGAAAAGACCCCTTGTTTATTGTGGGTATTTCATATTATTTCAAAGAAATTGTTCCTTTTATTTGCAAAAGCTCTAATATTGTGGGCATTGTTGTTTCTTGTTTAATTAGAAATGACTCATCCACTAAATAAGTGTATCATAATTGACAAGTTACTCTAATTAGTTTATTTTTAATTTGTTTGTCCTTGTTGCCAATGTTCTTATTTACATATTCTTCTGCTGGTTATTATGATAGCATTGGTCCATGGAGACAATAGCTGATGCTCATGAACACCATAAAAATGTTAGTTATCATAATCATGGTGTCTATGACAGTTTAGATACAATTATATGGTCAAAGAATGTATGAATACAGTGCTGATAATGATGGCCATGTCCATAATATTCAGAAAACAATTGTACACTCTTTGCCTCTTTAAAGTATCTGTCCATGGAAAAGTATTTGCTATTGAGTTAAATTTTTTATATCCATCGTTATTGATGTTGTTTATTTTAAGCCAGCTAGCTGTTGAGTTAAACTACAATCGATGTTTCAACAAAAGATGTTTTTCTCTCTTTGCTATTGTGTAGTCTAGGCTTGTTTGATCTTGTAAGCAGTATTATATGCATGTTTTAAATATAGTTATTAAATGTATATGTTCTGTCATATTACTATTCACTTTGGTGACAAAGAATGTCATGTTTCTATATCAAAAAGACCTAAAAATGTAACTACACCAATTAAAGTATATTTTGAGAAAATCTATGACATACTTTTTTGTGGTTGGAATAGAAGTTCATTGTACTATTTGCTCATTTAGATTCTTTACTTTTATTCTGTTATATCATTTTATTTTACTTTTACAGTGAAGGATTAATAAGGTGCTAAAAACAAAGAGGAATGAAGATTCGAAGAGGTTGGGGAAGGAATTTCATGGCAAAATTTAATTGTGGAGGTTAGTAGCTTTCTGCTGCAAGCAAACATATCTATGTGGCTAAACCTTCTTTAAATCTTTTCTATCTTGTGGAATCATATACCTAATGTTTATATTTGAGTATAACGTAACATTCTATTCTGATACATTATTAATTTATATACTCTTGTTAGAGTTTTGCATAGTTTTGCGTTATGTATACTATTCCATCAGCCTGCTTCTTTACAGATTAGAATCTTATAAGGCCTACAACAAACTGTAATCTTTTGCATAGCAGCTATATACTCTGCAATCTTTTGCTGCTCGTAATAGATTTACCACTATTCATTTTTTTATCCATATTCATAATGTTAGAAATGAGTAACATAGATTTTTTATCCAGATTGAGTCAAACCTCCTTAAGTTTGACAAAGTTTATAGAAACTATATTAACATTTATGACTCCAAATATGTATCCTATACAAATATATTGCATCATTAATCTAATGATACTTATTTGGTATCATAAATGTTAGAAAATATTTTGTATATATTAAGTAAAACTTAAAATTGTTTGACTCCTCGAAAAGCGAGAATTGCATTCTTTTTTGGATAGAGTATATATTAATATTGGTAGAATTGGGTATTTAGAATATTATGTTTGCATTTAGAAGTAGATCTAGAATAATATTTTAGTTTATTTTAATAATGAAACATCTAGGTAATTTGGATGTAGATTATATATGTATTACTCTGTCTGTCTTGAAATGATAGGTGTATTTTGATATGAAAAAGTCAAATACATTTTGATTGTTAATTCTCTTTTTATATACTATCATTTACTAAAGAATCAATATCTTCTGAGCACACTTTGAATATAAATCTATTGATACAAGTTTCTTATTCTATATAATTTGAATAATTGTTTATCAAAATTTGTATAAGTTAACTTTTCTCCGTCCAAAATATGATTATCAAAATTTGTAGATAAGTTATATTATTTTCATACTGTTAGAAATGAGTAACGTAGATTTAGTGTAGTTACTTAGAATTAACTTTTATAATGCCATATGTGGATAATTTAGATGCAGACTTATAGAATTACTTTATGTTATTTTATAATGGTATAAATGAGTAATTTAGATGTATATTTAGGTGTTACTTCATATCTTTCATAATGACAAATGTGAGTAATCTTCTAGAGAAAATGAATACATCGAATGTTTATTATTCTCACTTATGATTAGAGTCTAGCAAATTAGTGGTTGGATATTTATAATTTTGTGAGATTTAGAATTATTATTTTTCTAGCATGTCTGTTGAGAGTTAGAGCCTCTGGTTAGTGCTACCTTCATCCAAAAAAGAGTGCAATTTTGGGTTTGGATTGAGTCTGACTTCTTTAGATTTGACTAAGTTTATATAAAATATTATTAACATTTATGACTTCTTATATATTTAGTCAAAGTTTTTTTTTGGTTTGATAGAAAGCTAGTATTGTATCTTTTTTAAGATGGATGGAGTAATACATTATAAGATCTTTTTGCAATTTGTGCATACCATTTTGTGAACATATATTTTCCTTCGCCAGACTGATTAGGAGTTGGTTTACTCTTTTTGGCAGGAGCAAAGAAAGATACTGAACCTGAGGCAAAACTAACACCATCCACGAAAATATCTGGCAGGGCTGTGGAATCACCAAAGAAATTGGTTAATACAGCTCCTACTAGGTGCTCCTCACAGCGGGCAAGGCAAGAAACTGTAGACCGTAGTAACTTGAGCAAGAAATTAGACAAGAAGAGACAAGAAGAGTGGGATAAGGAAATTAAAGATGGTCATTCAGTGAGCCAAGAAGAACCTGTAGCAAAACTAGACATCACCATGATTGTGCAGTCTATGAAGCGCGGAAACCGTTCAGCCCGGCAAAGGAGAAAGAGTTCTGTACCGTGGGTAGAACTGCTTGGGTTTAACTTCAGAAACGTGGAAAGGGGACGTCGGAATGACCAGGCTGTTGGCCCGAAGAAGATGAAAAGAACTCATAGAGGCACCAAGTCTTTGAGCGTGAAAAATAGGGTAGCTAAGGGAAAGAAGAGTGTTGGAGGTGGAAGGGATGCAAATAACAAGTCTACTCCTGCTAATTTAGACAAGGCCCAGGACAATGCAGCGGAAACAGATGCTGCCGAGCATCTCAGTGTGCCCAAATCTGATACATCATCAAAATCCAAGGAGCAATATGCTTCTAAGCAGAGTGGTGTCCTAGTCCCAGTCCCAGTCCCAGCAGATGACACACTCATGAATAACATTTCGGTTGATTTCAAGAAGAGTAAAGATGCAGTTGCCGATGGTCTTATGACAACAACTGATGTTATCAGTCTTTATGAAGCCAAAGAGAACCATACTAAGTTCGATCCTGCAATAATCCCAGGCTTGGATCTAGAAGATGGAGCTGACAAATTTGATACTTCAACAGCACAATCTGCTCTGGCATCACTCTATACTGTCTCCGCTCCAGACCCGTGCATCGAGTTTGCTGTTAAGCTTCTAAAGGACGAAACGCCACTGACAGGATATGTTCCAGAAGTTGACGAGATCATTAGGAAAATGATGTGCCATCAGAAGAGCACAACTGCTGGGACTTCAAAATCTGCTCAGGGCAAGGACTAAAAGAGCAAGTAGCATCTGAACAGTCAAGGAAACCTGATAAGGGATGCCAATTTGGTATCTGTAGATCAATGTAATCGTTAGTCATTAGTGCACAATCGGCACATCCTAGTGACCGGTGCCTTTAAAATGTCTTTTTGTCATCTATGTTAACTCTGCGTCCTATTTGGGTTGAACAATTTACGATGTTCCTTTTCAAATCAAAACTGTAATGTTTCTTTCTGCTCCTATTATCATAGGGGCTGTTTAGTTCCTGGAAATTTTGCGGCACATGCATATAGCATTAAATATAGATAAAAAAATAACTAATTGCATAGTTTGCCTGTAATTTAGAGACGAATCTTTTGAAACTAGTTAGTCCATAATTAGAGAATAATTATCAAATACAAACGAAAACGAAAGTGCTATAGTAACCAAAACCAAAAAAATTCACCAACTAAACAACCCCTTATTCTGCTAGATGATGATGCAATTTCACCGGGTTGAAACTGATTACATGTGGTCACAGATTTTATAAGAACTAGGTGAATTCCCCGCCGCGTTGCTGCAGAATTTTCTTAAAATAAATCATTATATACATAGCATTACTATATGATATTTAACATATTATTTATGTATACATAGGAAAAAGTCTACATAACCCCCCGAACTATCTAAGGTGGAATACTTCATCCCCAAACTATAAAACCAGATATTCTACCCCCTGAACTTTCAAAACCGGTCAAATAACTCCCTCGAGTGGTTTTAGAGGGTGGTTTTGTCTTTTCTTTATTATTTATTTCCGCTGAATCTTTGAAAAATCATAATAAATCATAGAAAAAATAAAAAATTTAACTTTGTTGGACTCGTGATGAGTAGATCTACACGGTGAATATATAACATGGTATACTTTAGGACAAAGTTTTTGTTGTAGCTTTAAATCTATGTTTTTCTGTAATTAATTTGAATAATTCATATATGTAGTTTCTATGGTTCAATTGTGGTAAATTTTTTATAGTGGGCTCATTATTGTATGCTTGAACTTTGGTAAAAATTTCATTCTCATTGGATTATGTATAACTTAGTTATAGATAAAGCATAGATTTAACAATAATAAAGCTAAATAAATCTATAACTAAGTTATACATGATCCAATGGGTATGAAAAATTTTTCATAGTTCAAACATACAATAATGAGCCCACCATAAAAATTTTACTAGAATGGAACCATAGAAACTACATATATGAATTATTCTTATTAATTATAGAAAAACATAGATTTAAAGCTACAAAAAACTTTGTACTAAAGTATATCATATTATATATTCATTGTGTAGATCTACTCATCAGAATTCCAACAAAATTGAATTTTTTATTTTATAATTTTTTGTGATTTATTATGATTTTTTAAAGATTCTGCGGAAATAAGTAAAAAAAGAAAAAGACAAAACCACCCTCTAAAACCACAGTAGGGGGTTATTTAACCCGTTTTGAAAGTTCAGTGGGTAGAATATCCAGTTTTATAGTTTGAGGGATGAAATATTCCACCTAGATAGTTTGGAGGGTTATGTAGACTTTTCTTGTATACATATATATGAATTTGACTTGCTTGTATTTTATTGTATTAGATCTAGTAAAAATTGTTAAGCTAATAGAAGAAAAACTAATATTTGGTTATATTATAGAGGAACTAGTGATGAAACAAATAGTATATGTACAGGACTTGTATGTTAATAGATTAAAAATTTAAAGTATTTCACATGATATAGACGACATGGTCATTTTTTTAATTTGCAATGACGTAGATTTAGTAGGAAATGATGTGGATACCTTGCATGAAGAGAGAATTTATCTAGTAGAGTTTAGTTTTTATAAGAGTATATAATTGTGGCGTACTTCATAAAACTCAATTTTTTAAAAAAGTAAAGCTAAAAGGAACCTATACATTTGGCATCTTTAATTCTTACGTTTGGCAGCATTGCCTAATCTATCCTTTTGGGCATATCGACTTCTACATTGCCAGTATTATTTCTACCTCATGGACCGTTATTTCTTTAACTCCTCACAGCTCCCTAGATCTAGATCAGCATTTAGTACACAAGCATCAATGACATGCTATGAAGATCTTAACAAACTACTCTTTCTATTCCAAATTATAAAATATTTTAGTTTTTCTAGATACACCTTTTTTGTTGAGGTGCATAACAAAAATTTTGGTTTTCTAGATACCAAATAGCCTAATAAGATTATTCCAAATTTTAGATGGAACTAAATACCTCTATAAAAAATTTAATGTTTTATATTTCATCATTTTAAAATATTTGGTATTTTGTATTTCAAGAGAACTAGATACACGTACACCATTAATCATCCTCAATTTTCTCAGACTTGCGGGCTCCCACGATTGCAAGGCCCACTGCGCACATAGACCAAGGCCTTGTTTAGTTCATTCTAAAAGTCAAAAAAAATTAAGATTTCCTGTAATATCGAATCTTGTGATATAAACATAGATTAAAAAAAACTAATTATATAGTTTGTCTAATCACAAGATGAATATTTTAAGCCTAATTATTTTATAATTGAACAATGTTTATCAAATAAAAACAAAAATGCTACGATGTTAAAATAAAAAAAAAAACTTGTTGATCTAAGACCATGTGCTCGGGATCCGACGCCCGAGCCTCCGTGACCGTGATTTTGCTACCTCGCGGAATGCTCCTCCTACCTGCGTCAGCCGCTGCTTCCTATCCGCTTCTCCTCCCCGCCAGAACCGGAGGCCAAGGAGGAGCCCGTATCCACGCCGCCAAACTCCAAGCTCTCAACGGGCGACTGTTGCGCTCGTCCTTCTCTACTCTCAGCTGCTCCTGCTCTCCCTCTCCATCTCCCGGCGACGGTGGGGAAGACAGCGCCCGCAGCCTGTTCGATGTAATTCCTTTCATGGCTGACGAGACGTCACTTCCTATTCTTACAAATAAGCCTCGGTTTCAATTGGCGTGTACCGTTTTTGCTTTCAAGATTTGTGATGCAACTTAACATATTTCTCTGTGGGCAGTAACACTGCATTAGCTAGCTTAGCTCATCCTCCATGTCAATGACACAGCACAAGCACAGATTATGTGCGATTTCTTTGGTATGGCAGACAGATTCAAAGTGTCCAGTTAATCTTCTAGGGGCTACTTTACTGTCTATGATGGAAAACTTTATGTTTTCTAGTTATGTTTTGTTGCATATAGATGCAGGTTTAGGAATGTCTGCAAGATTATTTTACCATTTCTTTTTTTTTTCTTTTAGGAGTAAAACCACACTTTTTGCCTTTTTGGCTGTCCATATAAATTCTCAATCGGGACGATGTTAAGATACAATCAGTATAGTTACAATGTCGATGCTCATATTAATCAACACTACATACTGATGAGTATTTATCGCATTGGTAAGTGTACTAGCTATAAGCTTACCAGTATTATTATGATAGATTCTTTGGTGTTTTTTTAATCTTGATTGATAAATGGTGTCTATTTTGTCTCCACTGATATGTGAAGCATATACTTCTTACAATTCTCTCACAGCCAGCCGTACTTTTTCTGATAGCCAGCAATGTTTTTCTCTCACAATAAATCAGCGACTAGTACTTTCAGCCACGGCTTTTCAGATAAGCGACTAGTATCTAATTTGCTGCGACATGATCATGATCACATTTAATATGCTATTTTGTATGGGCAAACAGGAGCTTTCAGTTCTTTCTCCAGTCGTTCCATGGGAGGTTGATGATATATGGAGAATATATGCTGGTTATTTCTTCATCTTGCATATCCCCTTGAGCTTTGGAGGGCTTGGTGTGGTTGCCAAAGTGCTACAGTGCTCCTCACTTGACTCAATGACAACAGTAGGTGGCGACCTTTTTGTTAACAAGTTAGATTCACTCATTTTAATGTACCGGAGTTGGAAGCCTTTATATGGACACTGCCTTTTATAGAATGACATATTCTGTCAATGCAGGTAATTTCTACAGTCATACTTCAGTTAGCAGAGCTTGTTTTGACCTTAGTGCTACTCCAGTACACTGCAAAGCCAGGGCAAACTATTCAACCTTTCTTTTCTGGGAAGATTTTTACAGAACGGAATTGGGTCAAAGAGACTGTATTAGGCTTTGTAGTTTTGATGGCCCTGGTATTGACCACATCCATCTTAGCTGATAAATTGGTAGGGTCTGAGGTAAGATTTTCATCGAGCATATTGATTCCTCTCATACTGTGCGCTAACGTTGCTCTACTACACTACAATAGTTTGCTTTTGGTTTGGAGGGTCTAAAAGCTCACTTTGGGCCCTTGCAGGATGCATATGATCCGATATTAAAGGAGATCCTTTCTGACAATCCAGCCTCTGCTCTATTGTGTTTCTTTCTCTACTGTGTTATTGCTCCGCTATCAGAAGAAACCATCTACCGTGGGTTCCTTTTAACATCTTTGTCATCTTCAATGAAATGGCGAGACGCTGTCGTGGTCAGTTCACTTGCGTTCACTGTATCTCACCTCTCCAGTAATGGTTCCATTCAACTGTTCGTTGTTGGATGTATTACAGGGTTGGCTTATTGTCGAACTGGAACTTTGGCTGCTTCTTTCACCATCCATTCTCTGTATAATGCAGTATTATTGTATATGGCTTTTGTATCATGATCATTTTTTAGTATAATGTGAATCCAAGTGTTTTCATTTTAGTGTGATTATTGCGGCGGTTATATGCTTGCTCAGACCTTCACTCTCTCCTGTAGTCATCGGGCTAGGATAATCGATGACCTTCGCATGCATTATATCATCGTCACTCACTCTGGACTTCAAATGTGGGACTTCTAGCTTTCGCATGACTGGTGCTTCGATCGAAGTTGGGGTTTAGGCTTCTCGAACTTGTCCTCCTTGTGCATGTTCCCTGTATACTCCTCAGCCTATGTCCATGTTGGGCATGTCGACCTAGTCCAACGATTAGTCCATTTGCCTCATATTTCCTGTCATTTCGTAATCCAAAATACATAGTCAAATATGAAGTTATATCCAACGTCAACTGGTGTATTGATGTTAGTGTATGTATATGTATGAATTTGCTACTAAAAATGAGTAGTAAAATGTGTGCATAGTATGCTCTAGCAACCCCGTCCTCGATCAAAGAAGTAATTACCTTTAATAAAGATCAACGCTGCACTCATGTAGCCGACACCTGAACTCAAACCACCTACTTCAGAGTTTATGTTTTTTTACACCAATTCCATTGCTCGTAGATACTAGTGCGGTGTGGGAAAAAGAAAGAACCAATCATAAGATCTCGTTATGAGCACAAAACGAATTCACTTAAACTCTCAAAGCATAAAGTTATATATCTTTCAAGTTCAGAGAGTGGACTGAACGCTCTCCTGCCGGCTGGGGAAGGTGTGATGTGTGTTATACGCTCAAATTCTGCCATCGCCCATCGGCTCCACAAACAGTATGTCGGCTGTTACAGCTCACAACAGCTTCATGAGCTGTTGTGAGCTGTTTTTTTTTTTTTGCCAAACATTTATTTTCAAAACAGTTTCATAGGTGAAGCTGTTTTTTTTCTCCTCTCACAAAGACATAAGTTGGATGAAGCTGGAAAAAAGTAGCTTATTGTAGCTTCTCCCTCATTTCTCTCTCAATTATGCAGGAAGTAGTTGGTGAAGCTATTTTGCCAAACACTTTCTCCAAAACAGCTCAGCTCAGCTTCCTGAAGCTATTTTCTAAAAAAACAGCTTTACTAGTGAAGTTGAGTTGTGCCAAACAAGCCCGTCAGATTGTCAGACCACACTGACCTATAAGAATACAACATTTTAACCGATGTGAAAAAAAAAACTTGGTTAGACAAGGGAACAGTAGTGGATATGGAAATGAGAAGCATCAAAGAGGCACTTGGAAACAAATGCAATGCGATGGTGGCAGGCAGCACCTACACAACCCTCATCGCATAATTTGATGATGGCAATTGGAGCGACAAAAGGAGTTGTGTGGGATGGAGGATTAAGCCGAGAATATTTAAGATTGGTATGTAACTTTCGTTCGTTGGTAACATAACTTCGTATATCATATCAGACTCATTAGGAAATAGTAGAGTGCTTGTAGATGATAATAATCGAGTGCAATGCACAGGGAACAACAAATTAATAACCAGGATGTCCAAGTAACCAAGTAAATAAACAAATTTAATATCAGCTGTTCCTAAAACGTATCTTGTTTGTCCAAGTAATTTAGAAATCTTGACATACAAAGCCAGAATGTTTCTGGAATCTTGTAACTGGAATGGCTAGCCAGGGTCAAAAACACATCAAGAACAAATTTTTGTGCCTCGTGCTTCAACAAAGTACGGATTAGCATGGCACTCCAAGCATCTGGAGCCAAACTGATAGCTTGACGGAACGATTGCACTGTATTCACCAGCCTCCTGATCATCTTACTTCTCTGCATGACAAAGCAAACCTTCAGCAGTATTACAAACTTGAGCAGTAATAACATAAAACATACTCCGAGCTATGCTGTGCACTGACCAGTTCAGCTGAGGATGCACACTGTACAGTCACTAAGTAAATGCCTTTTTGGGAAGCTGGTTTTGGCTTGCAACTAGAGGTTATTTTGGCATTCAAAGTTTACCAGGTAAACCCATTGATTCTTGTTGGTATTACTGCTTGCCAGTGGTACTTGTGAGATGAGTGAGTAATCATTAACTAACAGGAGCAAGCTAAAACCAAGTATCAACCATAGTGACCAGAACTGTGGTCTGCAGGGTTTGCGGTTTGCCACATTGAAAAAGTAATTTCGCTATTGGTACTCTGGTTCATGAATCGGGAATCCAGAATAAGGTTCGTGACTCAGAACTACTCGATCAGATATACGTCCAGGCATAAAATACAGAAGGAAAGGAGGAAATGGCAAGTAAAAAAAGGCCCAGCCCAAATCTTCTAATCGTTCCAACCCTAGCACTGCAATGCACAAGCTCTCCTTCCTCTCATCAACACAGCACCAGCACCCTTTTGCTTGTCTCCCTCAAGACTTCATGAGGCTACAGTAGGCCACTGCTACCGCCAGGTACGCTGGCCACACAACTCATCTTGGCAATGTGCTTCCTCATCCTCAACTCCTGCTAGATCTGATCATATGACAAACCGGGTCAGGCCAGGTAAAACCTGACATTTTTTCTCTTGGCCCAGGACCAACCCAACCCAACCCACGCATCAACCTGAAAATCTTCGCTCATGCCCGGCCAATGGCTAGCTCAACAAGCTGCTCACCAGCCCAACCAACTCCTCAGGTGCTGCAGTTCGCACATCAAGGATGTGCTGGCGGGCAGCGCTTGGCATCGATGTGGATGTGCCAAGGAGGCATCTGTGGCCGGTGCTCGACATCAGTGCGGCGAAGGAGGCATGGAGAGTTGTTGGCTGGCTGCTGCACATCGATCTGGTCTTCCTCCCCACGGCGAGATGCGTCGGCGTGGTGGTGGCCAGCGGGGATCTTGCAGCTTGGCCTTTGTAGCCTCATAGGGATCTGGTAGCACCTGGCACAATCAGGTGCATGGTGGCAGGGATGGAGATTGGAGACGGAGGATGGAAGGAATCATGCGTTCGTGGCTTGGCCTATAGGTCAACGATGTGAGGTGGCTGGGTTACAGGAAAATATCACCTGAGCTATGGTACTAACTCAAACTTGTTATGACTGGAGGTAAGTAATGCACAAGTGAAAGAATTGAGGCATTGCACAGGAACTACAAATCACGGAGAAGAAATAATAGTTTCAACTCTCAAGTCATGATGAACATCAACTAACCTCTGGATTTATGTCCCCTATCTTTCCCACATTGTCAAATATATACGGGAATGTTGCTTCTTGAAGAAACACATCTGAAGCTTTAACAATATCCTGGACAAGGAAAACCCGAACCCGCCATCCTTTCCTCGATAAAATGAAATCAAATAGGTCTTCTGTAGCTGCAATCACAGAATGCATATCAAATGATCTCCACTCAGGACTTCCATTGGCATTCTCACTAGAGTCAGCTCCCACTGTGCTTGAAGATTCTGATGACTGTTCAGATATAGCTGCAATCTGAAAAACAAATGATGTTAGAAGGAAGAAATAAAAAAAAACTATGTACAACCCAAATGCAACACCAGGATTAGGACCCACAGCAGGATAGAGACCAAGATTAATCTCAAGGAAAGATTGACTGATTTGTTTTTATATTTTAATTTTTCAGATTATTGATATTTCTCCTCTGTTACATATTGAAACTTAAAAACTTGTTAAGACATGCAATTACAATGTTGTGTGCCTAACTCAATAAAATACAACTTCAAGGACCAGTTTCAAAGAACTACAACTATTTCACCCATAGTAACACAAAACTACAGTTTTAACACCCTGTCAAATGGCTGCTTGATGACACCTGTCCTCCAGACAAAGCTGGATGTGATGAAGACAACCAGGATGCTTGATGCATACTTGTCCAGCTAAGGGGTGGGACCAATCAGCACTACCATCAGGGTGGTGAAAAGTCGTTGATTTGTGTTAATAGGAGCAGAAATAGCTGTAGTTTATGAAATGGTCAAAGGATTCTTTGGACATAGAGAGTTGCCATTTTGTGAAATTTACTGGCCGTTTGGATCCTTTCATTTTGGAGGAATTGGAATCTACTTAATGGATTAGGCTATTTGGCTTGGAATTTAACATTCCACAACTTTCCCAAGTTCACATATAGGCCTATCTCAAATTCATAGGGTGGAAGATGGAAATTGATTCTATGGATCACCATGCTATGTTTCTACTCTCCAACTTATAGCATGGTCTTCAGCTCGCTTCCCTATAGTAGAAATGCAACATATAAGTATTTCCCTTGTGTGGCTACCAATAATATACAAATATATTCCATATACAACCATAATTTTGCGTTGAGCAACACGTACTAGGTCATTGTAAGTATAAGAAGAAATGGGCAACCATATTCAAGCCAAAGACAACTCGAACCTGGGTGGTGGGGAGTATTCCCACAAACTGAGCTAGCTCAGATCATACAGCCCAGAAAAAAACATACAGGATGCCCAAAAAAATCAGATAACCAACAGTAAAAGTTGTCCATAATTCCACATCTATAGAGCTGGATACCTATTGATGTCCTTTAGTCTTTACCTTAGTGGTTCTGTCTGTTAAGAGCGCTGCCACAAATTAGTGGTCATGTTCACAGAAAGGATAGATCCATGAAACTGTTTCCATGCATACAAATGGAGGAATCAGGAGTGTATACTATTATGGGGCTGTTTGGCATGGCTCCAGAGCAGAACTCTAGGCTAGAGCTGGCTCTAGTTTGCCAAACACCCCAACTCCAAAACAAGTTGGAGCAGCCCAACTCCCATGGAGTTATTGGAGCTCTATTTCATTTTCTTGGAGCACCTCTTTTCCCATCTTTGCCATCAATTACACACTCCAGTGAACCATTATTTTTTCTATCCGCCCCCCACTTCCCTATCCGTCGATCCTGTCCCGTCACTCAGCCCCAACGCTCGCCCGCCTGCTCGTGTCACGGCACTACCCGCGCGAGCGCCGCGGCCGCCCACCTCGCCAGTCGCCGCCGCCCCGTGCCTCTGGTCCCCCTCGGCCCTCGCCTCCTTCCCCAGCGCCTTGTTCCCCTGCATCTCCACTCCCCTAACCCTAACCCTAGACACCCCCACACGACGGCAGCGACGGCTAGTGCATGGCACCAGTGGCGGCGGCAGCACTAACGCCTCGTGCACGGCACCAGCGAAGAGGATCTTTTGGTGTATCTACCATGGTTCATTGGGGCTGTGGAGGATCCGGAGGAGGTGGATCCAGGCGGCCCCCAGCGGAGGCGCAGCCAGGCCAGCACACTCAGATGCCCCTGGCGATGGCGTGGCCAGGCCCGCGCTCTCTGTTGGCCAAGGGGGCAGCTCCTCATCTTTTTTTTTTCAAATCGCATCTTCTATGTTGGATCTGAAGAGCATCAGCTCTCTCAAGGAACTGCTGCTTCTGATTTGTTTGATTCCAGAAATTTTCATTCCACGATGAATCAGATTGATTTTTGTACAAATGCAATGTATGTGAAGAGCATGAACTCTCGCTCATGAACTGCAGGTGCTGCTGGTTTCTTGGATTAGAAGAGTTTCTGTAGATGATTTTTTAATTCATTTTTGTACAATCTGAAGATGTGCAGCAGCGTATGGATGTTTCATGGTTTCCATTTTTGCCAGATTTTTGTATATCTTGATATATCTTTTAGATCGTACATTTCCCCTTATTTTAATTACTTCTGAAAAACTAATTTTTATAATATTAGTTTGTGTACAATTATTGATTTTGTAAATGTACTACTCGACAATATGTGATTATTATGCATTTTTTGTTGTGTCACTACGGTTTGCAAAAGTAAAAGAAAATATGTCATGTTTTAGAAAAAAAAAGTCAACAAGAAGGTGCTGACGAGCGGGGTCAGCTCATCAATGAGAGAGGGAGATAGTTGAATGGGAAGAGCTGTGGATGACATGTGGGTCCATTCAACCAAGGGCAACGGGGGCAATCCATACTGATAAAACATCATTCTGGAGCTGAGAGTACCCTTCTGGCCAAACACCCCCTACAGACAGCTCCCACTTAGAGCGAGCTCCACCTGGATTTCTGGAGTGGGGCTGCTCTAACTAGAGTTGAAGCCATGCCAAACAGGCCCTATATCATGACAAATGAAACTCCCTAGCGTGTTCTTGTTATTTATTGACTGTTTTTTGTAATATCATCATATGGTTTTGGAAAAGAAAATCATGATAAAAATGAAATAGCAAGAGAAGGAACAATAGTTAAGAAATATGTACCAGCCTTTCCAGTCGATTCCATCTGATGGATCCATCGTCACGTATAAGAAGCTCCCTTAATATTTTCCTCATATCAGGGCTGGGGTCTGCAAGGAGCCTCCCAATCACAAAAGGATATGCACTCTCAATAACTTTAAACTCAGGATCCAGTGCTTTTGCCGTCCCTTCTAGAGAACCAAGCGCTCTTATCACCAGCGCATAATCAGGGGGAAGGGAGAAATTAAATTCATACATCACATCATACAAATGGTTCATTACACCCTGCAAGGCAAGGAACGAATGAACTAAGAAAGATCAAAGGATGGACGAGATTAGAAAAAGGAAAATAGAACCAGGCAGATGAGAGCAGCAACCATATGCAAGAAATTAAGCCATAATATGATCCGAGTAGGAACAAGATAGAGATCCAAGTAGACAAGCTGTTTAAATATCATACCCCAAAACTTAATTAGATTTAACTATAGAATGTCAGCCTTGTTGGAAGGGCACAGACATGAATAAAAAGGGTGTGGCTATATTATTTTTAAAGAAGTAAGCTAACTCAAATTTCCTTCAGCGACAGATAAATCTGAAGACTACCCTGCGAAAAAAAGAAAAATCTTGACTATCTTCACCAGAGTGTCAACTTGAAACTTCATCATTATTAGTTATCCAAGTTTCACAACAAGCAGCTCTCCTGCGTTTTCGAGAAAAAAAAAGTTTCACAAAAAAAATCTGGCTCAGTGCAAACGTGAACTACAGCCAACATGCTAGCATTGATAGGCTTTGACGTAGCTCTGGAGAACAGTAATTCTAAATAACACATGCCTCAACAACAAAGCCTTTTAGTCCCCAGAAAGTTGGGGTAGGCTAAGAGTTGAAACCCAACATGAGGTCATGAGCCACGAACAAAAAGGGAAAATAAAGAAAAATAAAATAAATATATGTAAGGCATCAATAACAATGATATTATTAGGGGAGCTAAAGCCTAGTCACGGTTCAGGCACGTGGATAGCTGCTTTCCATGCACTCCTGTCTAAGACAATTCTCTGGGTATATTCAATCCCTTCAAGTCCCTTTTCATTGCCTCCTCCCATGTCATGTTCAGCTGACCCCCACCTCTCCTTACAGTATTTTCATGCCTTACTATTTCACTTTGCACATGCACTGGAAAGAAAAATATTAACTAACCTGGAAATCATTGGATTGCCTCCTGACATCACCAAAGGAAAACCGCAACGCATCTGCAACTGCAAGTAAATCTGTTCCCTCAGGAACAAATCCTAGTGAATGGAAATCGTTCGCCAAGCCTAAGGAGTCCCGATTAACATAATGTACAAGCTGAAACAAGTAAATTCAGTTTTTCACAAGTAAATTTCTTGATCGAAGCCAAGCAACACCAATGAAACCGACATATCAGGAAACTAAAACATGAAGCTACTATGCCACATATTTCACAAAACAAAGTTTACAATTACCGCTTGTATATGGTAGCAAACAAGGTTATTAATTTATACAAATTTCATGCAGAAAAAAGTAATCCAAAATCACTCGGCCTGCAGGGGGTAAGACAGCCCGTGAGCATTTTCCTAAGAAGACCTCACGCAGATCAAGAAAACCCTTGAACCCTACCCCACCCATACACAGCGGCACCGTAGCCCATGTGCGAACAACCACGATTGGGGCCGAACCTTAGATCTATGCTTTGATGTGGGACAGACAAGGGGATTCTTTTTTAACCCCGACCTGAAATTTGCTCCCATGGGGAGTCGAACCCAGGACCTGCTCAAGCAACTAACCAACTCAGCTAGAGGCTTAAATTACACATGAATAAAGTACTACAAGTATAATGTTTCACACAATTGACGATAGAAACAGGACTATATTGCATTAGTGACTCGCATATCAAAGTTCAGTTTTATTTATGCTATACCATTCAGCAAATTATTTCTTGCTAGACTTCCTAATTAAATTTATCCACAATTTGATTAGACCAGGAAATAAGATTAGCCATGTTTAAGTTTAACCAACTTCAGAAAATCAAACACCAGCATTGCTAGCCTAACTTGCTGCTCTTTGAAGACCTTACCAATAACACTTAGCCTGTAACTTACAAAAATAGTTAAGTGATTTAGCAGCACAACATCTAAGTCTAAAGCTTTCTGAACTTTCCAGTTTCCACAATACGAGTGAAAAACAATACCCTTTGTAAGATCCATGAGTTGAATGCAGAACAAGACACAGTCTCACATACCATTTGTATAAGCCCCACACGATAGTGCCTCGGAATATCTCCCATCATACCGAAGTCAAAATATGCTAGAGATCCACCTTCAGTTGCAACTAGATTACCAGGATGGGGGTCTGCATGGAAAAATCCTTCTTCAAGCAGCTGTCGCAATGAGCAATAGAGACCCTGTGAGACAAGAGGGGAAAAATTAGTCCATAAAAGTCAGCAAGCACACAAGAGAGATAAAGGACAGCACTAATGTCGCAATGCAATTTACATTCAAGGAGCCAAGTGACAATACCTCATCTATCATTCCTTTCCTGTTCAAATTGGCTTTGCTGATGCGCTCAGCATCAGTTAGCTTAATTCCATCAATCCATTCCAGTGTCAGTATGGTTTCACATGTATAATTCCAGTAAACTTTTGGGACCTTGATACTTGTACTACCTTCAGAATTGTCCCCACCTGAACCTGCTAGAAAATCAATGGTGTTGAGCTTGCAGCATGTAAACTTTAGAGGAACAGGTATTGTGAGACCATAGATGGGGGATGGATATAGAGTATATCAATAATTTATTAAGAACTGAATTAAATAAGTGTCCAAACTCACCCTGACAATAAAGAGTAGCGAACCTTTCAGCATTTTTTCCTTCTAAATTATAATCAATCTCATCAAACATGTGCCTGACCTGTTGAACCAAAGATAAAATATAATGCAACATACAAAGGTTAAAATTATACAGAAAGATCTAGAATTTACAGGAGGGCATGATGATTGTCAAAAGAGAAGATCGTAGGTCTACAATTTGCATAATGGTCTTGTGATTTATGTAACTTCATTTTCAAGAAACGAGCCTCTCTGAGGTTAAAAAGATAATTCAGAAAGGATCAGAACAAAGATTTACGTACACCCAAAAATACTAGAATCACAATAAGTCTGACAATCAAGTACCAGGCAGAGGGCCATAACAAGGCAACAAACATAGGATAGTCCAACAAATACTACACTTACTAAAATTATATGCTCTATGCATAATCCAAAGATAATATACCATGGATCATGAGGAAAGAGCAAAGCTGAGCTTCATCCTTCATCCATCTCATGTTACATGGATAGGAAGCTATTGATAATATAAATGCAAAAAAACATTCTAATCCAGTCTGACATGGATCCAGATGAAGTGGTCTTTGGAATTCATAGTAATCCGCCGGTCATGGCAAATGTTAAAAAAATATATAAGAGCAAGAGTGATCAGAGTAGCACAGACAACGACAAGTCTAGTTCAGAAAGAAGTGGAAGCTCACAATCTCATTAACTGCCACCAATAGGTCTTTGCGAGCCTTAGCAAATCGTTTCATTTGTCCTCCAATCATGTGGAACAAAAGTGCATCTAGAGTCAGCAAGGGCGCCATTCCAGGCCTTTGAACTTTGACTGCAACAAGCTCTCCAGAGTGTAGATGAGCTGCATTACTTGAAGTATCAAAGAAATGCATTTCAACTTGGAGAACTCAGGTCTGAAATATATGCTAAGGTAAATAACAATCAGTACCAAACAAGGATAATCACCAGTTAGCAGAAGTCTTATCAGAAATGTCTAACCTTTGTAAACTTGCCCCAGTGATGCTGCTGCAATTGGCTCTGGGCTGATATCAGCAAACAAATCAGAAATTCGAGAGCCCAATTGAGACTCTATGGTCCTTAGTGCAATGCGAGTTGGAAACGGTGGTATTTGATCCTGAAAAAAGATTGTTCAGCCAAAACATTGGAATGCAATTATGCAATCAATAAGCTACTAGTACAAGTTCCTCAGACTTCTGATTTTGAACCATGTGTTACTAATGGCTGTATTGGGGCCTCCAACTGAGATAGAATTCTTTCTAGGACTTAAACATGTCAGTGGACCTACTTTGACGCCACAAACTTTAGGACACTCACTCACCTCATAAATCTAGGAGATTAACATAAACTGGAGAAAGCGTGTTCTTAGATCTAACAATTTGTTTTCATCACAAAGAAAAAATATAGAATGGGGAGGTACCTGTAGCTTTGCAAGCTCCTGACAATACGCACTAGGAAGTATATCAGGGCGTGTGCTCAATGCCTGGCCAAGCTGCACAGTGAAAGAGAATTGGTAAAAGAACATATCATCAATTCCCTAGTTGTAATAAGACAATATTACGCCTAAGACAATATTAGCTACGAAGTATTGTAGTTCAAAAATAAGATATGGACACAATGGCACACTAAAGATGCAGAAACACAACCACCAATATGATTGATTTTGTACGAATGCTTAGGTACATAATAATCATGTTAAAAAAACATAGTGATAGCTGTAGTGGTCATAAGACATGTTACATTGATGTTGCTTCCACCTTAACAAGGAGATTCGCTATACTGAAAAGTTAAGCGTCAAGATTTAATTGAAAATATCAGTGCTACATTCTACAGATCCATGTCAGGCCTTGTTTAGTTCACCCCAAAATCCAAAAACTTTTCAAGATTCCTCGTCACATCGAATCTTACGGCACATGCATGGAGCATTAAATATAGATTAAAAAAATAACTAATTGTACAGTTTGCCTGTAATTGGCGAGACGAATCTTTTGAACCTAGTTAGTCCATGATTGGACAATAATTATCAAATACAAACGGAAGTGCTACAGTAGCCAAACCCAAAAATTTTCACCAACTAAACAAGGCTTCAATCAGCATACCTTGATGTAAAAAGGACCCAAGCGTATCAAGGTCTCTCGAAACTGAAATAAGGAAATGACAATCAGAGACATGATGCTCGGTTCCACCACCAACAGCAGGCAAGAAAAACTACCTTTTCTGCTCTTTTATGCATGTCATTGAGCAACAAATGCCAAATAGTGAGTTTTACAACATGAAAAGAGATAGTAGCAGCCCTGTACAGAGCAAGGAATGGACCAAAGCCACGATCAGCAAAAATCCTGCGTGAACTTGACCCCAAGATTCTTCCAAACTGGGTTTCCAGTGACTTCTTTCTGATCTTTGCATATTCTGACGATGGCCTCTCTCCATGTACACTTGTGAATGCACTTGAGTAGCTACAAAATAGAGAAAAGAAATAAACCACCTAAACATAATTTCCGCAAACAAATAACACTAGAATTATTCAACATGCTGGCTCAGTGAAACCTCTGCAAAAATCATTGAAATAAAATATTCTCTTCAAGTAGAAAAAATAAATTATCTAATGCCACAGACGAGTTAACCAAATAGCCTTCCTCCTAAATTGTAGTGAATAATTCATTTAAGCTAGATTAGCAGTATGTTTCGCAGTGATGATTGAGCAAGACCATGTCATTTTGGAGATCTGATCTGCATGAAACTTTATACACTGTTTCTACAACAAAAAAAATAACCACAGTAGGTACTTAGGACGACCTGGCATTGCACACTGTCTTTTAATCCAAAACATTTTACACTATCAAGTGAATCATAAATTGAATGATTGATTGGCGCATAGTACAATTACAACTAGCGAATTCCAAATGCGCACACCGTACGCCAGATGCGAAGCTGGTCCAACCCTGCATTATCTCTCGAGCTGAAACGAGTCGTGGGACTTCAACGCAAGTTTTAAACGGAACTGCGACCTAGGGTTACCCCGTGGTGACCGGTAGCTGAGATTAGCCTGTCGACTGTAGTTACCTCATCACCGGCGTTGAGGCGGGGAAGCAGGGAGGTGGCGGCAACGCCGGGGACGAGGTCGCGGGGCCAGCCTGCAAGGCGCGGGGAACGAGAAAGGGGAGGCCTCTGCGTCGGTCGGCGCGGCGGGCGAGCAGGAGGAGCCGCGAGGTGGGGCCCGACATGGCCGGGATCTCATCAGCTCCGCCGCCCGCACGGGAGGGAGGAGCCTGGGAGGGGAAGAAGGGCAGTGGGGTTTAGGGGAAGGAGAGGAAGAGAGAGGTGTACGCCATACGCGTACGCTCCTTGGAAGGAGGCAGCGGCGCCGCGTGGCTGGACCCGAGTGCGAGCTGGCGGCCTGGCGCGCGTGCCGTGGTTCGTTGCTCGGTGCTGGGCCGCTGGGCCGTCTTGTTGGAGCTCTCCTGTTGTTCGTCTCCTGGATTGCAGCCCACGCAGGCTTTGCGTCCCCGCTCGGCTCAAAGTTAGATTTGGTTCTTCTATGAGTCCATCACCGATCTCAAAGGGGTGTTTGAAACCGCTCCGCTTTAGTTTTTCCAGCTCCGTATTAGCAAGCATGTCTAGCTTCACGAACTCCGCTCTATAAAAAAAAGTGAAGCTAGAGGTCAGCTCCATATTTTTCCTAGAGTATCTCAAGGGCTACTTTAGTTTTTGGAGTTTGGTACTCCCATATGGAGTTGTGAGATAATTATCCACCTTGTCACTTATTAATCACGGATTAATTCTTATAAATGCTTCTCCTCTCGATTCTGCGACCTCATTTCTTCCTGCGCACGCCACCCTCGTCTCTTCCCCTGCGCACCGCCTCTATTAATTATTCATATTTTAATTATGACCTTTATTAATGCTTCATCAGTTGATTTCTATTTTGGTTAGAAAATATCAAGAGTAATTTTGATCAGGGACATAATGGACCATTTGCATGAAAACAACCCATTCTTGAAGCTGGAACAGAGCTACGTGCCAAACAATACCTCCTGCTGTGGGGGTATAAACCCCTATACCCTTACGGCTAGACTTGGGCCAGGAGGCTTGACCTATCACGAAGACAGTTCGAGGCTTAATCCAACTGCTCGGAGTCTCACGCAAGAAAACAAGATATGGAGATCAAGCAGGATTCTAGTCGGTTAGAATATAAATTGATATCGTGTTATCTATGGCAATTGTAACCGACTATGATTAGTTTCCAGATCTGTAACCCTGCCCTCTG
Organism: Sorghum bicolor; assembly: GCF_000003195.3. Classification (NCBI taxonomy): domain Eukaryota; kingdom Viridiplantae; phylum Streptophyta; class Magnoliopsida; order Poales; family Poaceae; genus Sorghum; species Sorghum bicolor. Next base: position 17,649,817 of record NC_012871.2, read on the forward strand.
GACTATATAAGGAGGGGCAAGGGACCCCCTGGACATCGAATCTTATCTCAACTCAACACAATCCAATACAATCAGACGCAAGATGTAGGTATTACGCACACACGGCGGCCGAACCTGGATAAAAACCTTGTCCGTGTCTTGCGTCACCATCAAGTTCGTAGCTTGTGCACCTGTCTGCCGATAAACTACTGCCGTGGGTATACCCCAAGGTAGACTGCCGACTAGCTTTCGTCGACAGTGGCGCGCCAGGTAGGGGGTGTGCGTACAGCTCTCCCGACGAACAAGATGGTCATCATTCCAGCTTCCGCGGCCATGGCTGAAGGTCTTACATTCACCGTCGGGCAGATCACTTAGACAACTCACGGCGGTGGCCTTACTACCACGACTCCGGAAGAAACCCAGACCTAATCTGGGAAGCAGAGGCGTCGACTCCGATCACGCCGACTTCGAGGACCCGACCTCCGCTCCCTCGCTATAGGGCAAAGCGAGTCGACAACTCAGATCTTCTTTAAGCCCTTGATCGCGCCGACCACAAGCTTCTCGAAGCCTCCAACCTGGTGGATTCGATTTCACGCAAGCCCGATCAGGTGGCAACAACAAAATTTTTCGACTCCCGTCGACCAACTCGTATCTCCACACACGAACGACTGGAGACGTCCCTGACGATAACGTCGACCACCGCGGGACGGATCGTCAAGCTCAAGACAGCCCCCAATACCAGAATTGCTCTTATGGTCTGAGCAACGTGGCTGATCAGTTTTCGCAGCGTACCCAATCTATGTTCGGGATGGCAGGCTTGTCGCCGAGCTAAAATAGGCAAACAGCCCGTCACTTCGTCAATATGGTCTCCATTCGCATTTTGCCAGATGACAAGTCCAGCAGTACAAACTCTAGTACAGGGTCTGTCCCTACCGAGATTTTACACCCCGAGGACGAAGACTACGACTTAGATCTGCCACCATACCCCCCGGGGTTCTCTCGCTTTCTAGTCTTTCCACCTCGACGAGGAGACCTGGTTCTCAATGTCAGTAATGACGAACCAGTTGTTGAAGGCGAAACCGACGAACAAAGACAACAGCGCGAACAGCGCAACGCCGATCGTGCTCAGCATCGAGCAGATGAGGAGCGGCAACTTGCCCCACACAACCTCAGCGATGCTTTCGACATGGTCGAAAATCAGCAAGTCTACAAGACGCCAAGCGCCAACGTGGCCGTCGCCACGGCAAACCTAGATCGACTCCCTGATACTCCCGAATACCAGGGCATCCGATCCAATATACGAGCACATCTGATTACCGTGATGGGGCAGACCGCTACTTTGCTCAAAAGGGTCCAAGCCGTTTCCTACACGGAGGTCTCCTCCGACCAGACTCACCGCAGCTAGACTTCACCCTGACCCAGCAGGTGCCGACATAGTCGTTCCCCCGCCAACGACCGCAGGAAGGACACTCGTCGCGACAACCGAGGTCGAGACACTGGTAGTTACAACAAGCAAAGACGCGGACGTGGTCAGGAGGTGAATCAAGACCGAGACCTGGGACACAACATCCCTCCTAAGGTTGTCTGCGAACGCATCAACAGGCGCATCATGGAGCGAGTAGTACATGAAAATGTGCGACGCATTGAGTACGATGCAGCACATGGCCCCCCGACCTAAGACAGTTCTCATCACACCTTCGCCAAGTCGTATGGCCTCGTAACTTCAAGCTTGAGAAGCTCAAAAAGTATGATGGTAAGGAAAATCTCGAGAACTGGATCACTCTTTATGAGATCGCAGTCCGATCAGCTGCAGGGGACGAGCACGTCATGGCAAACTACTTCCCAGTCGTCATCGATCAAGCTGGCCACCAATGGCTCCTCGGTCTACCCGAGGACTCCTTCGATTCTTGGGAAGAATTGCGCCAGGCATTTATCGATAATTTCATTGCTACCTGCGAGCTGCCTGGAAACAAATATGACCTCGAAAGGATAAGGGACAGGAGGAATGAGCCCTTGCGCGATTACATCTGACGCTTCTCGGATATGCGCCTCAAGATTCCGAAGATTTCCCACGACGAGGCTATATCGGCCTTCATCAAGGGCCTGCGCTTCCACGAAGCATTAAGAAGCAAGCTATTACGCAAAAGGCCGACCACAGTCGCTGAGCTCCTCGCCACGACAAAAAACTACACCGATGCCGACGACGCAGAAAAGCTCATCCGCGAAGATGTAAGAGGGGCCGAGCAGCCTCCCCGACGCGATGACAGCCGTGGGCGTTTCGACAACTGGAATCCCTGCCGTGGCGACAACCGTGACCACCGAGAAGGGTGGGACAGGCGTCGTGACAATCGTGACGATTTCAGATGCAAGCGACCTCGCGACAACGATCACGAGGTGAACACTGTCAAGCGTCCCAATGGACGACGAGACTACCAGGAAGACTACAACAAGACACTGAAAGGACCGTGCCAACTACATCCCAAGTCCAACCATACGATGGAAGAATGTCATGTCCTCAAAAGCATCTACACACAGCGAGCTGCTCAGGGGGATGCCGGCAAGAAAAACGGGAAACAAGACAGACGTGGTCAGAAAGATGAAGACGACGACCTGGATAGGGACCCACGGCACCAATATGTCAGTCCCACCGACGTGGTACACTCCATCTTTGGCGGCAAAGTCTCCATCGAGTCAAAACGAGAAAGAAAGCTCTTAAAGAGGGCTTGCCTTAATGTGGACAGCACCGATGGCCTGATCGCTAACCCGAAATTCCCCCCTGGTCGCACCGAGAGATCTCCTTCAACAGGCAGGACTAGTGGGCCGCCATACGTTTCCCTTTAATCCTGGACCCATGCATCAACAGCGTTAGGTTCGAGTGCGTGCTCGTCGACGGGGCTAGCTCCATCGATATCCTTTTCCGCAACAGCTTGCCTGCTCTCAAGCTAACTCCCACGCAGTTGAAACCGTATGACGCCCAGTTCTAGGGCGTCCTGCCGGGTCAAAGTTCAGTACCTCTCAGCTAGATAACGCTGCCCGTCCAGTTCGGAACACCAGACCACTTCTGCACAGAGTTCGTCAACTTTGTGGTCGCTGACTTTGACGGGACTTACCATGCAATTCTAGGCCGCCCTTCGCTTACCAAGTTCATGGCAGTTCTGCACTATTCATACCTGGTCCTCAAGATGCCAACCAAGAAGGGCGTCTTAACCGTCAGAGGCAACGTCTACACCGCGTACACTTGCGAAGAGGAAAGCTTCAAGATCACCGAGGCAATCGACCTCTCGATCCGCATGGCAGAAACTGTAGCACAAGCCACGCAAGTCCCGCTCGACCAGCTCCAACTACCCGAGCAGGAGACCCCAAGAAAAAGCTCTAAGTCCAAAGAGCACAAGGAAGTACAACTGGTCGACAGTAGCCCAGAGAAGACGGCTCTCATCGGGGCCAACCTGGATGCCAAATAGGAAGACGCGCTCGTTAGGTTTCTAAGGGACAACGTAAGTGTTTTCGCATGGAAACCCGCAGACATGCCCGGCGTCCCATGAAACCTGATCGAGCACTCCTTAAACGTCTTGAAGACCGCAAGACCTATCAAGCAGAAGCTACGACGATTCGCTCGTGACAAAAAGGAGGCTATTAGGACAGAAATCACACGACTTTTAGCAGATGAATTTATTAAACAAGTATACCACCCCGATTGGCTCGCCAATCTGGTCCTTGTAAGAAAAAAGAATAATGAATGGAGAATGTGTGTTGATTACACTGATCTCAATAAACACTTTCCTAAAGATCCTTTTGGTCAACCTCGTATCAACGAGGTGGTCGATTCAACGGCCGGATGCGAACTACTCTCTTTTCTCGACTGTTACTCTGGTTACCACCAGATCTCGCTAAAGGAAGACGACCAAATTAAAACTTCCTTCATCACTCCTTTCGGTGCGTATTGCTACACCACCATGTCCTTCGGACTCAAGAACGCTGGAGCCACTTGTTGATATTTGGGAAACTCTGGATTATTGTTTATCACTAATGATCATAGGAAACTCTGGATTATTGTTTAGGAACGGCGCTAGAAACTTAATCGCAGAGTTTGCTCCTGAGTGAGTTTATCATTAATGATCACAGGAAACTCTGGATTATTGTTTAGGAAAGCATAGATAAGACCGGGTGGTAAAGTTTTAAGCTCTATGGGAGGTCTAGGCATTTGTGCAAACTCGTCTAAGGGTTCAGGTTCAGAAGGTTCAGCTTCTTCTTCTATGAAGAAAGGAGCTTCGTCTTCTAAGTCTGGTTCACCTAAAAACTCTAGAGATGCAGCCTTTACCTCCTCCATAGGATCAGGCAAAAGATATGACTCGGCCTTATTATACAAGGAGTGTGAAATTGTTATTGGAAATTTAAAGGTTTTTCCAAAAGAAATGTGTAGCTTTCCAGTATGACCTTCATAAAGGAGTCTTCTAAAGGGTTGTCCTATCAATAGGTCGAAGTCCCATGTATCAAAGATATAGAAGTTCAAATGAACCATGGAGCCTTCTACCATAAGGGGTAGGACATTAATAATTCCAAGACTGGGGACTAATCGTCCCGAAGATTCCTTTATGACCTTTGTTGTGGGGGTTAAGACCAAATTTTTAAATAATTTAAGTGCAAAATATTCAGACATGATGTTGATCCCCACAACAGGATTATAGAGGGCATCAAAGTGATTAGAATCATAAGCACAGCGTATAGTTATAGAGGGTGTGTCCAAGCGAATCACATCAGAGGAAAGCTCTGACTCTTCCAACCATTCGCTACTCATGACTGAGATAAGCTCTCTTAATTGATATTTGGTTGGCAAACAAATGCTAAAATGGCCGTTTTGGGGTCTGTCAATAGAATGGTAGTTTGAAATGTTTCCAAAATCGGCAAAAAGATCGGATTCTATATCCAGCATGAAATCAGGTGGTGGAATTTCTTCCTTTTGTGGCTCAAAACTTGGGATAGCTAAAGTAGATGGAGAATTTGGTAGAGTGTCTACTTCGGCTTCGTGGGTTTCATCATGAAGGGTATTATCCATCTCAGCTTCTAGGATTCTATCTAGGATCACTCTAGCATCATCAGTAGGGATACGAAACAAAGAACCTCTAGTCATTGTATGTACCATTTGTTTATAATCTTTCTGAAGACCTCGAAAAAAGTGAAATAAAAGAACAGGGTCTTCAAGATTAAGGTTTGGACCAGATTCTAAAAGATCAAAAAAATGTTTCCAGAATTTTCCCAAAGTTTCATTATCTTTTTGTTTAAAAGATAGGACTTCGAGTCTAAGGTCGCCCATACGGTCGAGGGAATAAAAATCTAGGCAAAAGTTGGCTCGTAAAACTCCCCATTCACCTCGTTGTTGACCTACCTTCTGATTATACCATTGTCTAGCTTCTCCCCTTAAAGAAAAAGGAAAAAGCTTCCAACGTAAAGTTTTATTAGAAATACCTTCAATGCGAAGATAATCACATGTTTGCTCAAAATCTCTAATATGAAGGTAAGAGTTTTCGTCTTCCTTTCCTGAAAAAGATAGGTTTTGAATCATGACAATTAACCTAGAACTTAACCTATACTAGGATGTTTGGATAGGCTGTGATGACTCCCATGGTAAAAGGTCAGTTTCTGAAGGTGTTGCAAATTGGTAGATTGATTTAGAATCTTGGTTTTCCATAAGGTAAGAATAGAGAAAATAAATAAAGAATATAAAAGATAAGAAAAGATAAAAGTATAGATACAAGCTAATAGTAAGACTCAAGGTTTCTCAGCAAACCGTCTTTCTCCCCGGCAACGACGCCAGAAATGCTTGTTGATATTTGGAAACGCAATAAGGAATTGATCCGCAAGTGCACGGATATTGGTGAGCACTTCACCCGGGAGGTTATCCAGAGTATCGTATTTATATTTTTACCACTAGGAGAAAGAGTGCATCTGACTAACCTAGTCTATTACTACTAACCTTTAGGCTACAAAGAATGTTTCTCGATGTGAGTGATATATAGAGAAGACTGCAACTGTAGTCTCGTTCTAACCTTGTTAAGGATAATCTACTGTTGTATTAGGGAAGCTTACGGAATCTAGACACCACAGAGGATGTTCAACCCGCACCTATAAACCCTATCCTTCCTGCTAACGAGATATGGTCTGCAAAGGTAACTCGGAAATGTCACGTTCCTCGCTACTACCACGGTCCAGCTAGTCAGGGAATATCTATGAGTATCCTAGCCCAAACACCATGTCTACGCTAGAGATGATTACTCTAAACTATACGCGAAGAGATTAAAGTAAAGTCATAAACCAAAGAACAATAAAACACGAACTTACTAGTATTTAGAAGTCGAAATACTGAAGAATCCTTGGGGCAAGCCTCGGGTTAGAAGACTTGATCCCGTAGGTACAACCTCGGGGTAGACACCGACAGGCCGGGCTTCCTCCGATCTACACCTCCACTCTACCTCTCTCAATCTAGTGGAAACTAGAAGATCTAATTCTACTCACATTGGATGCTAAGCCCTAAGTCTATTTAGAGGAGAGGTATTCCTTCGAGGGCTCCTCTCAACTCTATGATGAACTTGTGTCTCCACAGGGGCCAGGGGGTCTGCTTATATAGTCCCCTCAGGTGAACGTGGGCCATCGGATCAAACCGACATTGATTGAATGGTTATCATTGATCCTTTAGGTCGATGGAGCGTGATCTGTGAGTTTGGACGGGATTGGGCAGAACTCCTGGGCGGGCGCCCTAGGGGGGAGGGCGGGCGCCCTGCCCCCGGGCCCGATTGCCTTCCCGTTCGTTCCCGTGGCTTCTGAGTCTCCTAGATGGTAGAAAATTGCGCGATGCGTTAGTATCTCTATGTAATCCCGACATGTGGGCCTTCCTTCCTTATTTCCTGATAAACCCCTGCAAAAACAGATAAACAACAAAACTCGTGGAATTCTGTCAGATCAAACCCTAATTCTAGGTGTTGTTTGTTTATTGGTCCTTTCTCTTGTTTATTTGATAATTAAAATTGATACTTAAGAAGCGTCAACAAATACCCCCATACTTAGGCTTTTACTCGTCCTCGAGAAAAGGATGGTTAAGAAAAATATCTGGGGTTGAAACATTGTAAAACATCTTCTTCATACCTGCAGGGTGTAAAAATCCACTATGTACCGTAGTCAGGGAAATATATGGTCAAGAGTAGAGAACCTTTCTTCTTAACCCTGTTACTTGGAGTTTTTGTGTATTTTTGAAAAGAAATTTAGCATACCTTTATCCTCATAGGTTCTCTCAGGTCACTCATTATCTTTTATATATCTCACTGAGGCTGTTTTAATTTGCAAAAATTCTCAATCATACTTACTTTGCATTTATTGCCTGATCAAAATGGGATCCAAGGAGAGGAATGTCATACTCTTAGATCAAAGACTTTGGAAATTAAAAGCTTGTCAACTCTTGCTGGCATATTGCTTATTAGAGGGACCATGGGCTATCATCATTTTTTCTTCTCTCTTTTTTTAAGTGGATACCGAGGTACCCCTAATTCTACTGCCAGACACTTGTCCATTTTTTCTGCGAGGTTGTCGAGCACTTGCTCCTTTTTATTTCCTCGAAATATTCATATTTTTGCATAGCTCATGCCTCTAATGCAATAATACTTCGGAAGAGTGAATCTTTTTGCATAACCACCTTCTCCAGATGTCTTCGATCACTGGTCAATGTTCTTTGATGGGTCCTTAAACATCAATGGAGCTGGCACTGGAATACTTTTTATTTCTCCAAACAAGGACAAACTTCGCTACGTACTTAGGATCCTTTTTCTAGCATCCAACAACGTCGCCGAATACGAAGCATGCCTACACGGCATCCGATTGGCTGTCGAACTAGGAGTCAAACGCCTTTACGTCTACGGCGACTCTGCCCTGGTCATCAACTAGCTAAATAAGGAGTGGGACACGACTCACGAGAAGATGGACCTCTATTGCAAAGAAATCCGGAGGTGGGAATCAATTTTTACGGCATAGAGTACGTCCACGTGGTCCGGGAGAAGAATCAAGCAGCAGATGCACTATCAAAGATAGGATCATCCCGGGCCCAGGTTCGGCAAGGTGTTTTTATTCAGGACATTCACACGCCAAGTGTCGGGACGGACCTGGTTGACAAGCCACCAAATGAGACACTACTCGTAGGGGACGCCTCTCCTATAGCCAGCGGCCATGACTGGCGCACTCCTTTCGTCAAGTATCTCTCGGACGGTTCGGGATTTCAAGACAACATGGAGAATGAACGCCTTTTTCGGCGCTCCAAAAATTATATACTGGTCGACAATAGACTTATGCGTAAGAATGTGAGTTCAGAAGTCTTGTTGAAATGCATATCCCTAGACGATGACATCAAATTACTGGATGAGATACATGGTGGATCCTGTGGTAACCACGCTGCCTCTAGGACACTGGACGGAAAGGCTTTCCGAGCAGGTTTTTACTGGCCAACCGCAGTCGCCGACGCCGAAAAGCTGGTCTGACATTGCGAAGGATGCCAGTTCTACGCCAAGCGGACTCACGTACCTGCTCATGAGATCCACACGATTCCGTCGTCTTAGCCATTTGCCTATTAGGGTCTTGACATGATTGGGCCATTCAAGCCGGCTCCCGGTAATTTCAAATTCGTGTTCGTACTAATCGACAAGTTCTCGAAGTGGATCGAGTACATGCCACTGGTCAAAGCGACTTTCGAGAAGGCTGTGGAATTCCTCAATCAAATCATACATAGATTCAGGGTTCCCAACAGCATAATCATCGACCTGGGCACTTAGTTCACCGACACTACATTCTGGGACTTCTGTGATGACAGAGGCATAGTCATAAAGTATGTGTCGGTAGCCCATCCGCGAGCCAACGACCAAGTCGAGCGAGCAAATGGAATGATTGTCGATGCTCTTAAGAAAAGGCTATACACGGAAAATGACAGGGCACCAGGACGGTGGATGAAAGAGTTACCCGCAGTGGTCTGGGGTCTCCGAACACAGCCTAGTCGGAACACAGGTGTATCCCCCTATTTTATGGTTTATGGGGCCGAGGCAATGCTCCCCTCGGACGTAGCCTTTGGATCTCCAAGAGTCGAACATTTCGACCAGTCTTCAGCTGACATCGCCAGAGAGCTCGAAATCAACTGCACGGAAGAGAGACGCCTGACTTCTTGCCTTCGAACAGCGAAGTATCTCGAGGCCATTAGACAATACCACAACAGGAACGTCAAAGACTGCTCCTTCGTGATCAGTGATTTGGTACTCAAATGGAAAACAAGCCAAGAAGGAATGCACAAGTTATCCACCCCCTGGGAGCGGCCTTTCGTGGTTGCTGAAGTTACACGCCCTACATCTTATAGACTGGCGTACCCAGATGGAACACGCCTGCCCCACTCCTGGCACATAGACAGACTACAACGCTTCTATCCCTAACTTTCAGTGTATTTTACTTGTAAATCTTTTTTGATAAATAATAATAAAGTTTGCCTTTTTTGCTATATACTTTTACATAGGTAGAATACTCGACAAGTACCACAATAATTTTCCTTGACAAGCTCCTCAAGGGTAATCAACATGGCTCAGTGATACATCACTCAAGCAAACTTATTAACAGCGCTCAAAACCATGGTTCTCAAAAATAAAACTTTATTACAAACTTTATATACAAAGTTTACAATAAACACCCCTCTGGGTGACTTCTAGTCTACTCCTACAGACTACTCTACGGACCTACTGGTCGGGCTGATCATCCACACGGCTCTCTCGTCCCGCCGAAGGGGTCGGGGCCACCGGCGCCTGGCTGGTCGAGACCGCAGGCGTCGACCGCCCATCTCCCGCAATCGACGCCCCCGCCCATCTCCCTGGCTGATCAGGGGGAGTTGATATCCCATAGAGATTTATATCACCGATCACCGTCGACGATAGGTCCAGCAGACCGACGCGAAGGTCATTGTTGGGTATTCTTAACATCACTACAAAAGTAGACTTAGTTTTCTAATTCTAGTAACGGTGCCAAAAATGCCAAATCTATCCCTCATACCACTTAAGCCAAGTTGTCATCCAAAGCATGACATGAGAGACGCGGTATTGAAATATGCAATTGCTCTTCTAAATAAATAATGAATAGGATCTGCAAGCGCACATATTAATACTGATGTAGCATTTTAACCGGGAAGTATTCCAGGTATCGTTATTTATATTTTTACCACTGGAAAGGGATTAGTAATCATCAATATTGATTACAAAATAGAATATAAGATTGAGTATCTATCATTGCATGTATAATTGAGAACATTTATCTAACTCTTTCATACAGAGATAAGTGTCACATAAAAGATATATGAAGTAATGAATAGTGACAAAGATAATTAATCTGATCAGCATACTTAGCCACATAATCAATATGATAAGCACCTCAATTAGATACTCTAGGAAGTCATTAGCATGGAATTAGAACGAACTACAAGAATATTTCCTAAGTTATTCTCAACTATATAGTCTAGCATTATTATAGTTAGTGCAAGCATACTTAGCAATCATTGCGAGACAAGACTATGCCCATGCATAGTGATATTAGCAAGGTAAATGAGAAACATAGCAATCACTCCCCTGTAATAATGTTGCTCTGCCAGTCCAATACACGAGAGGGGGACTATATAAGAATCAATGAAGCTGTCACTATCACGAACTACCCCGCGATCTGGCATATTGGGTACAATCGCAGATAAATACGGTATAAGCACCACGCCTACACAATATCTATCATTTACCCATGGATCCGATGGATAAACACTATACGATCCTAAGCATGTATATAGATCCAATCTAACTAAGCCAAGTACATAACTATGATAAACTAAGAACAATATAATCTTGAATATAAGCAAGTAGAGCAAAGTCATAAGCAATGTATTGAAGTAGAACAAAGTCATATTCATAATATTGAAGAACAAAGATAATTAGAGATCAATTCGAAACACAATAAGAGAATTACCAAGAATCCTCTTGACAGATCCGGAAACCAATCGAAGATTGACTCCTTCTAGTTCTAATCCTATGTAGCTATGCTAATCTAGATGTCTAATTGATGTGGTGGCTCTAATCTTGATCAGGGGCTTCTTCTCCCTTGAGGAATAATGAATTAGGGTTGAGAGGCTCTCTCCTCCAGGGGCCAGGGGGTCTGGTTTTATAGTCCCTTCAAGTGAATATGGGTCGTTGGATCAAACTGACATTGATTGAACGGTTATCCTTGATCCTTTAGGTCGGTGGAGATCTTTCCCGAAAGAGAGTCCTGATCCAACTCTAGGAGGGGGTGGGCGCCCAGGTCAACTGGGCGGGCGCCCAGTGCCTGGCTCCGTTCGGCCTCCGCTTCCTTCCCATAGCTTCTGGAGTCTTCTAGATATAAGATAATTGCGCGGCACGTTGATATCTCTATGTAATTCCGACGTGTGGGCCTTTCTTCCTTATTTCCTTATAACCCCCTGCAGAAATAGACAAACACCAAAACTCGTCGAATTCTGTCACATAAAACCCTAAGTCTAGATGTTTATTTGATTTGGATCCTTTTCTTTATTTATTTGATAATTAAATTTGATACTTAAGGACTGTCAACAAACTCCCCCAAGCTTACCTCTTGCTTGTCCCTGAGCAAGGATTGATTAGAAGTTGCTGCAATACTTTTAAAAATTGACGGTACACATGCTCTTTAAATAAAATCTCATCTCTGAGCTAGAGTAAACTGTCAAGACTTAAAACTTACTTACTTTACCTTTCACCATGGGACTTGTAACCGTCACTTCTGTCTTGAGTAGTTAAAAGATAGAACAATCTAGTAAAGTGCCATGTCTCTTATTCTCGATCAGCTATAGCTCTGGAGTTTTTGCAGATTTTCAAATAAAACTCAAAGATTCCTTTGTATGACTCTCTCAAATCTCTCTTTTGTGGTATTTCTGGATCCTTACCAAGGCAGTGATGTTATATGCCTTCTCTCAAGATATGTGGTATTTGTGGTATAAGGCATAGTAACATTGCCTTCTCTCTCACCCTACTCTAATAAGGCTTTTGATATCTGGAGCTCATAGGTGGGAGATAAAATATACATACTCATAAGACATATATTGTATAGTCAAACCATGGATCCAAAGAAATAAATCAATAAGTCAAATCAAGATGTGCATGTGTGGTGAATGAATGGTGTATGGTGATGATGGTGATAACAATGGTGGAAGTCTAATTCTACTTTTGCTCTTTGAGGGGATACATACCTTCCTTGCTCTCTGAAACTTTGTGAGGAGAATGAGATACTCTATCTTTTCTTTTTCTTTTCTCTCAGGTGGGTATCTTGTACCCCTAATTCTACTGTCGGATACTTGTCTATTTTTACCTCTCGTCTCACTTTTTCTTTTCTTTCGAGGATCCGGGCACTTGCCCCTTTTTATTTCCTCGTATACTTTTTTCTCTCTTTTTTTAGAGCACTCATCTCATGAGATAATATAGCAAGTGGTAGTAACCAAGATAACTTGAGCATTTATTTCACAAGGAAAAACAGAAATATTTTTGGCCATTCTCTCCCGGATTAGGAGTAGAATATTTTTGGGTGGTTTTGAAGATGGAAATGGATGGATATATGTGGATGGTACTTCCGGAGTAGAAGTAGCATGTGGGAGTGAACGTGCAAGTGAATCTTGATTTAACCACATGACAAGCTTCTAAGGGTCTACACAACTTGACCACACTCAATGCTCATAAGATGTAAAAAGTAAATGTCTGGCTCAAAATCTAGCAAGCATGTATATATGGCTGTGGTAGGAATTTAAACTCTCATCATACAGGAACTCATCATGTAATATTTTAAATATTTTAAAAGATAAAATTCTCCAGAATTTCTAGCATCTCTCGGAACAGATAAACATCAGCTCAACCTTCCCATATCGTATCTGTTAACAACTTAGACTTCAGATCAAGTTTTCATCCCACAAGTTTAGGTTTAGAGCAAGCTTTAAATTATAACAGTTATGTCTAAACTTGAGAGAGAACTGCAAATTTTAAAATTAGACAGAGCAACTATTCATCATATCCATGCTAGAGTTTAATTTAGATATAGTTTAGCATAGCCACTTTATTTATTTATTAAACACACTAAGCAAGAGACATATATTTATATAAGCATAAAATATTTATTTGGCTTTCCATAGTTATGTATATTTAAATTCTAATATAATATAAGTATAAAGATAGGTAGAAATACTTATCGGGATAAATGGGGGTGCTCTCCCCCAAGCTGAATTTTAACGTAATTTCTCTTGATGTAGCTAGCAGGTGGCAGAGGTGTATTTGAAAGTCAGCAGCATTCTGACAGCGATTAGAATGTCCTCCGTCTGCTAGTCTTCTTGATTCTTGATTTATGTGGAGCTCAAATAGACAACAAAGCTTTGTGGAACTGATTAAGTGTTAGCATAAGTATCTAGCCTTCATCATGTCGAGCCTCCTTAGTATTACTTCCTGTTTTTATATTTTCATTTTATAAAGCAGAAAAGAAATATTTATTTTATTTTTATGCCACCACAGTGAATGTACTTATGGGTTTCATGCCACTCATATACTCACATGGGGCTTGCTGTTTTAACATTTTTATTTTCTTTTTAGGATAGTATGATCATAACTAATTAAGTAAAATAATTGAAAGGGAAAGGATAACTACCAAGTTTACCTCTTAGCAAGGCGTTCGGTGTTTTTAAGTCCTCCGAAGGGGACTCTCCATTTTCTTCAATTGTCCTGTGATTCGTTGGGTGGTGTAGTCGGTACTTCCGGCAGCGCTCCTCTTCGTGTATGGTTATCTTCTCTCTCCACACCTGACTCGGTGCTTCAGTCTCCTCAGGATAATTCTATTTAAACTGTATGTCTTCTGACCTTACTACTTCTCCTTCGTAGTCTGCCCATCCGTCCTTGATGATTTGCCTCCTCTGGTTGCGGTTGCGTCGCTTTCTGACCTGCTTAGATTTTCAACGATATAGTTAGGGTCAGTAAAATAGCGGCGTACCTTCTCTGAGGGGAAGTGCATATGGACTTCTCTAGTTCCAATGTAGATGATTGCTTTAACGGTGCTGAGGAACGGTCTTTCAAGGATGATGGGTGGATCATACTCGTCTTCTCCCATGTCAATAACCTGAAAGTCTGTGTAGACAAAATGATCGTCTATTTTGACTGGGACATTAGTTACCGTTCCTCTCGAAACGTCTGATCTGCCATCTGGAGTAGAATGTATGTTGGTTTTAAGGGCATGGTTCCGAACAAGAGCCGATAGGTGACTGCGGCCATTATGTTGACGCCCGATCCGGTGTCGCAAGTTGTCTTGTAGAAGTTGTATCCATTTATAGAGCAATAGATGCTTGTCATTCCTGCGTCATCCTTCTTGGTCAGACACGGTGACTTAAGTTGATGATCTTGACCTCCATGAATTGTAGTGACCATCTTAGCTGACTCGGTCCACACTTGCTTGTTCCTGTTCCTCCTGTTGGTCCTCTTCCTTGATTCACGTCTGGATTGATCTGGAATTTGTGTAGTCTTGTTCTTGAAGGAAAACGTCTCCTTTCTCCCTTTGATGTAGAAACTGATCTTGGCAGCACTAGCGTAGATGACAGCTCCCACGGTGTTTAAGAATGGCCTCCCTAAGATGATGGGTGCTCTCTCATCATTATCGGTCTCTATCACCACGAAGTCTGCTAGGGCGTACAAGGTACCAACTCGGACACAAAGATTCTTCAATATTCCCTTTGGAAAACTTAATGCCTGATCTGCAAACTGCAAACACATGGTTGTTTCTAATAAAGGATATGTAAAGAATTTTTCATAGAGTAGCCTGGGTATAATGTTGACACTAGAGCCAAAGTCGCACAGTGCTTCTAGGACATCCACCATGCCGATGGAGATCGGGATGACGGGGCATCCTGGATCACCTCTCTTGACCGGCAGAAGGTCAGTAGTAACTTCAATGACGAGGTTACTCCAATTACCTGCATCAAACATGTCTACAAGATTTGCAGATTCTAATCCTTCCGGTTGTGATGGTATACCGGGGTTAGTAGTCGGAACAGCAGCAGCTATTTGATTTAGCTGAGATTCAATCATTTTATTAAAGCTAATTTGATTCTTGATGGCAGTAGAGAAATTATCCATTCTATTATTTATATTTTCTAGCATTTTATCATTAGATGCCAATTTCTTAGATAGGTTATCCATTAGCTTTCCTTGATTAGACACTAACTCTCTCAGAGGTGGAAAATTATTATTATTGTTGTAAGAATTGTTACCTTGATAATTACCTGAGTAGTTAGGCCTCTGTTGATTCCAACCTTGATTTTGCTGAGGACGGTTATAGTAGTTGTTGTTATTGTTGATGTAGTTCACATCCTCAAGCATCTCAGGTCATGTGAGTGTCGTAGATGTGCATAACTTCTTTCTTATCTCCAGCTCTATCATCGAGCTTCTTCATGAGGAGGTCTAGCTTTGCAGATAGCATGTCTACCTCCTTGAGCTGATGCATACCTCCACCTTTCTTGTGTGTCTGGGTCCTCTCTTCATTCTAGCCTTGATTGGATGCCATCTTCTCCACAAGAGTTGTGGCTTGTGAAATAGTGAGTGATAAGAATGCTCCTCCAGCTGCAGCATCCATGGTCTCTCGGGCACTGTTGCCGAGCCCATGATAAAATGTCTGCATTAGTAGCCAACTCTCCATTCCATGATGGGGACATTCTCGGATGTAGTCTTGGAAGCGCTCCCATGCTTCTGGAACGGATTCATCATGTTGTTGTTGAAAACTTGTAATCTTCCCACGGAGAGCATTGGTCTTGCCCATGGGAAAGAACTTAGCCAGAAAGTTTGTTGAGTAGAGTGCCCACGTAGTATTCTTCTCCTTTGTAGCGTAGAGCCACTGCTTCGCTCTTCCTAATAGTGAGAATGGGAAGAGGCGAAGTAGTATAGCATCTCTGGGACTCCTGATATGGTAAATGTGCTGCAAATCTCCAAAAAGTGTTGGAGATGAGCACTAGCATCTTCGTGTGCCTTCCCACAGAACTGGTTGGATTGCACCATGTTGATAAGTCCAGGCTTTGGCTCAAAGTTGCCGTCGATCTCTACAGGAGGTCCAGTGTGGATGTTGTCCGTAGTGGGAGCTGAGAACTCGCGGATTGATTTGTTTGCCGTGGCTTCGAATTCTGAAGACAAGTTCCGATGATCTTCTTAATTGGATGAAGCTTCTTGCTGAAGTGTTGATGATCTCTTCTTGAGCTTGGCTCTAGTTTTTCTAAATAATGCTTCGAGATTGTCAACAAAATTTCTTGGAAGATGTCTTCTATTCATACATTCCCCTGCATAAGGTAAAAATAGAAAAATATCGGGGTAAAACTGTATGAGAGAATAGATAAGCTCAATCACATTAGTGATGCGAATGATAACTCAAACTTCCATATCCATTCTTGATTAGTAATCAACCTTCCCCGGCAACGGCGCCAAAAATGCTTGTTGGGTATTCTTAACATCACTACCAAAAGTAGACTTAGTTTTCTAATTCTAGTAACGGTGCCAAAAATGCCAAACCTATCCCTCATACCACTTAAGCCAAGTTGTCATCCCCAACATGACATGAGAGACGCGGTATTGAAATATGCAATTGCTCTTCTAAATAAATAATGAATGGGATCTGCAAGTGCACAGATTAATACAGATGTAGCATTTTAACTAGGAAGTATTCCAGGTATCGTTATTTATATTTTTACCACTGGGAAGGGATTAGTAATCATCAATATTGATTACAGAATAGAATATAAGATTGAGTATCTATCATTGCATGTATAATTGAGAACATTTATCTAACTCTTTCATACAGGGATAAGTGTCACATAAAATATACATGAAGTAATGAATAGTGACAAAGATAATTAATCTGATCAGCATACTTAGCCACATAATAAATATGATAAGCACCTCAATTAGATACTCTAGGAAGTCATTAGCATGGAATTAGAACGAACTACAAGAATATTTCCTAAGCTATTCTCAACTATATAGTCTAGCATTATCATAGTTAGTGCAAGCATACTTAGCAATCATTGCGAGACAAGACTACGCCCATGCATAGTGAAATTAACAAGGTAAATGAGAAACATAGCAATCACTTCCCTATGATAATGTTGCTCTGCTAGCCCAATACACGAGAGGGGGACTATATAAGAATCAATGAAGCTGTCACTATCACGAACTACCCTGCGATCTGGCATATTGGGTACAATCGCAGATAAATACGGTATAAGCACTATGCCTACACAATATCTATCATTTACCCATGGATCCGATGGATAAACGCTATACGATCCTAAGCATGTATATAGATCCAATCTAACTAAGCCAAGTACATAACTATGATAAACTAAGAACAATATAATCTTGAATATAAGCAAGTAGAGCAAAGTCATAAGCAATATAATGAAGTAGAACAAAGTCATATTCATAACATTGAAGAACAAAGATAATTAGAGAACAATTAGAAGCACAATTAGAGAATTACCAAGAATCCTCTTGACACATCCGGAAACCAATCGAAGATTGACTCCTTCTAGTTCTAATCCTATGTAGCTATGCTAATCTAGATGTCTAATTGATGTGGTGGCTCTAATCTTGATGAAGGGCTTCTTCTCCCTTGAGGAATAATGAATTAGGGTTGAGAGGCTCTCTCCTCTAGGGGCCAGGGGGTCTGGTTTTACTGTCCCTTCAAGTGAATATGGGCTGTTGGATCAAACCGACATTGATTGAACGGTTATCCTTGATCCTTTAGGTTAGTGGAGATATTTCTCGAAAGAGAGTCCTGATCCAACTCCAGGAGGGGGCGGGCGCCAAGTGCCTGGCCCCGTTCGGCCTCCGCTTCCTTTCCGTGGCTTCTGGAGTCTTCTAGATGTAAGATAATTGCACGACACGTTGATATCTCTATGTAATTCCGACGTGTGGGCCTTTCTTCCTTATTTCCTGATAACCCCCTGTAGAAATAGACAAACACCAAAACTCATCAAATTCTGTCAGATAAAACCCTAAGTCTAGATGTTGATTTCATTTGGATCCTTTTCTTTATTTATTTGATAATTAAATTTGATACCTAAGGACTGTCAACTGTCATCTACCTCCCTTGGACCAACCTCCTTCGAATATCCCCTCTCCAGCCGGGACAAATCGACCAGTGGGTAGTGGGCGCGTACCATGCTGAGGACGTGCGCTCCGATAAACTCCCCGGCATCCTTGACGAACTGCTGAAGCTAGCCCCACGCTTCCTGTGCCTTCTCGACCGGGGTTAGCTTCGGCGTGCGGGGCTGGTCCTCGGGGAGCTCGGGACTGATTAGGTCAAGTACTGGGGCAACTCCTTTCCAGATCTTGATGGAGTTCATCTTCTAGGAGTCCCGTTTGTTGACCAACTCGTCGAGGTGCTTCTTAGTGTTGACTTTAAGCACTACGATAAAAACCAAGCAGACAATTAGCAACATGCTACGGCAGTATAAAAAAGAGGAAGAAAAAACCGCATGGTCGAAAAGGGCGAAACGGCTCTTACCAGCCAACTCCCGATTCTTGATCTTCAGCTCCTCGCCAACCTTGCGCCCGGTCTCCAGTGCACTGGCACGCTCCTGGTCGAGCTGGTCTCTCTCTTTTCAGAGACGCTCGACCTCCTCCTCCAGGCCTGAAGCAACAATTGTTGGTCACCAAATTCGACCACGCGGTTAACTACAACTGCTCGGGTCACTCGACTTACCTCTCTTCTCACAGTCCTTATCGGCTAGTCACCGATTCAGGTCCAGCAGATGCTCCTCCTGAGCCGCCTTCTCGGCCGCCTCCTTTTCGGCCTCCAGCCGAAGGCGGTCCACCTCTGCGGTCATGGCCTTGTTCTCGACGACCACACCTTCAATTTGGTCGAAGCACCTTTTTCAGTACTTCGCCGTTTTCACACCCTGTGAAAAATATACACGTCACATAGTGAACAAGCAACAATATATACATACTCCAGCAGAACGTAAGACCACTCACCTTAACTTCATCAACAAGCCGCTTAGCAGCGCGCTCTACTCTCGCCGCCTCCTCGGTCTCGGCGATTTCCTCATGGCCGGCCCAGTGTTGGGTATTCTTAACATCATTACCAAAAGTAGACTTAGTTTTCTAAATCTAGTAACGGTGCCAAAAATGCCAAACCTATCCCTCACACCACTTAAGCCAAGTTGTCATCCCCAGCATGACATGAGAGACGCGGTATTGAAATATGCAATTCTCTTCTAAATAAATAATGAATGGGATCTGCAAGCGCACAGATTAATACCGATGTAGCATTTTAACCGGGAAGTATTCCAGGTATCGTTATTTATATTTTTACCACTGGGAAGGGATTAACAATCATCACTATTGATTACAGAATAGAATATGAGATTGAGTATCTATCATTTCATGTATAATTGAGAACATTTATCTAACTCTTGCATACAGGGATAAGTGTCACGTAAAGGATATATGAAATAATGAATAGTGACAAAGATAATTAATGCGATCATAACTAGCCACATAATAAATATGATAAGCACCTCAATTAGATACTCTAGAAAGTCATTAGCATGGAATTAGAACGAACTACAAGAATAATTCCTAAGTTATTCTCAACTATATAGTCTAGCATTATCATAGTTAGTGCAAGCATACTTAGCAATCATTGCGAGACAAGACTACGCCCATGCATAGTGATATTAGCAAGGAATATGAGAAACATAGCAATCACTCCCCTGTAATAATATTGCTCTGCCAGCCCAATACACGAGAGGGGGACTATATAAGAATCAATGAAGTTGTCACTATCACGAACTACCCCACGGTCTGGCATATTGGGTACAATCGCAGATAAATACGGTATAAGCACCACGCCTACACAATATCTATCATTTACCCATGGTTCCGATGGATAAACGCTATACGATCCTAAGCATGTATATAGATCCAATCTAACTAAGCCAAGTACATAACTATGATAAACTAAGAACAATATAATCTTGAATATAAGCAAGTAGAGCAAAGTCATAAGCAATATAATGAAGTAGAACAAAGTCATATTCATAACATTGAAGAACAAAGATAATTAGAGAACAATTAGAAGCACAATTAGAGAATTACCAAGAATCCTCTTGACACATCCGGAAACCAATCGAAGATTGACTCCTTCTAGTTCTAATCCTATGTAGCTATGCTAATCTAGATGTCTAATTGATGTGGTGGCTCTAATCTTGATGAAGGGCTTCTTCTCCCTTGAGGAATAATGAATTAGGGTTGAGAGGCTCTCTCCTCTAGGGGCCAGGGGGTCTGGTTTTACTGTCCCTTCAAGTGAATATGGGCTGTTGGATCAAACCGACATTGATTGAACGGTTATCCTTGATCCTTTAGGTCAGTGGAGATATTTCTCGAAAGAGAGTCCTGATCTAACTCCAGGAGGGGGCGGGCGCCAAGTGCCTGGCCCCGTTCGGCCTCCGCTTCCTTTCCGTGGCTTCTGGAGTCTTCTAGATGTAAGATAATTGCACGACACGTTGATATCTCTATGTAATTCCGACGTGTGGGCCTTTCTTCCTTATTTCCTGATAACCCCCTGTAGAAATAGACAAACACCAAAACTCATCAAATTCTGTCAGATAAAACCCTAAGTCTAGATGTTGATTTCATTTGGATCCTTTTCTTTATTTATTTGATAATTAAATTTGATACCTAAGGACTGTCAACTGTCATCTACCTCCCTTGGACCAACCTCCTTCGAATATCCCCTCTCCAGCCGGGACAAATCGACCAGTGGGTAGTGGGCGCGTACCATGCTGAGGACGTGCGCTCCGATAAACTCCCCGGCATCCTTGACGAACTGCTGAAGCTAGCCCCACGCTTCCTGTGCCTTCTCGACCGGGGTTAGCTTCGGCGTGCGGGGCTGGTCCTCGGGGAGCTCGGGACTGATTAGGTCAAGTACTGGGGCAACTCCTTTCCAGATCTTGATGGAGTTCATCTTCTAGGAGTCCCGTTTGTTGACCAACTCGTCGAGGTGCTTCTTAGTGTTGACTTTAAGCACTACGATAAAAACCAAGCAGACAATTAGCAACATGCTACGGCAGTATAAAAAAGAGGAAGAAAAAACCGCATGGTCGAAAAGGGCGAAACGGCTCTTACCAGCCAACTCCCGATTCTTGATCTTCAGCTCCTCGCCAACCTTGCGCCCGGTCTCCAGTGCACTGGCACGCTCCTGGTCGAGCTGGTCTCTCTCTTTTCAGAGACGCTCGACCTCCTCCTCCAGGCCTGAAGCAACAATTGTTGGTCACCAAATTCGACCACGCGGTTAACTACAACTGCTCGGGTCACTCGACTTACCTCTCTTCTCACAGTCCTTATCGGCTAGTCACCGATTCAGGTCCAGCAGATGCTCCTCCTGAGCCGCCTTCTCGGCCGCCTCCTTTTCGGCCTCCAGCCGAAGGCGGTCCACCTCTGCGGTCATGGCCTTGTTCTCGACGACCACACCTTCAATTTGGTCGAAGCACCTTTTTCAGTACTTCGCCGTTTTCACACCCTGTGAAAAATATACACGTCACATAGTGAACAAGCAACAATATATACATACTCCAGCAGAACGTAAGACCACTCACCTTAACTTCATCAACAAGCCGCTTAGCAGCGCGCTCTACTCTCGCCGCCTCCTCGGTCTCGGCGATTTCCTCATGGCCGGCCCAGTGTTGGGTATTCTTAACATCATTACCAAAAGTAGACTTAGTTTTCTAAATCTAGTAACGGTGCCAAAAATGCCAAACCTATCCCTCACACCACTTAAGCCAAGTTGTCATCCCCAGCATGACATGAGAGACGCGGTATTGAAATATGCAATTCTCTTCTAAATAAATAATGAATGGGATCTGCAAGCGCACAGATTAATACCGATGTAGCATTTTAACCGGGAAGTATTCCAGGTATCGTTATTTATATTTTTACCACTGGGAAGGGATTAACAATCATCACTATTGATTACAGAATAGAATATGAGATTGAGTATCTATCATTTCATGTATAATTGAGAACATTTATCTAACTCTTGCATACAGGATAAGTGTCACGTAAAGGATATATGAAATAATGAATAGTGACAAAGATAATTAATGCGATCATAACTAGCCACATAATAAATATGATAAGCACCTCAATTAGATACTCTAGAAAGTCATTAGCATGGAATTAGAACGAACTACAAGAATAATTCCTAAGTTATTCTCAACTATATAGTCTAGCATTATCATAGTTAGTGCAAGCATACTTAGCAATCATTGCGAGACAAGACTACGCCCATGCATAGTGATATTAGCAAGGAATATGAGAAACATAGCAATCACTCCCCTGTAATAATATTGCTCTGCCAGCCCAATACACGAGAGGGGGACTATATAAGAATCAATGAAGTTGTCACTATCACGAACTACCCCACGGTCTGGCATATTGGGTACAATCGCAGATAAATACGGTATAAGCACCACGCCTACACAATATCTATCATTTACCCATGGTTCCGATGGATAAACGCTATACGATCCTAAGCATGTATATAGATCCAATCTAACTAAGCCAAGTACATAACTATGATAAACTAAGAACAATATAATCTTGAATATAAGCAAGTAGAGCAAAGTCATAAGCAATATACTGAAGTAGAACAAAGTCATATTCATAATATTGAAGAACAAAGATGATTAGAAAGCAATTAGAAGCACAATTAGAGAATTACCAAGAATCCTCTTGACAGATCCGGAAACCAATCGAAGATTGACTCCTTCTAGTTCTAATCCTATGTAGCTATGCTAATCTAGATATCTAATTGATGTGGTGGCTCTAATCTTGAATAGGGGCTTCTTCTCCCTTGAGAATAATGAATTAGGGTTGAGAGGCTCTCTCGTCCAGGGGCCAGGGGGTCTGGTTTTATAGTCCCTTCAAGTGAATATGGGTCGTTGGATCAAACCGACATTGATTGAACGGTTATCCTTGATCCATTAGGTCGGTGGAGATCTCCCACGAAGCAGAGTCCTGATTGGACTCTCAGAGGGGGCGGGCGCCCTGCCTCTGGCCCCATTTTGCCTCTGCTTCGGTCTCATGGCTTCTGGAGTCTTCTAGATGTAAGATAATTGCGCGGCACGTTACTCTCTATGTAATCCCGACGTGTGGGCCTTTCTTCCGTATTTCCTGATAACCCCCTGCGGAAATAGACAAACACCAAAACTCGTGGAATTCTGTCAGATGAAACCCTAAGTCTAGATGTTGATTTCATTTGGATCCTTTTCTTTATTTATTTGATAATTAAATTTGATACTTAAGGACCGTCAACAAACTCCCCCAAGCTTACCTCTTGCTCGTCCCTGAGCAAGGATAGACTCAGCGATGGATCAGAAGTTGTTGCAATACTTTTAAAAATTGACGGTACACATGCTTTTAAATGAGGTCTCATCTCTGAGTTAGAGTAAACTGTCAAGACTTAAAACTTATTCACTTTACCTTTCACCATGGGACTTGTAACCGTCTCTTCTGTCTTCAGTAGTTAAAAGATAGAACAGTCTAGTCAAGTGCCATGTCTCTTATTCTTGATCAGCTATAGCTCTGGAGTTTTTGCAGATTTTCAAATAAAACTCAGAGATTCCTTGTATGACTCTCTCATATCTCTCTTTTGTGGTATTTCTGGATCCTTACCAAGGCAATGATGGTATATGCCTTCTCTCAAAAAGTATGTAGTATTTGTGGTATAAGGCATAGTAACATTGCCTTCTCTCTTACCGTACTCTAATAAGGCTTTAATATCTGGAGCTCATAGGTGGGAGATAAAAGTATACATACTTACAAGACATTTATTGTATAGTCAAACCATGGATCCAAAAAAACAAATCAATAAGTCAAATCAAGATGTGCATGTGTGGCGAATGAATGGTGTATGGTGATGATAGTGATAACAATGGTGGAAGTCTAATTCTACTTTTGCTCTTTGAGGGGATACATACCTTCTTTGCTTTTTGAAACATTTTGAGGAGAATGAGATGCTCTTCTTTTTTTCCTTTTCTCTCAGGTGGGTATCTTGTACCCCTAATTCTACTGTCGGACACTTGTCCATTTTTATCTCTCGTCTCACTTTTTCTTTTCTTTCGAGGTTCTGGGCACTTGCCCCTTTTTATTTCCTCGTATCTTTATTTTTTCTCTTTTTTTCAGAGCACTCATCTCTTGCGATAATATAGCAAGTGGTAGTAACAAGATAACTTGAGCATTTATTTCACAGGGAAAAACAGAAATATTTTTTGCTATTCTCTCTCGGATCAGGAGTAGAATAATTTTAGGTGCTTCTAGAGATGGAAATGGATGGATATATGTGGATGGTACTTCCAGAGTAGAAGTAGCATATATGAGTGAACGTGCAAGTGAATCTTGATTTTAACTACATGACAAGCTCCTAAGGGTCTACACAGCTTGACCACATTCAATGCTCATAAGCAGTAAATAGTAAATGTGTGGCTCAAAGTCCATATATATATGGCTGTGGTAGGAATTTAAACTCTCATCATACAGGAACTCATTATGCAACATTTTAAAGATTTTCAAAGATAAAATTCTCCAGAATTCTAGCATCTCTAGGAACAGATAAACAGCAGCTCAACCTTCCCATATCGTATCCGTTAACAACTTAGACTTCAGATCAAGTTTTCATCCCACAAGTTTAGGTCTAGAGCAAGCTTTAAATTATAACAGTTTTCTGAACTTGAGAGAGAACTTAAAATGTACAAATTAGGCAGAGCAACTATTCATCATATCCATGCTTGAGTTTTATTTAGATATATCCACTTTATTTATTTATTAAACACACTAAGCAAAAGATATATATAAGCGTAAAATCTTTATTTGGTTTTCCATAGTTATATCTTAATATAGTATAAGTATAAAGATAGATAGATAGATAGAAATACTTATCGGGAAAAATGGGGGTGCTCTCCCCCAAGCTGAATTTTGACGTAATTTCTCTTGATGTAGTTGGCAGGTGGCAGAGGTGTATTTGAAAGTCAGCAGCATTCTCACAGCGATTAAAATGTCCTCCGTCTACTAGTCTTCTTGATTCTTAAATCCTGTGGAGCTCAAATAGACAACAAAGCTTGTGGAACTGATTAAGTGTTAGCATAAATATCTAGCCTTTATCATGTTGAGACTCCTTAATAATTATTACTCCCTATTTTTATATTTTCATTTTATAAAGTAGAAAAGAAATATTTATTTTATTCTTATGCCACCATAGTGAATGTACTTATGGGTTTTATGCCACTTGTATACTCACATGGGGCTTACTGTTTTTCATATTTTTATTTTCTTTTTAAGATAGTATGAACATGATTAACTAAGCAAACTATTTTTAAATAATTTGAAAGGGAAAAGGATAACTACCAAGTTTACCTCTTGGCAAGGCGTTCGGTGTTTTTAAGTCCTCCGAACAGGACTCTCAATTTTCTCAATTGTCCTGGGGTTCGTTGGGTGGCGTAGTCGGTACTTCCGGCGGCGCCTCCTCTTCATGTATAGTTATCTTCTCTTTCCATACCTGACTCGGTGCTATGGTCTCCTCTGGATAATTCTGTTTAAACT
The DNA here is from genome assembly GCF_000003195.3 of Sorghum bicolor. Classification (NCBI taxonomy): domain Eukaryota; kingdom Viridiplantae; phylum Streptophyta; class Magnoliopsida; order Poales; family Poaceae; genus Sorghum; species Sorghum bicolor. The sequence continues at coordinate 17,675,499 of NC_012871.2, forward strand.
CTACGTCTTCTGATCTTATCACTTCTCCTTCGTAGTCTGCCCATCCGTCCTTGATGATCTGCCTCCTCTAGTTGCGGTTGCATCGCTTTCTTACCTCCTTAGATTCTTCAACGATATAGTTAGGGTCAATAAAATAACGGTGTACCTTCTCTGAGGGGAAGTGCATATGGACTTCTCCGGTTCCAATGTAGATAATTGCTTTAACGGTGGTGAGGAACGGTCTTCCAAGGATGATGGGTGGATCGTATTCGTCTTCTCCCATGTCAATAACTTGAAAATCTGTGTAGACAAAATGATCGTCTATTTTGACTGGACATCAGTTACTGTTCCTTTAACTTCTCGAAATGTCTGATATGCCATCTGGAGCTGAATGTATGTTGGTCTTAGTGGCATGGTTCCGAATAATAGCCGATAGGTGACTGCGGCCATTATGTTGACGCCCGATCCGGTGTCGCAAAACGTCTTGTAGAAGCTGTATCCATTTATGGAGCAGTAGATGCTTGGCATTCCTGGGTCGTCCTTCTTGGTCAAAAATGGTGACTTAAGTTGATGATCTTGGCCTCCATGAACTGCAGTGACCATCTTAGATGACTCGGTCCACACTTGCTTGTTCCTATTCCTCCTGTTGGTCCTCTTCCTTGATTCACGTCTGGATTGATCTGGGATTTGTGTACTCTTGTTCTTGAAGAAAAACGTCTCCTTCCTCCCTTTGATGTAGAAACTGATCTTGGCAGCACTAGCGTAGATGATAGCTCCCGACGTGTTCAAGAATGGCCTCCCTAAGATGATAGGTGCCCTCTCATCATTATCGGTCTCTATCACCACGAAGTCTGCTGGAGCGTACAAGGTACCAACTCGGACATAAAGGTTCTTCAATATTCCTTTTGGAAAACTTATCGTCTGATCTGCAAACTGCAAACACATGGTTGTTTCTAATAAAGTATATGTAAAGAATTTTTCCTAGAGTACCCTAGGTATAATGTTGACACTGGAGCCAAAGTCGCAGAGTACTTCTGGGACATCCACCATGCCGATGGAGATCAGGATGACGGGGCGTCCTGCATCACCTCTCTTGACCGGGAGAAGGTCAGTAGTGAATTCAGTGACGGGGTTACTCCAGTTATTACCTGCATCAAACATGTCTACAAGATTTGCAGATTCTAATCCTTCCGGTTGTGATGGTATACCGAGGTTAGTAGTAGGAACAGCAGCAGCTATTTGATTTAACTGAGATTCAATCATTTTTTTAAAGTTAATTTGATTCTTGATGGCAGTAGAGAAATTATCCATTCTATTATTTATATTTTCTAGCATTTTATCATTAGATGCCAATTTCTTAGATAGGTTATCCATTAGCTTTCCTTGATTAGACACTAACTCTCTTAGGGGTGGAAAATTATTATTATTGTTGTAAGAATCGTTACCTTGATAATTACCTGAGTAGTTAGGCCTCTGTTGATTCCAACCTTGATTTTGTTGAGGACGGTTGTAGTAGTAGTAGTTGTTGTTGTTGATGATGTAGTTCACATCCTCAAGTATCTTGGGGCAGTGATTGCCTGAGTGTCCAGTATCTCCACACTCCTCACAAGTCATGTGAGAGTCGTAGATGTGCATAACTTCTTTCTTATCTCCAGCTCTATCGTCGAGCTTCTTCATGAGTAGGTCTAGCTTTGCAGACAACATGTCTACCTCCTTGAGCTGATGCATACCTCCACCTCTCTTGCGTGTCTGGGTCCTCTCTTCATTCCAGCTTTGGTTGGACGCCATCTTCTCCACAAGAGCTGTGGCTCGTGATATGGTAAGTGATAAGAATACTCCTCCAGCTGCAGCATCCATGGTCTCTCGGGCACTGTTGTCGAGCCCATGATAAAATGTCTGCATTAGTAGCCAACTCTCCATTCCATGATGGAGACATTCTAGGATGTAGTCTTGGAAGCGCTCCCATCATTTTGTTGCTGAAAACTTGTAATCTTCCTACGGAGAGCATTGGTCTTGCCCATGGGAAAGAACTTAGCTAGGAAGTTTGTTGAGCAGAGTGCTCACGTAGTATTCTTCTCCTTTGTAGCGTAGAACCACTTTTTCGCTTTCCCTAATAGTGAGAATGGGAAGAGGCGAAGTAGTATAGCATCTTTGGGGACTCCTGATATGGTGAATGTGTTGCATATCTCGAGGAAGTGTTGTAGATGAGCACTAGCATCTTCGTGTGCCTTCCCACATAACTGGTTGGATTGCACCATTTTGATAAGTCCAGGCTTGAGCTCAAAGTTACCGTCGATCTCTGCAGCAGGTCCAGTGCGGATGTTGTCCGTAGTGGGAGATGAGAACTCGCGGATTGATTTGCTCGCCATGGCTTCGAACTGCGAAGACAAGTTCCGGTGATCTTCTTGATTGGATGAAGCTTCTTGCTGAAGTGTTGATGATCTCTTCTTGAGCTTGGCTCTCGTCTTCTTGAATAATGCTCCGGGATTGTCAACAAAATTTCTTGGAAGATGTATTCTATTCATACATTCCCCTGCATAAGATAAAATAGAAAAATATCGAGGTAAAACTGTATGAGAGAATAGATAAGCTCAATCATATTAGTGATGCGAATGATAACACAAAATCTTTTATTCCATTCCTGATTAGTAATCAACCTTCCACGGCAACGGCGCCAAAAATGCTTGTTGGGTATTCTTAACATCATTACCAAAAGTAGACTTAGTTTTCTAAATCTAGTAACGGTGCCAAAAATGCCAAACCTATCCCTCACACCACTTAAGCCAAGTTGTCATCCCCAGCATGACATGAGAGACGCGGTATTGAAATATGCAATTGCTCTTCTAAATAAATAATGAATGGGATCTGCAAGCGCACAGATTAATACCGATGTAGCATTTTAACCGGGAAGTATTCCAGGTATCGTTATTTATATTTTTACCACTGGGAAGGGATTAACAATCATCACTATTGATTACAGAATAGAATATGAGATTGAGTATCTATCATTGCATGTATAATTGAGAACATTTATCTAACTCTTTCATACAGGGATAAGTGTCACGTAAAGGATATATGAAATAATGAATAGTGACAAAGATAATTAATCCGATCATAACTAGCCACATAATAAATATGATAAGCACCTCAATTAGATACTCTAGAAAGTCATTAGCATGGAATTAGAACGAACTACAAGAATAATTCCTAAGTTATTCTCAACTATATAGTCTAGCATTATCATAGTTAGTGCAAGCATACTTAGCAATCATTGCGAGACAAGACTACGCCCATGCATAGTGATATTAGCAAGGAATATGAGAAACATAGCAATCACTCCCCTGTAATAATATTGCTCTGCCAGCCCAATACACGAGAGGGGGACTATATAAGAATCAATGAAGTTGTCACTATCACGAACTACCCCACGGTCTGGCATATTGGGTACAATCGCAGATAAATACGGTATAAGCACCACGCCTACACAATATCTATCATTTACCCATGGTTCCGATGGATAAACGCTATACGATCCTAAGCATGTATATAGATCCAATCTAACTAAGCCAAGTACATAACTATGATAAACTAAGAACAATATAATCTTGAATATAAGCAAGTAGAGCAAAGTCATAAGCAATATACTGAAGTAGAACAAAGTCATATTCATAATATTGAAGAACAAAGATGATTAGAAAGCAATTAGAAGCACAATTAGAGAATTACCAAGAATCCTCTTGACAGATCCGGAAACCAATCGAAGATTGACTCCTTCTAGTTCTAATCCTATGTAGCTATGCTAATCTAGATATCTAATTGATGTGGTGGCTCTAATCTTGAATAGGGGCTTCTTCTCCCTTGAGAATAATGAATTAGGGTTGAGAGGCTCTCTCCTCCAGGGGCCAGGGGGTCTGGTTTTATAGTCCCTTCAAGTGAATATGGGTCGTTGGATCAAACCGACATTGATTGAACGGTTATCCTTGATCCATTAGGTCGGTGGAGATCTCCCACGAAGCAGAGTCCTGATTGGACTCTCAGAGGGGGCGGGCGCCTAGGGCAGGAGGGTGGGCGCCCTGCCTCTGGCCCCATTTCGCCTCCGCTTCGGTCTCATAGCTTCTAGAGTCTTCTAGATGTAAGATAATTGCGCGGCACGTTACTCTCTATGTAATCCCGACGTGTGGGCCTTTCTTCCGTATTTCCTGATAACCCCCTGCAGAAATAGACAAACACCAAAACTCGTGGAATTCTGTCAGATGAAACTCTAAGTCTAGATGTTGATTTCATTTGGATCCTTTTCTTTATTTATTTGATAATTAAATTTGATACTTAAGGACCGTCAACACCCAGTGGTCCCCTCGCTGGCGCCACATGTAGACATGTTGGCGGCCATCGTGGGGACGTCCTTGGATTTCCTCCACTTCATCATTGGCGGCCGCCTGGGCCTCCTCGCCTTTCGCTCCACCCCCAGCCACGGTAACAGGTATCATAGGACCCTTACCCCGGCTAGGGGAGCCCTCCGGCGTGGAAGCCTCTGCTGGGGCTAGAGTTGGGGTTCTCTCTTCTTTAGGTGGAGGAGGGGTTGGGACTTTGTCTCCCTACTCTGCAACGCTGCTCGGGGGAGGTGTTCCCGCTGTCTCATCACCCCTTGTCGGGGTACTCGCTCCGGCCTTGTCTTGCACCGGGTCCTCCTCGGCGGTCTCCGCCACGGCCACAACCGCGGGCTACTCCACGGGCTGCTCGCGGGTGGTCTGCTCGGCAGTATCCTTGTCGGCAATTGCCGGCTCGGTTGTCCCCAAGCCGACAATGTTGCTCGGATCAACATCCGAGGCCGCACTAACAAAGAAGAGTCAATGCAAATTACTATAAACTTCGTAAAAACAAAGAGAGAGCAGAAGACATGTTTACAAACTTATAGGTCGGAGCTTCGGTACGTCGTCATGAAGAACCTTCTCCTCGTCCTCCCAGCCACCGCTGCCGCTTCTGCCCCTCCAAGGCGTATCAGCTCGATGTGCGCGGCAGGCAGATCACTGGTTACCCGACCAGTGTCGATCGGCGCGACGTCAGGGCGGCTCCGCGGTCTTCGGACCAAGGACGAAGCACTCTCGTCCTCTTCATCGCTGTCGTCGACGATCCTCACGAGCCGACGCCGCTTCGGGGCATGGCTGGTCGAGCCTTGGCCCATCGAAGGCTCTACAGCCGTCTCCGCTGGAATTGCTTCCGTGGGAGATGGCTCCACAGCCATTGGCCTCTTCCCCGCCACCCTGTCTCCCGTGGTCGGCGCTGGATGGTTCTGGTCCTTGTCGCTGCTGGTGTATTGGAGACACCGAGCAACATTGTCTGCCGGGTGGGTCTACCCCAGCAGGATGATCCATACCGGGTGCCAGCGACACATATACCGAGCACCGGTCAATATCTCCTATCTGCGATAAAGGGGGCATGTCATCAGTCAAAAGGCTACAGTATTCAAATAGCAATACAACTAATCCAACGCATTCATTTACCTTAGGAGCTGATCGGCCCAACTTGAAGGCGTGCATCCGATCATCACTTCGAACGAAGTTATTGTCAGCAAAGTTGAATAACTCGTTTATCAACCGCTGAATCTCCGATTTTTCCAAGCCGTCCTGGTGCATCCTGGTCGGGTCTTGGCTCCCTGCGTACTCGTACGCCGAGTGCACCCTCCTCTGGCAAGACATCACTCGTCGGGCGAGGAAATTCCCGACCACTCCAGGTCCGTCCAGGCGGGACCAGTCGATCAGATCCATCAACTCCGACACCTGACCGGTGTACTCGGGCCGATCTGTCCAGCTGACCCTCTTCTCGGGAATGTATCCAACATCACAAAAAGTGGCGCTGCCCGGTTCCTCCCTAATGTAGAACCACCTCTTGTACCACTCGGTGAGGGAGGTGTTTCATGGGCAACTAAGGTAACTGTTTTTCATCCCGTCGTGAAGATTGAGGTATACTCCAGCTGCAATCTTGGAGCCTCCAACCGCTCCCTTCTTCCTCAAACAGAACAAGTAGCGGAAGAGATCAAAGTGCGGCTCTATCCCGACATAGGCCTCGCACAAATAAATAAAAGTGGAAACAAGAAGAATGGAGTTCGGGTGCAGGTTGCAGATCCTGATTTCATAATAAAGAAGAAGGCCTTGCAGGAAAGGATGAACTGGAATCCCAAATCCCCTCTTGAAAAAATCTTCAAAAACTACAATCTCACCAGCGCGAGGGTCGGGGTAACTCGCCCCTTCCGGTGCTCTCCAGCCGCTGAGCTCCTGATTATGCAGGAGTCCCATCCCGACGAGGTCATTGAGGGACCTCGCGCTGCTCCGAGACTTCTTCCACTCTTTGGCCATCATCTCGGCCCTCTTCTTTGCATCGCTCTTTGCCACTTCCTTCTTGCGGAAGGGTTTGATCTCGGAATCGAAGGATGGAAGGTGCTGAGGGAGATGAATGTTGGGTACTAGTATGCGATTGTTGGGTACAGAACAAGGGTGCGACCTTGGGCCTTTTTATAACAACAGCCCCACCTCTACCACTTCCCGCATTTTGGGGAAGTGGGCGGTCTTTTCGGCGGTTGCGGCGTTTCGATTTTCAAGAGCTACCGCAATAAATTTGGTGGTTGTTTTTTAATAATTACCGGTTTCCTTTCTTGATACCCGCAATGAGCGGATGTACAACTCGCAGGCCCCCCTTTTTATGCAGCAGACAGACAAGATGGCAGGACGCTCTGCCACATCGCACATTAATATGGTGATATGATTTTTTTAAAAAGATAAGTAGGATCTTTGGTCAGACAGACATGATGTACTTGGGGACTATACCGACCACCGAGCATGATACACTCAGGGACTAGTCGACTAGTCTGCCTATGCGACATCCTGGGGACTGTACCGACCACCGAGCATGATATGCTCGGGGACTGGTCGACCAGTCTTCTCTTTCGACACCCTGGGGACTGTACTGACCATCGAGCATGATATGCTCGGGGACAGGTCGACCAGTCTGCTTTGTCGATATCTTGGGGGCTGTACCGACCACCGAGCATGATATGCTCGGGGACTGGTCGACCAGTCTGCTCTTTCGACAACCTGGGGGCTGTATCGACCACCGAGCATGATATGCTCGGGGACTGGTCGACCAGTCTGCTCTTTCGACAACCTGGGGACTGCACTAACCACCGAGCACGACATGCTCGGGGACTGGTCGACTAGTCTGATCTTTCGAGAGTCTGGGGACTGCTCCAAACGTCGAGCATGACGCGCTCAGGGACTGGTCAACCGGTTCTCTCAGCCACAAATAAGTGCAATACGGTATCGGTATTGAAGGATCAAGTTGCACAACGTCTGCTCGGATAATTCTAATTTCTTAGACCTTGCTACAAGGCTCATACTACGCCTTCCAGCAGGCTCGGGAACTACATCGGTACGATGCATCTGGTGATGCATCTTAGCATCAGATTTTCTATGAAGACTTTTTCTTTTTGGACCCTGGCACCACGTGCCTACGTCACCTACTACCAGGCTCGGGGACTAAGTGGGCACAATTCACCTTGCGGTGAATATGAAAGCCTATACTTTTCAGAAAAGTAAAGTGGGCACACTTTAGCAGGAAATAAATCTTTTTTGATTAAGAGCACCATACATTCTTCGAACAGCCTGCTCCTTCGATGTTGATGTTAGTCAAATAGTTTTCAATATTGGTCAAAATATCGTTACAGTTGTTCGAGCGACTTTCTTGGTTGGCGAAGATGTCAAGTCTCACAAGTCGAAGAAGCTCAAGATGGCGTGTTACATCACAATACATGGTGCTCGGAGACTAGCTGTGGGGGTATAAACCCCTATACCCTTACGGCTAGACTTGGGCCAGGAGGCTTGGCCCATCACGAAGACAGTTCGAGGCTTGATCTAACTGCTCGGAGTCTCACGCAAGGAAACAAGACATGGAGATCAATGAGGATTCTAGTCGGTTAGAATAGGAATTGATATCGTGTTATCTATGGCAATTGTAACCGACTAGGATTAGTTTCCAGATCTGTAACCATGCCCTCTGGACTATATAAGGAGGAGCAAGGGACCCCCCTGGACATCGAATCTCATCTCAACTCAACACAATCCAATACAACCAGACGCAGGACATAGGTATTACGCCCACACGGCGGCCGAACCTGGATAAAAACCTTGTCCGTGTCTTACGTCACCATCAAGTTCGTAGCTTGCGCACCTGTCTGCCGATAAACTACTACCGTGGATATACCCCAAGGTAGACTGCCGACTAGCTTTCGTCGACACCTGCTCCACAAACTCTAAGGTAAAGCTACTCTATGGTACAGTTTGTGGAGCAGAGCTATAAAAACTGGAGTGGAGCAGTCTCAAACACACCCTAAATTTGTTTGGATGTGTAATCCTAATCTCTAAACTCGCAAAATAATCATTTAGGTACCTAAACTTGTTCGATTATGTAATAGATCATTTAGTCAAAAAAATTCTTTTAATAGAAATATTAATAGAGTAGCGCACAACTTAGCTAGTTTAGCCATTCAGTCGAAAAATTTTTGTACTTGGGTCGATGAACCCCCTAGCTTTACTATTGAAGCTCTGGTGAACGATGTAACTTTGTTTTCAGATCAATAAAGTGTGCCAGATGGCTTCCCTAAAAAAACTTGTTTGATTATGTCATTCTAGTCCTTAGACTTGAAAATCTCCCAAATAAATCCTCAAACTTGTTCAATTGTGTCATCACGCCCCCTAAACTTGTTTTTAAGTCTCAGTCAAAACCGAGCGAATCTCAAAAACTCTATATTAAAAAATAACTCATAACTTTTTCAAATGAACTTAAATGAAGATAAACTTTATATCAAAATTATAGCCAGCAATGTGATCTACAACTTTGTAGTTGAAAATTTTTTAATTTAAATTATTTAGGATCCCAAAATATTTTTTAAAAGTTTATAAATTTTGAAATTTAAAATTTAAAATTAAATTTGTGATACTAAACGACTTCAAATAAAAAAATTTCAACTATAAAGTCTTAGATCGCGTTGAAGACTACAACTTTGACATAAAATTTGTCTTTATTCAAGTTCATATAGAAAAGTTATGAATTATTTTTTAATATAAAGTTTCTAGATCGCTTTGTTTTGACCTAGATGAGACTCAAAACCAAGTTTAGGGGCCGGAATGACACAACTAAACAAATTTAAGAGCTTAAACGGGTGATTTCTAAGTTTAGAGATCGGGATAACATAGTTGAATAAGTTTAGGGACCAAGATGGTGCAGACTTACAAGTTTGAGGATCTAAACGGTCGATTTATGAGTTTAGGGACCGGAATGATATGATGGTACAAGTTAAGGACCGATGGTGGACTTTACTCTTCTATCTATCTACAACTAAACAAAGTTCAGAGTAATCATCTACCCGGTGACACAAAAAAATACTATCCGATCACAAAGCTTGCACTACCCAGTCACAAAAACTGCCAAATACGTATACTCAAGTCCATGCCAGATACGAGTCCACAAACTTATACAAAGTCCATATCCAAGCCAATTCTGAGTTCGCGTCAGGGTGTAAAATCCTTTTGATCCACGCCTCTAAAATCCTCGCTTGCTTGCTTGCTTTCTCCTCCACACGTGAACTCCAACATGCGTGGAACGCCCTTGGTCCTGTTACAACTCTTAAGCAACAAGTGTCAACTAATTTTGATTAATCTATCTTATCTTTCTTTCTACATCTAAAAAAACTTGGCCGAAAAAGAGAAGGATGTGGGGGAGCAAAGACAACTAAGTGGATTTGGAAATAGTTTAGGTTCCAATGCAAAATCGTTTATTACCTTTTTATTATTTTTTAAAATAAAATGATAAATAACTTAATAAACTTTAAATATGCATAATTATAAATAGAGGACTTTATATCTTCTATGGAGTTAGATTTGTAGATTTTCCTTAAATATATTCATATAAGCCTCGGGGCACGTGCAATCATAGGTGTGGAAAACATTCATCTCGGTGCAACGCATCGGTAATCCGTGACTCATATGCAACGAATAGGCATATATCTAGTATAGAAAAAATGATATGGTATATCAGGATAGTTTTTTTTGAATTATAATCATGACAAGTGCAATTTAAATAAAATAATTATAGCCAACATGTGTTTCCATATCTGAGGTATGAGGGAGACTTGGCAAGCACAATTTGAATAAAAACAATTGTAACCGAGGTGCCCCCATAAACTTTTCTATCCGTTGACACCCCAATCAACCTTCCTGTGGTTTGTGTGGAGAGATGGGTGTTCATTGATAATAGTGTACATTGTCGTAAAGAGCCTTAGTCAAAAGATGGATGATCAAGCTAGTGGCATACAGTGTCATATGCCTCCCTCCTCCATCAACCTTCTTGTGGTTTCTGCAAAGAGATAATGCCCACTACTAGTGGTGCGCAATGTTGTACGGTGTCCCCATCAACCATCCTATAGTTTTTATGAGGATGTCCATTACTACTAATGGTGTATGTTATGCTATCCTCAGTCTTCCCGTTGAAGATGGATGTCTATTGCTAGTTTAATAGAGGTGTTTCCAAGGTTATATGTTTATAAGACATTAAGTTGACTTGTAATAAAAGTTACTTGTTTAATACAATAGCATTGTTCTACTACTCACTTATAACATCCAAAACGGTTGTGGCAGCAGGCTTGGCTGTGGGTAATATATCTAGTTATAGGGGGGCAAAGCTACATTGATACCTAGGTATGCCTAGGAGTAACCAACATTTTTTCCTAACTCTAGTTCAGGAGGAAATATATATACATGTGGATGAATATAACCAAGGATGGCTCCACTATGATGCCCTACATCCTCAAGAACATGTTGCTTCTAAGGTGTTGGAAATTTTGGGGTTAGACTTTCTTTTAGTTTGGGAATACCCAACTACAAATTCCTTGCTCCGCCACAGCCTAGTAGCAACGATCATCCTCTAATGTTTATTTTGCTGTTAAACTATCTTTTTATACATCCTTTACCATTTTTGTTGAATATTTCTAATCCTTGTCCTTTTTCCACTTCTTAGTAATTTCTTTTGACATACCTTGGGTCATATATTCCTTGCTCTTCCTTTTTATGGTTTATGTAATTTGTTAATACCATTTTTGTTCAACTTTTCGGCCTTTAATACATGGTCTACCCTTTAGGGTAGTACCTTGTAATAAAAAAGGACGTGTGGTGCCATGTTTGTGTTGCTTGTCCTTATGGCGTTATTGTTGTTTTGTTCTTTGCAATGATTGTTGATGTGTTTGTGGGATGTTCACCTTCAATGAAACCAATTAGTTATTCTAATATATAATGTTATATAGCTATTGGGGTTTCTTCGGCATCTATCTTGTTCTATTTCATTCTCATGTCTATTTATATCTACTATTGTCTTATAAGTCTAGTTTTTACCCTAGTCTAATGGAGAAAATGGCATGTAGTACTAGAAGTAGTGCTAATAACAAAAAAAAAGTTGTGAGTTTGTGACTAATAAATGTCAGCCTCTCAACACCAATGCCTCAATTCAACTGAAATCAAATCAAGCAACTCTAAAGACAGGTTTCCTCTTCTTTGTTACTCCAAGCCTAAATCTCATTCATGGTTCGGTAATATCTCTCTAGTCTCAAAACAAGAAAAACCGCAAGAAGTGAAAGTATGGTAACTACAAGAATACACAAGGGAGTGACGATGATAGCAATATAGTGTGATAATCTATTTGAAGGGGGACACTGAATAAGAATCTTGAGGGGGTAAAATCCTCTACAAACCTCATGGATCTCAAGTCAAGGAAACATGAAGTTTGGAAAACCTTCTTTTTCTTCTAGCTACCTTTGTTAAGTGGTAGTTTTGTTACACCCTGTTTTTCTTTGGATCTTTGGATGTAAATAGAAAAGTGATAAATCAATGACTTTATCCTCTACTTACAACACTATGGATATGTATTTAAGGTTGCGACACTTTTGCATATTGATTGGTGCATTGATAACCATTTAACACGATGGCGGTTTGAATAGCATGTAAATTCATATTTTGAGTATACATATTGCTTTTTTAAAAAAAAGAGAATATATTAATATCTCAGCTTCTGCATCATCCAATGCATGTAGCTGTTCATTTGCTCTGTCCGTTTCCTAATGAGGACAATGAGCTTGCCTTATTTGGGCAGGCATATATAGAAACGACGTGTTTGTTTGTTTGAAAATTATTATTGCAGCGTTCCTAAGTACGACTTGGCTAGCTTGTTGCCGAGCTGGATTTGAGCCTCCATGGTAAGATGTGTGTGATCGCTCGCAATGGGCAGCCCCATGGCATCAACGTACTTGACATTTGGGAGTGTGACTGCCTTTTGAGCTTCCCTGACGACGTCGAGGAACTTCCCGTTGTACTGCGCAGTTGCAATCCCGACCTATATATACACATAGTATATGATATTTAGAGATATAGACAAACAATAACACAATATAAACAAAAAGTCAGCAAACAAGAAATATGATCGATCTCTGAACATTAACTCTAGATTGACGCATGTGTATTGATGCAAGAAGAAGAAGAGAACCATGACTCACTGAAACAAATTTAGTCAGGATGGTTTGTATGGGACAGCCGTAGGCATATGTCATGATTCATGACATGTATCCATGTGTAATAATCATCTAGCACATAGGATAGGAACATTGCCAGTAGGGGTGGCGGGAAAGTCTCTCTCAAATAGATAATTGTGTGTGTACAAGTGTGGTGAATCCACGACATGGATCCCATTAATGAGTGAACATTCAATAATTCAGCAAATGGTGAGACAACCTTGTAACTTTTCTTTTTAGACAAAAAATTTCACAACTTTCCATTTATTTTTGGAAAGTTATAAAGTTATACTATGGTGAGACAACCTTGTAACTTTTATTTTTAGAAAAAAAATTTCACAACTTTCCATTTATTTTTGGGAAGTTATAAAGTTATACTCACACCTTAGGCAGCCCAAGATGTTGTGGTGCACACTTTGCAAAAACACACAAAAAAAAACTCACAACTTTTATGCATAATATTTTGCTAGACATAATAACTAATAACCACAACTCCTAATCATAAATTTTCTATATATATTTTTACATTAGTATACATATACAAATCATGATGACTTTTCTATATAGTACTTTTGAAGCCCAACTTTTGTTCATAATTATCGATGAATATACCTTTTATAACAATTTAATAACATAGCATTTCTAGCACAACTTATACATGTAAGTTTCTGTTTACTAATGTCTGCTGAAAATGTTTATACACAACTTATTCACCACAATTTTTACATATTTTGTGTTGCATACAAACTTCTAAATCTACAAAATTCGTTCATAGTAGTATACAGAAGAAAAATGGGTGGTTAATATGAAAAAATGAAAAAGGAAAGAAAAAATAAGAGAGGAAAAATAAAACGAGAAAATAGAAGCGAGAAAACTCTGAAGATGTCAGTCGGGTTCCACTATCATGAATGAATCTTGGCTATAAGGTCTTGTTTAGTTCACTTCAAAAACCAAAAACTTTTTAAGATTTTCCGTCACATCGAATCATGCACCACATGTATAAAACATTAAATATAGATAAAAATAAAAACTAATTGCACAGTTTGTTTGTAAATCACGAGATGAATGTTTTAAACATAGTTACTCTATGAGTGAATAATGTTTGTCAAATAAAAACGAAAATACTACAATGTCAAAATCTATTTTTTTAATCTAAACAAGGATTAGCCGTACTGCGGTAGCTAGCAGCTCGGCAGCTGCGGCAGTACACTGCTAGAGTGCTAGGATTAAATGGCTTCAAAAGGGGGTAAAAAAAGAAGAGCGAATGTGCTGCTGTGCTGGGGAATTTGAACTGAGCAAAGAGGAGTAAAAAAAGGACCGCACACTAGAATTGAAGGAACGCCCATTAATATGGAATTGTCCATGATTGCCCCAGACCGTTCGCACTAGAAATTTTTAGCACGTCTCCTCGACTTCAGTTGCCTGATCTCTCAGCGACGAGCTCAGAGCATGGGCTGCTGCTTTGCTGCTGAACTGACAAAAGCAATCAGAAATACGATGACCACTAGCCAGCAACTGTCGCCTGAATTTTTGAAAAAAAAACAGGCACTTATGCAATAGCAATTCCCCAATTTTTGGAGGGAATTGTGCTGCCTCCAATTTCCTATATCGAGGACGCGACGTATGTGCAGAGAAGGAGAGAAAGAATCTGTTGAGTGACCTGGATGACGAGGAGATCGGGCCGGCCGAGGTCGCGGCGAACGTCATGCACGAGAGTCTCCATCCGCCGCCGGTAGAGCTCGGCATCCTCGCGCCTCATGGTGTCAGCCTCCCCCTGGAACCAGAGCACGCCGGCGAGCTCCCCGCGTCCGCTGCACTCAGCCACGGCCGCCCTGGCGCGCGTCACCATCCGCTCGTACAGCTCCGTTCCCCGGGTCCAGTTGGCGATGGGGGTGCCGCCCTGCGCGCACGGCACGAGCCCGACGACGACGGAGTCGCTGCCGCTGCTGGTGGCGGCCAGCACGGCGTGCGCGAAGGGCATCCCGGGCCCGATGCCGACGACGTTGCCCACGTCGATGCCGTCGTGCAGCGGCTCACGCGCCTCCTCCCAGCGGAGCGCGGGGGAGAGGCGGAGGATGCGCCCCGAGGGCGCGCACTCCGGCGGGACAATGCCGTCCCAGGTGCCGTTGGTGGCGCCACCACGGCCGCTCATGTTGGACTGCCCGGCCAGGATGAAGACCAGCGTCCGGCCGCCGGGCAGCCCAGCCGCCGCGGCGGTGAGCAGCAGCAGGAGGAAGGGTAACGCTAACGCTGGCTGGAGCATAGCCATTATTGCCCACAGTGCCTTTCACGTGTTCTTTTGTGGATGCCTGAATGGAGGATGGAATGGATCACGGACTACAGCTAAATAGGAGTGGTAGTCGGTGGGTGGGCATTGATCGATCGAAGCAGACAAAGATGGGTGACGAAAGATTGGTTCCGATCCATGTGTCTTTTTCCGCGGAAGCATGTGAGTTGTGACAGCTTATGGTACGTACGGTGGCAAACAACGAAGTTCACCAACCCATATATACGGAGTGTAGACCCTTTTGCTATGTTTGCCTGACTGTAACTAATCGTTTAACCACTGCCATGTTAAGGAATGAAGAAGCAAAAAAATTACAGAGTCTCTCCTTAATTTCACTTTAAAAGAAGTAATAAAAAATTTGTGGTTGCTAACGCAGGCAATCAATCAAATCCATAGAAAAGCTGGCTTATGGATAGCTGTCTTGAAAACCTACTATCAGAAGAAGCTCCTATCTGAATAAAGGCTTGCCCAATGCGCTAGCTTAGGCCTTGTTTAGTTCAAAAAAATTTTGCAAAATAGAAATAGTATCACTTTTGTTTGTATTTGACAAATATTATCCAATCATGGACTAACTAGACTCAAAAGATTCGTCTCGTCAATTCCAACTAAACTGTACAATTAGTTTTTATTTTCGTCTATATTTAATACTTCATGTATGCGTTTAGAGATTTGATGTGACGAAGAATCTGAAAAATTTTGCAAACTGTTTTGGGAACTAATGCCTTCTTTAGTTGGCAAAAATTTGGGTTTTTGACTACTGTAGCACTTTCGTTTTTATTTGACAAACATTGTCCAATCATAGAGTAACTAGGCTCAAAAGATTTATCTCACAAATTACAGGTAAACTGTGCAATTAGTTTTTATTTTCATCTATATTTAAAGCTCCATACATGCGACCAAAGATTCGATGTGACGGAGAATCTTGAAAATTTTTGCGAACTAAACAAGGCCTAAACAAGGCCTTAACCATTAGCTCGAAAAGAAAGTGGCTTTCAGCGGTAACAAGTACTTCCTTTGATAAAAGGATAAAGCTCCTACCGCAGCACGTGTTGTATGTTGTAGTGAGACCTCATACTCCCCCGTCTAATTAAAGGGATAATTCACTTTAATTTAAGTAACTTTTCCAGGTGACAAGTGCATGTGCCAACATATTCTCACGTGTAAGTTGATCTAACATATTTTTAGGATGCAATAGCATGAATTACAAGGTACGTTCAACAACCGTATAGCTTACATGAATAAAATAGTTCAACACGCATTACAGGGCACATGAATAAAAAAGAGATGTTCAACAAATGTTACAATGCACATTTAGGCCTTGTTTAGTTGGCAAAAACTTTAGTTTTTGGCTACTGTAGCACTTTCGTTTTTATTTGACAAACATTGTCCAATCATGGAGTAACTAGGCTCAAAAGATTCATCTCACAAATTACAGGTAAACTGTACAGTTAGTTTTTATTTTTATCTATATTTAATGCTCCATGCATGCGACCAAATATTCGATGTGACGGGGAATCTTGAAAATTTTTGCGAACTAAACAAGGCCTTAACTTGGTGGGCTCCTCAAACAGAAGTACCCTCCACGCCACCGTAATTCCTTTTGCTCGTTCGATCTGCATAATCAACGGCTTAGGTTCCTCCTATAAGATTCTACTGCATTAACTTCTACTTTTAATGTTTGTCTTTCGCTTCCCTATGTAATAACCGGTTTTTTCTAGATCATCATAATTCGGAAGAAACAAATATAAACTTCTACTTTTAATGTTTGTCTTTCCACAGCTTCCCTATGTAATAACCGGTTTTCTCTAGATCATCAGAATTCGGAAGAAACAAATATAAACTCAGCGAGAAAATTGCTATTCTAGGACTCCCAAACATGTGTTCCTAACATTGACATCGCTAAAACAACATTCGAAACGTTTGCACTTTGTTTTCCATGACATTTGGTGTATTAAATCTCTTTTCTTATCTAAATATATGTATTTCTTTTCTCTTTGGACTCTTTTATCCTTATGTCATTTGGACGATGATTAGGTACGGTAATTTCATCGGTGTTTCATCTAGCCACCGACCGATTCATCTCCCAGTACGAGTATGACTGCGCCCACGCCGCCGGCCGCCCAGCTGCCGCCCCTCCTTCCCTTCCAATCTGGCGCACGCCGCTCCCCTGCCTGGTGCCGATGATGGATGGAGAGCCTCCACCTGGTGTCGATGGAACCAACGATCCTGGTGCCTCGTTGCATATGTCTCATTGTTTATTAATTTTTACTATATATGAACGTGTGCACTTCATATATGCCATGCCCAGCCAAGGCACCGGCACCAGCCAAGGCACTGCCCAGCTAGGCGGCGACGGCAGGCAGCAAGTCAGTCACGGTAGCTGCCCAGCCAGCCAGCCCAGTGAAGAACGACCGATCAAATTCCCGCACGTAACCAACGTCCAGATGACAGAAGAATAAAAGAGTCGAGAAGAGAAATACATATATTTAGATGAGAAAAGAGATTTAATACACTAAATGTCATAGAAAACAAAGTGCAAACGTTTAGAATGTCGTTTTAGCGATGTCAGCGTTAGAGCATCACCAACAGTTTGTCAAAATTCACTTGGCAAATACCATAATTTGGCAACTCCCTAAAATATATGATAAGTGAAAAAATAGACTCTCTCCAATAGTTTGTCATTTTAACCTGGTATAAAATAAAAAAGTAGACCCACAACCTATATTATCTGGATTTATATTTCATTCATGTTGTAGAACAAATATCCACAATGTTTATTTTCTTGTGAAAATTTTGGTTGCATTCACAAATTAAAAATAAGGAGCATCACCATTTATTCAAGACTTGGCATTCATGTTCCATTAGCATAGCCCTAGCAGACAAGAAATGGCAGGAGCAAATCGAGTACTGATTCACAGCACGGTGGTCGATTCTAGCATGCAAGCATGGACGGGCGGCCGGCACTGACCCGTCGCATCCAACGATATGTCCAATCAGTTTCTGCTAGAATTGAAGAAGAGCAGGAGCTGGCGGCCAGATGCCAAGTGCTATGCGCGCGCGTAAATATGCGCGTGAGGAGAGGAGAAATAGCAAGTTGTTAAAAATAGTAATCTCATTTGGCAAACTGTTAGAGATAAAATTTGCTTATTTTGCTAAAATTTTAAGGATGACAACCTTACTTGGCAAACTGTTGGAGATGCTCTTACAAATCATATTTTAACAAAGGCCCATGTTTGGGAGTCCTATAATAACAATTTTCTCAAACTCAGCTCCTTCACCTTTTAAACGCTTCTCAAAAAATATATCATCTCCTCTCTCTCCCTGCTCTTTGCTCCCTTTCCCTCCCTCCTCACGCGGGCGACAGCGACGGCAGCGGCGACAGACGGTCCTCAGAGCAGCCGCGGCCGCGGCCGTCTTCCTTCCTCCCTCTCCCTGCCCTCTCCCTCTCACCCGACATGCTAGCGTGCTCCAGCAACACCGGGTGGCCGGAACAGCGGTGCCCTCAGCATGCCGCGGAGCGCTGCGCATGCGACCCACCGGTGGCCGTCCCTGGCCACGGAGTGCGCGGCTAGGCCCTACGCTGTATCCTCCCATCGATCTGCGGGCGTTGATCCGCGGGCGCTTGACAAACCCTAGCTGCCTCTTCCTCGCCGGAGGCGGCGCCAGCCCTCGGCGCTCCGCGTTGGGTGCTGTGCCGGTGGCGCGAGTGGCCGCCCTCGTCGCGGGGGCTCCGATGGCCGCCCTCCCCGGGCACGACGTGCTCGACCGAGCCCTGCCGGTGGTTGACGGCGCGGCTGCCCCCTTCCGTAAGTATGCATGAGATTGTGATTTGTTGTTCGCACATCTTGAGATTGTGATTTGTTGTTCGCACATCTTCTTCCTCGGTAAATAAACAAAACAAGGCATTGCGTCATTTGAGTGCTTTGTAACCACAACAGGTTCGTTAACATGTTTTGGTTGGGCTTGCGTACCAGTTCCATATTGGATTTTGTAGTTATGATTTTGTTGATGTCTATGCGATTTCTACTTAAATGAAATAGCCAGAACTAATTGTGGAATTTATATCCTAAAATAATTGCATAATTTTTTTATGCTCTTGTCCCTTGCTGAGTTTTAGTCCATACATATCCATATTGAGGGTTATACAAATATGCGTTCACGCTTTTCTGCTACATTTTTCTTTATTTTTGCTTAAATTTGCTTGATCCTTTTGTTTGCTATTTCTGTTTGCTAAATGCAGGGTACAATACTCGAATTAAAATTTGAGCGCATCAAAAAGCAATTCACGATGCTCCTGTCAAGGTCCTCAAGACCTAGGGTAGGCGGACCGCGGCTACGGAGTTCGTAGCCTCTGTCCGTGGCTGCTGGTCGGGTTATGCCCCCAGACCAAGAACACGTCGACGGGTTATGCCCCCCGCCGCCGGCTTAAGAGAAGAGATAGGATAGATTGATATTTTCTTTCATAATCCTCAAGGTCTGATTACACCGGCTTATATAGCCTTTAGTCCCAACAAACCTTCCTAAACTTTAGGACTAAGAAAGGAAAGCAACCAACTAATAAAGGGAAACAACCAACTAAATCTTTTATTCCCTATAATCCTAGCCGCCTAGCCTGTTTCCCTGCTGACCCAGGCACTCAGCGCGTTCTGCTGCGCGACGGACGTCGCGCGCCCTACGGCGACGCGAGTATGCGCGCCCGTACATGACAGCTCCAGATGAGAGTATGCTATTTAGCAGATGAGAACCAATTCAACTGTAATTGCTGTTACTGAAAGCTGACCTGCAGAGTGGATTGGTGACTATAGTCTGCTCGCTAAACTTAAAAGTGTTACTGTGTGAGATCAAGGGAAGTAGCTTCCCAAATTTATTTGGGTCCTTCAAAATCCATCGTTTATTAGGTGCATGATCACAACATGCCTGCTTAAAAAGATACGAGAACACTCTCATTTCAATTTCAATGATGGCTCCAATTCAATAAGGTAATAGCCTGAATACTTTCAGTTTCGCTGTTGGACAACTGCAGTTACCTAAGAGTTCCCTAATTGGTAAGTAGCTAATTTTTAGAAGTGATTTATAGGTATAGAATGGCAAGGGCAATATAGATGGAGCCATTGAAATTTTCAAAAAAAAAGTGATATGAAGGATCATGTAATCTCTAGATTCATTAAAAATAGTTTGTACATGTGAAAATGTCTATACGACTATATGAAGTGGAGGCAAACAAATGGATTACCATCAGGGAATTTAGAGAAGACTAATATAAATACCTAAGGGGGAGTATGTTCTTGCAATTTTCTTTGATCGATTGAAGCTCCATTGCTGATATATTGTTGCTTACTCATACTGTTTTATGCTCCTATTTCACTTGCCTTTGTGGCACATGCTGAAAAGACAAAGCATTTGTGCACCTGTTAGTTTCTATAGGTCAAAAGCATACACCAGGCTGATGTATACTGCCCCTCCATGTTACATGAACATCCATGCTAATCAAAATGGCAACCTGCAAAATCATGCATATTCATTTGAGCTATAATAGCTGAATTTAGTTGTAGGGGTTAACTGTCTGCACCCCTAATTTCATATCCAAGAGTGGTATTTTTTAGATTACTTACACTTGACTCATGGAATTTTTTCCAATATGATGTCCACTATGACCTTAACGGCCGCTTTTCGTTTAAACTTACTTCACTTTCTTCCTCCTGAACATTGGCCGCCTTTTTTCTAAATGGTTCCATACATATAGTTTGGTCTAATTTAACAAGGCTAATTCATTGGTATTATTTTTCTCTTTTACCTGAAAAAATGGCAGATAATGACAATCCCTAATGGACTGCACAATGGGTGGTTCAAAAAGGACTATAGACGTCTGGAGTTCGACCAGAAACATGACACACCATTAGATGATGTGGATGTTGTCTTCCATAATTCAGAAGTCAGTGGATGCTGCATTTTCGCTTTCTCTCATGCAAAATGTCACAGATATAAATTACAGGCTACTTTTTCGAATACTTATTTACCCTGACCATGTTAAAGAGAAGAAAGTAGAAGGACCCATAGGTCTCAATGCATTTGAACTGATTTCAAGGCCAGCCATTACAGACCTAAATCTTAGGAACTTATTTGACTTAAACTAGCTGGTAACTTGAAATATTTAAATTGCAATAACTGATAAGGTTAAGTGCCATTATTTTCTAAGGACATAGGGCCTCACGCCTGTTATATGCACTTCCATTTTCTTTGCTACAGTAATGAACGTCGGTAGTTATAAAATGCTACAACCTCTTATTTCTATGCTGTGATTACAAATCGAGTCTGAAAGTTTTATATTTTCTTGTCAGGTTAAGCTTCAACGATTGACAATTTTTTATAAGGAATACTGCAGTGTACAAATGAAATTTTTTCTGTAAGAATGTTGCCTTCCCCTCTGCTCCTTTCTATTTGACAGATATCAAACTTAGTCGTTGACGGTCATGATGATTGATCAACAAGGAACTCATGAGTCACCTAAAGAACTCAGTTCTGTTGTCAACAAATTGGAGATACTCCCTCCGTCCCTGAAAGCTGCAATTTCTAGAGTTGTCCTAAGTCAAACTTTTACAACTTTGACCAAATTTATAGAAAAAAATGCTAAGATTTATAGTACCAAATTAATACCATTAAATTTATTATAGAATATATTTTCGTAAGATACTTATTTTATGTCATAGATATTGATACTCTTTTCTATAAAGTTGGTCAAAGTTAGAAAAGTTTGACTGGCACGGATTCTAGGAGTTGAAGCTTTCGGGGACGGAGGGAGTAAGTAAATGTAATTGTTCTCTAGATTATTAGACAGTGTGCTTTCATGCTTGTGTTAGGTGATTGCATCAATTGGCATTAAAGGGAAATAGGCCTTGCCCATGCCTGCAATTTATATTATGTTTTAGTAATAAACTAATAACAGGTCCTGCAATTAGATATCAGTGTATCACAGTGCATCAACTACAATAAGCTCGTCCAGTACCCATAATTAAATAAAAATTTATACATACCAGTTTTATTCAATATTTGGTTTTGACTGAATTTTATTCTCACCAATCAAACATCCATGCTAAGGAAATAATCTCTTTCAAAATATATATGTTAACATTGCGAATGCTACCTAATTCTTTTTCTTGGATCTGAAGAAGGACCCCGTTTCTTAAAAGTGGAGCAACAACCTTAACATTGCTTTAGGGATTTCTTTTCAGCTCTTGCTTAAAGCATCTAACTGCACACAAGATATAACATAAGCAACAAGGATGCACAGCCATCGTGCAGACAGAAGACAAAAACACACGAAAGTAACATCCTCGGCCACCTTTGGACTCTTCTCCAAAAAGGTAGCTTGTTCCCATTATATGTGCAGCATTCGGGCCTTCTTTTATGACACTACTATTTTTCAAGAAACACATTATAACAAAGGCTTTTCCATGACTCATATTCAAACAAATCTTTATATATGTGACATAAACTGCAGATCAAAAACTGAAGAACCCAAACCACATGCTGAAAGCACTGGACATGAGGCCTAGTCAACAAAAGAAGGAACAAAGGTTGATAGATAGATTCTTCTTTGTTTTTATGCAGATTCATTCTATTTAACATAGTTATGTTTAGTGTCATATTCTTTTCTCTGTCGGCATCGATTTATATGGCATTGAACTTGAACTGTCTTTGTTATTCCAAGCATATTATAAGGCTTAGCTTTAGGACATTCTTCTCTGCCCAACACTTAATGCTTTGTATAGATGCTCGAAGCTCCATGGATCGTTCATGCATCTATGTCCAAGATCGTCAAAGGCCGCAGTGCACTTACTAATGACCCTGTATAATATCTCTGACCAACACTCTATAATGCTTTTGTATAGGCACTATACTTTGTCATGTAGCAAATTTTAAACGTTTTCGGCACATATGTTTGGCCTACATATCTATGCTGCTGGCAGACTTAAACTCTAAATTGGATGTAGTATTCTATATGTATAATTATCCTCACTACATTGGACTTCGCTCTCTTGAAACTCTCGCATCCAGTATTGTCACAACTATTATGTGTTTCATACTAAGGTCTTCTACTCTTCTGCTGTCGCGCGCGAAGGCGCGCGCCCTCCACTAGTGAATAAAAAGAGATGTTCAACACGCGTTACAGGGGACAAGGCACATAAATAAAGAGCAATGTTCAACTTTTTTTTTCTTAGCTCCCTTTTCTCCATACGGTCACCGGACAGCTCATTTGTCTCTGACTGTCATATCTCCGGACTTGTCCTCGACTGCTGATCATCCACACCTGCATTCATTGGTACATGTATGTGGACATTTCTAAAACAATACCCAACTCATCATTTGTAGTATGCTCATTTGAGTTTATCTGACGAATCTCAGCCATTTAGCAGTGTTTTTCTCTTTCAATAAATCAGTGGACAATCATAACTTTTCAAACAAGCGAACAGGCTTACACTGACATCATAGCCTACACATGATTAAGCGTTTGACAAGGTTTCAAATTCTCTCGTCATTTCAAATCCAGTTTTCTTTTTTAGAAATGTTTCTCTAGTATATGAATCGAAAACACTTCATGGAACCATTTGACTAGCTTGCTATATTCTTAAAGCTAGAACTAACCAGGTTTGGAGTGTTTCTGTGGACTAGTATAAAAACGACAATTGGCTCCAAATTATTCTCGATAAAATGTTTCACTGTTTATGATATTTGGCAATGGTCCTAGTGATTTTATTAAGAATATGAAATATTTCTCATTGCCAAATTATGTATGCGGCGACGCGCAAAACACAAGTGGGTAAAGGTAAGGCGTGTTCAAAAGAAATATCATCTCAATATTTGTAAAGTAGCTTCCTGTCAAAAATATTTGTAAAGTAGCTATATGGGCATATTACCATCAACATTTGAGTAAAGCTAACTTGTCTCTGTGATGGTGTACCACCAGAACTGGAAGCTTCAGAAAAAAAAAAAGCAGCAACAGCTGGTCAGTGCGTGGAGCATTTCCCACCTCTGTTTTGCGCTTCCTGAATATGGGCTTCATCGAGTATACGGGCCAACGCAAGAACCGTGTTATTTCTTCGTGCCGTCGGATGCCCAACGGACGTCATCGGGCATAGGTACGTCCCTCCGCTGTAGATGACAGTATGACCCAGTTCAGGTTACAGTGTTAAAGTTAAAAAAACAACAGTTTACGGTAGGCATGAGCACGATCGAAAAAAAAAAGGTTACGGTGGGGGTACCATAAAAGTTCTTTTTTCCAGCAAATTCATCGTGTATACAATGTTATATTAACATACAGTTTTTTTAGTAAGTTAATTAAAGTGGTAAAAAAATACAAAATTATACAAATCACGCATATTTTAAGGTACATAATTTGTACACGTTACATATGTTAGGTAATCAAAAGGTATGTACATATTATGTCATGTTAATCCGTTGGTGTACAGGAAGTACATGTTATATGTAACAAAATAAACACATTCGCCACGTCCAACAAATTTAGCACACATCAATCTCTACAACTAAAACGGTAATGATACCTATAAGACGTCCGTCCGTTCGGACGCTGTTGTCCACTCATTTTGTTGCTCCTCACGCCTTCTCATCCACTCATTTTTTTCATCTCCACTCTTCTCTCACATCTCGCTGCCACTTCCACCGCTCGCACATGCGGCCGCACTTTCTGCCATGCGCGAGCCGCTCCTTCCCCCTTTTCTCCCTTCCTCCCCGCTGCGACCCACACACTCTCCATGCCGCCGGAGTAGAGCACGACGGTGGCAGCTTTCAGTGAGCGGCGCAACTCCCTTCCTCTCTGCTCTTTCTCCCTCGCTCTCGTGACCTCCATGCATCTGGAGATGGAGATAACGACGCGGCTCCGACGAGGTAGGTGGGGAGGGATTTGGATCTGAAGCCTTTCTCTCCCTTTTCCCTCTCTACTCTTTGTGGATCTGGATCTAAGCCCTCCTCTGCTCCTCCTCCACCTCTTGCTCCTCCTGCTCTTCCTCTGGATCTAGATCTACGGGATATTGTGTTGGCTAGGGTTTCGGCGAGCTCTTGGGATTCAGTGCTCGTACGTGTTGTAATGGTGTTCTCTGGTTTTTTGCAGTATGTTTTTCAGGTGATGTTGCAGTAGGATAGGGTTCCGGCGAGCTCTCGGGTTCAGATCTCGTCATTGTTGCAATGGTTCTATCTAGACGTTGCAGTAGGTTTTAGTCGTTGTTGCAGTTTTGTGTTTTGAGATGTTGTTTCAGTTGCTTCAGTCTGCATGTTGTAGTAGTTTGTTTTATGTTGTTACAACATTTGTTCGGTGTTGTTGTAGTACTATGTCCATGGTGTTTTAGTTGCTCCATCCAATGCTTTAATTTGCACTGTTGTATTAGTTGTTGCATGTTGTTGCAACAGTTGGTCGATGTTGTTGTAATACTATGTCTATGGTGTTTCAGTTGCTCCATCTAATGGTTCAACCTATGCTGTTGTATTAGTTGTTACATGTTGTTGCAACAGCCGTTCTTTGTTGTTGTAATACTATATTTATGGTGTTTCGGTTGCTCCATCTAATGCTTCAACCTATGTTGTTGTATTAGTTGTTACATGTTGTTGCAACAGCCGTTCTTTGTTGTTGTAATACTATATTTATGGTGTTTCAGTTGTTCTATCCAATACTTCAATCTGTATGTTGTAGTAGTTGTTTGCATGTTGTTGCAGCAATTATTCTTGTTTGTTGTAATACGGTGTTTATGATGTTTCGGCTACTTCAACTTGTTTGTTGTAGCAGTATGTCAGGTGTTGCTGCACTATTATACATATTGTGTTACAACGTCAAATATGGGGATAGGTTGTAGGAACGAGTTAGCGGCAGGCAGATCTGCTAGGGGCTGACAAAGCGAGGGGCAGGGCGGATCTCATGCTCGTGTGGGCGGAGGATGGGCTCCTTGCACGGAGAACGGACGAAGTGCGGTCCTTTGTGTGGGGCGAGTGTGGCAGGGGTAAGTTGGTTGGGATGGAGCGGATAAGAAACGGTCTTCCGGACGGGACGAGTGGGGCAGAGGTGAGTTAGTTAAGGCAGATGGTTTTTTTTCTTTTCTGTGGCGCGGGTGGGGGGCTCGGCGTCCGGGCGCGTTGTTGGCGCCGGACGTCCGGGCACTAGCAGTTCCGTAAAAATTATAGAGAAGACCCATCTACCACATCTATGGGGGAGTCACAACTCCCTTTTTTACTATACCATAATAGGCTAGCCCATCAACTTAGGCCCCACTCACCTATGCATGTAAAATTGTTTTAGCGAATTAAAAAAAGTCATAACTATTAAACCGAAGATATAAATTAAATTTTGATTGCGCCATTAAATTTCTTATAACAAATCCTTTAAAACAAGATCACACATGGATATATTTAGATAGAATTTTATTAGTGAATATTTATCTCTACAACTAAAAATTATAGAGAGGACCCGTCCACAACTCCTATTCCTTTGGCGGTCTTTTTTAGAGGTCTTTTTTTAGAGCAACTCCAACAGAGTTGGTAAAAATAGATGGCTAAACTCATGATTTAGCTAACCTTTAAAATAGAAACTTAAGCAAAAAAATACAAAACTCCAACAACCTTTCCAATAGGGTAAAGCGAATGGCTAGCGGCACATGCAAGCTATATTTAGCATGCGAGAATTCCGGGATACATGGCTTGCTAAAGCCAGATACAATAGTTGTTGGACTCTATCTTTTTTCTCAAAATAGTCAAATATAGATTACACAACATGGATAGCTCTTCTGTTGGAGTTGCTCTTACTGCGCGATGACATGCTATCCCATCAACCTAGGCCCCACTCACCTATGCATGCAAAATTGTTTTAGCGAATTACAAAAAGTCATAACTCATAAACCAAAGATATAAATTAAATTTCGATTGCACCATTAAATTTCTTATAACAAATCCTTTAAAACAAGACCACACATGGATATATTTAGATAAAAATTTATTAATAAATATTTATCTTATAAAGATAAAATATTTTCTTTTATTAAGTAGAGACAATATTCTAGGTTCAACAGACAATGTTCTGTCTTTGTAAAAAATGTTATCGATTTAGAAGAATAGTATTTTGGTTTTAGGTTTATGAAACTGGTATTACAATATACATAAAAATACATAAATACATGATATAGATAAAAATAATAATAAAATCTAGAGTAAAAAGCATAAGAAAAAAAATAAAAACACAAAATGGAGAAAAATTTCAAATAATGTCAAAGGGTTACTTTTCAAATATCGTAAATATATTTATAGAACATTAACATCACTAAATACATCATAGAACATTATTAAATATATTATAGAACATCACATTTATTATAGATTACATGTATACTAAGTGAACACCATAAGAAACATCATAGAACATCACATGTATACTACGTAAACATGACATAACACAACATAGAATACTAAATATATATTACATAAACATCGCATATATATATATATATAATAAAAATAAAAAATAAAATTACTAAGAAGAAAAATATAAAAACAAACATGATTGACAAATGATAAAAAGTGCATAGAGGAAATAAAATAAATAAATAATTTAAATAAGGATAAAAAGAAGATTAAAAGGAATTAAAATATAAAATAAGAATGAAGAAACATAGAAAACATGAAAAGAAAAAAGAAAAACAAATAGAAGCAAGGAAGAACGATAAAACTAAAACCAAAAGAAAAAGAAAATAAAAGGTAAAATTAAAACAAGAAAAGAATAAGAAAAGGACAGAAAATAAAATAAAATCGAAAAAAAAACTGAAAAGAAATGAAAAATATAGACAAAAAAATTAAAATAAAAAATGAAGAAACATAGAGTATGTGGATTTTAAAACCCATAACAACGTACGGGCATTAACCTAGTTAGAAGAAAGATTTAAAAGATAAAAATTATATATATTTAACCCATTTTATAAAATATAAAAAATTTATATATTAACTCATAAAAGTTAATAGATGATTATAACCATCTGATCTAATTTAATGAACAGATCATAGTTATTTTAGAGTACCATAGCAAAACTCTAAAAAATTGCCATTTTTTCTTTCTACCATGCTTCACTCACAACAGTATTACCACTTCTAGGATGTCTTCCTAACTCGAAGGCATAGATCAGAGTTTTCCCAAGTTGTGTAGTCAGCTTTGAGAGCATCCACACCTGTGTTTTCATCCATATCTAATCATAGCTTCAGCCAGTTCGTCCCTTGAACGTTGACATAAGGTTAGCTTATCCTAACAATGTTCAAGAGCCCTTGTGGTTGGTTTTGCCTAAAGATGAGCAACGGGCCGGCCCAGCCCGGCCTGGCACGGGCCCGTGCTAGGCACGACCCGATAGGGCACGGGCCCGTATGGCCCGCGTGCCACCGGGCCGTGCCTGCCTGAGAGCCCAGGCACGGCCCGTTGGCCGGTTTTCAGGCCGGGCCGGCCCAAAAAGCACGAGGCTCAATAGTCCTTCAGGCCGGTCCATGGCCCATTATATAAAAAACACCAAATTTAATACAAAATTTAACAAAGCATAAATACCAGACATTAATACACGCAATATACTCATAGATCATATTTCATTTGCCAAAAGTCACAAGTTTTATAAGTCATAGAACCTGATACTTCAAGTTTCATAAATTCCCTAATACCGGGCCGACACCGTGCCTACTGTTAAAAGCGGGCCAGGCCGTGCTGCCCGGCGGGCCGAGGGGTCGGCCCAAGCACGGCCCTCTACGTGCTTTGGGCCGGCCCGGGCCCAGTTAGGATCAGGCCGTGCCGTGCTCGGGCCAGACAAAATTACCGTGCTTTGGGCCGTGCCTTTGGCTCGCAGGCTGCATGCTCAACTTTAGTTTTGCCGCCAGTTCTTTTTTTTTCTCTCCCCTTGACTCATCTATTATTTGCATACGACCTTCATTGCAACAAATATACATATATACTCTCTTGGTCCCAAATTAATTGCTGTTATTGGTTTTTTTACCACAAGTTTGACTCGATTTATAAAAAAATCATACAATATTTGTATCTTTAAATAAATTTATTAAAAACTAAATGTAAAGATCTTTCCAATGATACTAATTATGTATTATAAATATTAATACTTTAATATGTATTTAGTTAAAGTTGTTTCTTATGAAACACAAATAACAGTTATTTTGGGATGAAGGGAGTATGACATATCATGTTCTACTCTAAAAAATACATTGTATTGCTGCACTGCTGGGCTAGTTCATTACTTCCAATCATAAGTTCGCCTGCGTTTGGCGCAACGCAGCAGAAAAAAGTTCCAAAGAAAACAAATATCATTGTTACAAGCATACCGAAAAACAAATAGGAAGACAAGGCAAGTTAAAGGTAGAAATTTAAAAACATAGGAGTATGATAGGGATTCATGTGTAAAGCTAAGGATTGTAAAACCTAGGAAAGTTAGAGAGATTGTTTGCTTGGGGCATAGGAAAAACAAATGAAGGATTCGGTTTGCAGGAAGGTCGAATAAAAAAATAGTAACACCAACGTGCTTTGTATGTGTTTTCTCTTTTTCGACTAGGTAGAACAAGCCATAATAGACCTTCAATTCCTCGTACTTCGTGTATAGGATAGAAAATTTTCCTTTGCTAACATTATTTTTCTAAAATTCCTTCAAAGATCCTAAAGAGCTCTAAAATTTATGCATACTACGTTTAGGGACCTTTTGTTCGGTGGGGAACAGAAAGAAACAGTGGTCATGTCGGTGGTTGTTTTTTTCTTTTTTTTTTGAGAATGTGTTGCATTTTTTTAGACCTAGTTACAGATGTAGAAGTTTATATACACGAGCATACACTTATCCTTATGAACATATGCATGCGAGTTGGACCGATAATTGCACCGTTTATAATATTCTAAAAAAGGATTGTAACATTAGTCTGGAAAGCGTTGTTTTTCATGGCCTAAGGCCTTGGAGATAAAAAATTTTTGGGTGTCACATCAGATGTGTCGGAAGGATGTCAGGAGGGATTTTTAGAAACTAATAAAAAAATAAATTACATAGCTCGTCTGGAAACTGCAAGACAAATCTATTAAGCATAATTAATCTGTTATTAGCACATGTCGGTAACTGTAGCACTTAAGGCTAATCATGGACTAACTAGGCTTAAAAGATTCGTCTCACGATTTTCAACCAAACTGTGTAATTAGTTTATTTTTTATCTACATTTAATGTTTCATGCATGTGTCCAAAGATTGGATGTGATAGATGAAAATTTTTTTGGGTGAAAAACTAAACAGGGCCTAATTCTGTTGGTGTCGCAACAGGGAATATTCAATGATGCCAATTAAAATTTGAAGTTGTGCGAGGGAAGTTTTATGTGATATACACTTAGGCTGTCCCAATGCTAAAAATTATATGTAATTTCTATACCTATTATTTTTTATAGATAATACATATACAAACTATGGTCCCAATGGATAGGTTTTACAGAATAATTTTTTATCCAATCATATTTATTTTTTCTCCATTCTCAACCAATCATATCACTTCATGTCTTGATTCTCGTATAGACATGATTTCTAACTTAAATTCGGTTTCTATAATTTTTGCTCTCTTCAATAACTACCATGCTACATCAGCAAAAACGTTTAGATAGTAGTATAATTAATATCTATAGAACTATTTCTGCATTGAAAGTGTCCTTATAACACTTGCAATCCAAGAAATCCCGCGGTGAGCAGAGCTAGCGTGCAGCCGTGTCGGGCGAGCGAGCGTGCCTAGCTGCAGCCAGCGAGTCATCAGAGTCTCCAACTTGATAGAAATGACTAGTTTCTTCAGATCGCCGTTTCTTGGTGTATCGGTTCAAGAGCCGACGTGGTTTCCTTTAGAAAAAAACGGTTCCTGTATTTTTCATCTCTTTCGTTATTAACTTACGTTACTACGTATATATTTTGCTTATCTGATAAATTATTTAATAGAGATAGAAAATCATTAATTCTCGTTAGAAGTGCGTAAAGTTGGTAACCGACAAGGTAAGTAGAGGCGGTCTGCTTTGAGGTTGGAAGAGTTTTGCCGTTTGTGATACGATTACATCATAAAGTACGTGTACCTAACAAGTTTATCCAAATTAACGAAAAGAATTCAAGCCAGTTCTTGATAAAAGCCAGTGTCAGAAGACGACGCAGTGGCCCACTTGACCACCGTGACATCACGCGCATGGAGGCGCACGAGATGTCATACAGCAGACTCCACGCTGTGACATAAGGACTTGTTTAGTTCACGGCTGGAAAGCGGAAAACTTGCCGTTATTGCTGGCCCAGCCACACCAGCCCAGCTCGTGGTTCTCTGCTCCTCCCGAAAGGCGAAACGATTCGACGGCGGCCGTCCGGCCGCCCAGGACCGGAAAAACCTTCCATTTCATCCCGTCCCTCCCACTGGCCACTCACGCCGCGACAGGCGACAGGCACAACCCTTTCGCCCTGAGGCAACACTGCCCGCCACGTCCTTCTCCTCCTCCGTCTCGCGGTCCAGCCCCGGGCGGGCACCCCACCAGAAAACGCAGATACGTTCACCGACGTCCGGGCCAGCCCAGCCGCTCCAGTGCCGATCGGCCATGTCAGCCTCTACTGCGACCTAGCGCTCCACGCCTCCCCCCCGTTGCACGCAGCAGAACCTACCCCTCCACGATCCCGTCGCCGACATCTTGGCCCACTTCCCCTGGGACCCAGAGGCTCAGTGATCGCAAGCCGGAGACGCCCGCTCACCACGCGCCGGCCTAGTGGGGTGGTGGGTGGGTGGAGCTGGGAGCAGGAGGCGTTGTTGCCTTGCCTTGGTGGATCCACGCACGCGGGCCGCGGCACCACGCCTCATCGCTCAGCTCTCTTTTTCCTCCTCTCCATTCCTTCCCGTGCACAGAAATTCTTTCCTCTCGCCTTTTTGTCCGCGTATATCTCCCCTGTATTTATATTGGTTCGTGTGCGTGTAATTTGCGTGCAAATACACGCACGCCGATTTTCGGAAAAAAAGAAGGAGGCGAAGGGCAAGGAATCCCCCGATTAGGAAAGATTCTTCGCTCCCCGGCCTCAAATCCCGCAGCGGCAACCACGACCGCCTCCCTTCGATTCCCCTGCGCTTGCCGAGGTCAGGATTGGTGCTGGAATTCGGTGCGCTGAGCTGTTCCTCCCTCGATTCGACCTCCCTCGCGCGATTCGGTTCGATTCGTTCCAATCGGGGTTTTGCTGCTGCTTCCGCCGCCCGCCGCCGGTGCGCTCCGAGCTGCTCAAGCTGGGATACCCTCTGTGCTGCTCGATCTGATTCGGTCCCCCCAGCACCAACCCAACCCGACCCCCGCTCCGCCGCTGCCGCTCCCCGCTGACGGACGCCGGCGCCATTTCGACCCGCGCCGCCGGATCCTTGGATGATTCCGATCGATCCGGGACCAAGAGACGCAAGGCTTCGTCACCTCACCGGGACCCCGGCGGCGGCGGATCCATGGCCGGGGAGAAGGCGCCGCGCGCGTTCTCCATCGAGGAGCTCCCGGGCCACCTCATCGGGGAGGTCCTGACCTCGGGCGGGCTCGCGGCCGCCGACCTCGCCAGGCTCGAGGCCACCTGCCGCGCGCTCAGGCCGCTCGCCGAGTACGCCGCGTCCAAGCTCTGCGCTGCTCGGGCGGCGTTCGCGGCCATGGGGCCCGCCGCCCGCGGGGAGCTGCTGGAGAGGTGCGGGGGAAGCTGGAAGAAGGTGCTCAGGTTCCTGCAGTCCGTCGAGCAGTCGTCAGGCACGGTCGAGACCTCATCGGGCAGCGTGAGCATGCTTTCCTTTCTTCCTTTCACTTCACTTCACTTCACTCTCTGAGGCCCAATGAAAATTCAATATTCATATCCTGTATGTAAGTAAGGCCATGAGATTATCTTGTGCTTTAGAAATATTCGCCTCACACTCTGGACTCTGCCCACTTTGGAATGCTGTAATTACCAAGACATGTTTAATCATGCATGGCGTATGTGCTTGAAGCTTTAAAAGAAGCTAATAATATGAAGCTGATAAGAATACCCTTGTGTGGCTTAAATGGGATATTTAGCACATGTTAGTCATTATAAACAGATTTAAGACATTCTTTTGCTAGGCAAATATAGATCATTTTTTCTTGTTTCGGAGTTGGACGGGATTTTACAACTTATCTCAGATTGGTAAACATGTTAATGTTCCTGTATTGACATGCTGATATGCATTTTCCTGTGTCAAACAATGCTAACTTCGTAATATACTGCACAATTACAATCTGAAACCGTTCAGAAGTGATTGTCTGTGATGTTGAAATCCTGGTAAATTGAGTTGCTATTGTGCTACAAATGTCCGAATTACTTTAAGTATAAATTATGCCTTAATTTCTTACTCATAGTAATGATAGTTGCCTTATAATTCCTGCTAGAGTGAATTTTTTTGTTCTGGACAGTGCATGGTGGCATTTTGGACATACTATTTATCTTAATTATACTGAGTCTTGTGGCTTATTCAATATCGTTACAAGACTACAAGTTTACTAGTATTCGAGCTCACTGCTAATTGTCATGTTCAGAAAGAAATAATAATATCAATCAGAAAAATCTAGTTGTCTTCTTGTATTTGGAGACAGGTTTCCCTGATGTTGGATGGCATTGAAACCGCTACAATTTTTTTTGTTGTTTCCAAATTGTTTCCTTATACATGTGAACCTCCTGTATGTTTCCAGATGCAAGTAGCCACAGGAAGATATCACACACTTTTGGTCCATGACTCTTCTGTCTATTCTTGTGGGTCCAGCTTGTGTGGTGTGCTAGGTCATGGCCCAGATACTACACAGTGTGCGGCATTCAGTCGGGTTTCCTTCCCATCACTTTCTCGTGTTATAAACATCTCTGCTTCACACAATCATGCTGCTTTCGTTACGGAGTCTGGGGAGGTAATTGATGATCTCCTTAATTGAAGCGAGTTATGCCTATTGCTGTATTACTACTTTTCCTTGCCTTGGTGTTCTGAAGGGTTTTGTCTAAATAGGTTTTCACATGTGGTGATAATTCATCATTATGCTGTGGTCATGGCGAAGTGGGGAGAACTATATTTCGACCAATGCAAGTAGAAGCACTTAAAGGGATTCCCTGCAAACAGGTAGGACCACAGATCTTTCTCATCCTTTTATGTTTTGTGTCTCCATTGATGCTGCTGTACTTATTTAGTCTGATCTACTTAAAATTTTCTAAATCATAATATGTCCTGCCATTCTCTTGTAATTTTTCTGTGGAGTTGCTAACTCAGTTCTGAAAATTTACATTGGTTTCTAGAGTACTGTATTTTCACATGTTTATCTCTTCTCAATTTTTCTATTTCTTGTTGAAATCACATTCTGTAGTTAATAAGTATGACTCACATGTTGAAGATTTTGTCAATAAATGCCTCACATTGTGATGTTTTCTTTATATATGTCAGTACTAAAAAATTGACTTGATCCATGTCAGTGATCCCTTCCCTGCTTAATCATGTGCATGTGCACATATCTTTGGGAACTATATTACAGCTCAGGTCCTGAGGGAAAACCACCTAATTCTCTTTGTTTTTCTTTTTGGGACAAGTGATTCTCATCTTTTGGCTGCTAGTTCAGTTTCATACTTTCTATTGCATATTAAATCAGCTCTCTATTGAACAATGAACACACTCATTCACCATTTTATATGTATCTTTATGTTATTGGGATAAGCTTTCTGACGCTATTTATTTTCTACACTTATCTGTATTGCATCTTTCTATATTGTTTATTCACTAGGCTGCATAGATTTTGTTCTGAGGCATTTCATTTTGCCTCTGTAATTCAGTATTCTTAATCTGATGCTATTTTATTAACTTTTCACAGGTTGCTACTGGTCTAAGTTTTACTGTGATTCTTACAAGGGATGGACAAGTATATACTTGTGGAAGTAATACACATGGCCAACTTGGTCATGGTGACACCATAGACAGGGCCACTCCAAAGCTTATTGAATTGTTTGAAGGCCCCACTAAGGTGGTGCAGATTGCAGCCGGTGCAAGTTACACGTTTGCTGTAACAGATGATGGAACAGTCCATTCCTTTGGATCTTGCACTAATTTCTGCCTTGGACATGGGGATCAGCATGATGAACTTCTTCCACGTGCAATCCAATCATTTAAGAGGAGGAACATTCATGTAGTCCGTGTTTCTGCTGGAGATGAGCATGCTGTGGCTCTTGATGCACTAGGATACGTAAGTCTATAATGTCCTGTTTGCATTCACGTATACATTGTTAATGATTCCACTCCAGGCATTAGTATAAAGTCTGAACTTTACAGGTTTATACTTGGGGCAGAGGATACTGCGGAGCCTTGGGTCATGGTGATGAGAATGATAAAACTAGCCCAGAATTGATCAGCAGCTTGAAGGGCCAAGTTGCTGTACAGGTCTGTTGTCACATACTGTCAAGGAAGATATTTAGCAAGCAATTTCCAATATAGTTAAATAAAAGTGGCATTGCAAATTATTTGTTTTAGAAGTTCAAATCAATTCTTCTATACATCAATATGAGATACTAATTTCTTGGTCTAATTAAAGTGCCTTTGCTATTCACACATGCTTTAGTTACTTATCATCTCCATGTCTGAAACCTTCCATATTTTCTTAACTTTTTCAGGTATGTGCAAGGAAGAGAAAGACATTTGTTCTCACGGATGAGGGCTCAGTTGTTGCGTTTGGATGGATGGGCTTTGGGAGTTTAGGGTTCCCTGACCGAGGATCATCGGACAAAGTAATGAGGCCCCGCGTTCTTGAGAGCCTGCAGGATCACTACGTCTCCCAAATAAGCACCGGACTGTATCACACTGTTGCAGTGACAAATAAGGGCATTGTATTCGGGTTTGGGGACAATGAGCGAGCACAGCTTGGGCAGGAGTACATTCGTGGGTGCTTAAAACCTACTGAGATAATGTTCCAAAAGAGTATGGAAGACATACCAATTGCGGCGCCTAGTGGTTAACTTCAAGGCCAAGAGCCCAAGACCACCATTTTGGACACTATTGCCGGCATATGTTGTATTTATATTGAAATTCTTCTTGGCAAGTGTATTTTATACTTTGTGATTTGTGAGTAATTTGGGTGAACGGGGGAAGATGGAAGAGCAAAGGTTGGAGGACAGTGTTGTGTAGCCAAAGAAGCCTATAGTTTAGTAACGTGTGATGTATCGAATAATTCAACCCACCATTTTTCTTCTGTATAAAATTTATTGGTGTGTTTGTATTTTTTTTCTTGCCACTTCATGTTTTCTTGGTTTTGTCCTAACAACTGTCGAGTAAAATAGCATTTGCTCCCTGGAACTTGTTATATTATTGCCTAAGTTTGCTAGTGTCTATCACCTTGAGCATTGTCACTTCGTCATCACTGTTTTCAATTATGCATATCATTATATGTGCACCTCTTAGGCCTTGTTTAGTTCCTAAAAAAATTTGCAAAATTTTTCAGATTTCTCGTCATATCGAATCTCACAGCACATACATGAAGCACTAAATATAGACAAAAACAATAACTAATTATACAGTTTGTCTTTAATTTGTAAGACAAATCTTTTGAGTCCAGTTAGTCCATGATTGGACAATATTTGTCAAATACAAACGAAAGTACTACAGTGTTTATTTTACCAAAAATTTTGGAACTAAACAAGGCCTTAGCTGAAAAATGGTGTCATACTGTTGGAAATTGCTTGCGTTGGCATAAAAAATTAAAGATCTGTAATTATGAGCTGTCTTATCTATCAAAAGATATGCTGGATGCGCAACCGTTCCATGAGATTTTTTTTTTAAAGGTCGCATGAGAATGAGTTGGCATGACAGT
Organism: Sorghum bicolor; assembly: GCF_000003195.3. Classification (NCBI taxonomy): domain Eukaryota; kingdom Viridiplantae; phylum Streptophyta; class Magnoliopsida; order Poales; family Poaceae; genus Sorghum; species Sorghum bicolor. The sequence goes on from NC_012871.2 coordinate 17,712,245, forward strand.
TGTTTGTCTGAATAGGCATGCAATTTCAGATACAGTTGTCAGAGAAGGACGTGGTTTGCTCAAACTGTCGAAGCATTACAACTTCATGATCATGTGCAATGTTTTTTAGGAAAACAGGAGGAACACCGATACCGTTATCATGACTCCATGGCATAAAACACCGGTAACAGCTAAGGCCTTGTTTAGTTCCAAAATTTTTGGCAAAATGTGAATAGTACCAATTTCGTTTGTATTTGACAAATATTGTCCAATCATGGCCTAACTAGGCTCAAAAGATTCGTCTCGTCAATTCCGATCAAACTATATAATTAGTTTTTATTTTCGTCTATATTTAATACTTTATGCATACCTCTAAAGATTCGATGTGACGGGGAATCTGAAAAATTTTGCAAATTTTGTTGGGAAGTAAACAAGGCAAGAAAAAGTCGTTTATGCTGACCGTGACATGGGTTATTAGTTTATTACAAAGTTGAATTTACAGGCACAGTTAGGAAAGTAAAATGTTCCGAAGTAGGTATGTAACTGAATTCCCCATTTTTCTTCTGTATAAAAAAATCGGTGGTTATGTTTTTCTTTTCCATCTACATGTTGAATGCATTAACTCTCAAGAGATATTTATAGGGTACATATATATATATGACGAGGGAGATTTGGAATACAAGACAAGTTATATTGGATGTAATCTTCTTTCACATGTAGGATTCTATTTCTATCTTTGGAACTGTTCTTCAACAGTACCTACAACAAACAAATAGTGTTCTTGTTGGCCCAGCACTTGGCCAAGGTGAGCAGAACCTGCTCTCCTCCCCTCTCCTCCTCCCCTGTCTCAAGGTAGGAGATGAGCAGAGCTCACTACACACACAGACACAGCACACTGTCTTCAGCGTTGGCTGAAAACTGAACCCAGGAGTGGTGGCAAATGAACTGCCCTTTTCCATTGAATAGGTAGAGTATATATACACAAAACATGTATCTACTGGTACACTACTTGGATGGTGACTACACCACTCCATACAACTACTCTACATGGTTTATATCAGCCATTATCTACTCTTGTACCTGCCTATACCAGCCCACTACTCCAGCTGGTGTACTTCTACCAACTATGGCCTATTGCCCTACTTTTACAGTGGCAGCTGAAGCTGACCACCTGTTCCTGCCACCGCAGGGCAAAGAGAGAAGAGGGACAACAGATTATGTCTTACAATCTTTCCCTAATTCTGCTGTCCTCACTTGACTTCCACCATGCCAATCATTTTCCTCAGTTCCTGAAACCGAAACTTCCCGAGTGAATTGGTGAGGATGTCAGCGAGTTGCTGCCCGGTTTCGCGAACTCGATGACCAGTTGCCCTCCATCGACACAATCCCGAAGGAAATGGAACTTCACATCAATGTGCTTGCTCCTGTCGTGGAGAACTGGGTTCTTTGCCAGCACAATCACCGGCTGATTGTCCACCTTGAGTGCCGATGGCTGAACCATGGCTCCAGTGAGCTCTCCTAGCAACCGTCACAACTAGACCACTTGGCACGCTGCTGTGGCCGCTGCGACGTACTCAGCCTCACATGTCGATAGCGCCACATCTTCTGCTTCACGGACTGCCAAGCCACCGGTGATGAGCCGAGGAAGACGAGCACGCCGGAGGTGCTCCGCCGTCCATCAACAACGCCAGCCATGTCTGCGTCACTGAACACCGTCAGCGCTGCTCCTTCCGCCGCCTTTGGCGGCGCCTCACTAAACACTTAAAGGTGGAGGCCGCCACGCTTGGGGAAGACGATGCCCAGCTCCGCCGAGCCATGGACATACCGAAGCAGCCGCTTGACCGCCGCCCAATGGTCCTCCCTTGGGTCCTCCATGAATCGGCTCACGTAGCCCACCGCTAAAGCGATGTCCGTCCGTGTCTGTGAGAGCCAGAGCAGCCCACCGACGATGCTGCTGTAGAGAGTGGCGTCCACCTTCTCTGAAAACGTGCCGCCATCTCCTCCTTGAACCGCGCGATATCAGCCGCCCGCGCGCCGATGACGATAAGATCGTCCACGTACACCCCAACGATGAGGTGCTCCTTTCCCCGTCGTCAGGTGTACAGGGCGTGCTCTGTGGCACACCGCGAGAACCCAAGCTCCGCCATGGTGGCGTCGAGCTTGGCGTTCCAGGCCCACGGCGCCTACCGTAACCCGTAGAGCGCCTTGCACAAACGCAAGACCTTGCGCTCTGCGCCTTTGACGATGAAGCCTGGCGGCTGCTTGATGAAGACGGTCTCCGCCAGGTCACCGTTCAAGAAGGCAGACTTCACATCGAGGTGGTGGACCGGCGAGTCCTTGGCCGCCGCGAGCGCTGGCAGAAGCCGTACCGACTCCATGCGCGCCACCGGCATAAACACCTCTTTGAAATCCACTCCTTCATGCTACACGAAGCCGCAGGCGACGAGCCGCGCCTTGTACTTCACCATGGCTCCCCGCTCATCGCACTTGACCTTGTAGACCCACTTGAGTCCAATCAGCCGGCATCCCGCCCCTGGATCGACTAAGTCCTAGGTCCCGTTGTCTTCAATCGCCCGCATCTCTTCGAGCATCGCCGCCCACCATGCCGCATCCCACTCTGCGATGGCGAAGGTCACTGGCTCCTCAGCGCTCATCAAGAGCAGAGTATGGCCGCCGTCATTGAGCAGCCGCTCTGCCAATCCTGGTACGGCCGCCTCTCCGACCATGTTGTCCACCCACCGGAATCACACCTCCGCCCCTTCATGGAAAGCATCCACAAAGTCAGAGACATTGGACGACGGCGAGGCGTACTCGATTGAGGCTGCCGCCGGTGTCCTTTGTTCGGGCGAACCAAGGGATCCTTCCCCGGTCAGCTCGGGCGCATCCAGGTGCCCAGCCCTGCCTGGATTGGGTGGCTCCCCTGCTTCGGCTGTAGCTGGTGATTCGACGTCCACATCGACTGCTAGCTCTGGCGGCTTTCTCCGCCGCCGTGCCGTGGCCGTGAATCACTAGGTGTTTGACGGCAAAGGTGTCGTAGATGCCACCGCCCTCTGGTGCTTCCCCCAATTCAGTCTCCTCCCACTTCCAGGCCGCCGCCTCATCGAAGATGACGTCCCAGGGCACCACCACCTTCCCACCAACTAGATCGTGGAGCCTATAGGCCTTGGACCCCTCCTCATAGCCAAGAAACACCGCCTTGGTGCTCCTGTCCTCCAGCTTGCTGAGGCCTGGCTTGGTGGTGCGCACATGGCCGATGCAGCCGAATGTGCACATTAACGAGACATTGGGCTTGCGCCCATGCCATGCCTCGAACGGCGTCTGCCCCTTCAGCGCCTTGGTGGGAGCCCGGTTGAGGATGAATACGGTCGTGCTCACCGCCTCGCCCCAGAACGCCACCGGCATCCCCTTCGCCTTCAGCATCGAACGTGCCATCCCAACAATGGTCTGGTTGTGGCGTTCCACCACGCTGTTCTGCTGAGGAGAATAGGGTGCAGTGAGATGGCGCCCCATCCCCTCCTCGGCGCAGTAGGTGGCGAACTCAACCACCGTGAACTCACCACCACGATCCGTCCGCAACACCTTCAGCTTCTTTTCGGACTCCACCTCCACCCGCGCCTTGAAGCGCCTGATGGCGTCCGCCGCCTCGGCCTTGCTTGTCAGGAGCTGCAGCCCCATGTAGCGCCTGTAATCGTCCACGAGCAGGAGGAAATACCTTCGCCCGCCGTGGGTCGTCAGCGTAATCGGTCTGCAGAGGTCTCTGTGGACCAGCTCGAGCGGGTCCTCGCGCGATACTTCGCCTCTTTGGGGAATGACAGCCGCCTCTGCTTCCCCGCCAGGCAGCTGCCGCAGAGTTCGCCAACGTGCTTGATTTCTAGTAAGCTCACCACCATCTTGCCAAGTCGGCCCAGTGCGTCGAAGTTGAGATGGCCGAACTGGCCGTGTGAAAGGTCCTTGTTTGGTTTTGTTAATTGAGTGACAACTTAGGTGGACTAATAGTGTTTATGTGAGATACACAGGAGATTAGTCCACAAGTGATTATATGATGATGGAGGAGCTCATTGCATATGAGACATGACATGGAGTCATGTGACCAAGGTGGAGAAGATCAAGATGAGGCTTGGCTTGATGGACCGGTTGCAAGAGTGAAGGGCAAGTCGGAGGCTTTGAAGCGAGGGACCGCGTGTGACGGTGAAGCTTGAGCAAGACTTGGTGCCGATGGACCAAGGCAATGGTGAAGAGCAAGTGAGGTCAAGATCGATGAACCAATATGGTCACGTGATGATATGAAGTGGATCTTATCATTTGGTGATTGGTTGGTGCATGTGTTGCATCAACATTGGAGGAGATGAAATGAAATGCGCAAGGCAAAGGTATAACCTAGGGCATTTCCATTTCACCGGTCATAGGTGTGTAGAGAAGTTTATGACCGGATTTAGGATAGATGGCCGTACTATCAAGAGGGGCAAACTTGTTTGCATATTGGTCATCTAGTGCCACTTGAGCGATCTAACTTTGCATACGTGTTAGGATCGAGTGGCGTGGCAAGTTTGAGAGGCTAACTCCTTTGGGAAAATGTTTATGAAAAGCTAACACACTTGCACATGGTGGTGTACACTTGGTGGTGTTGGCACATTTGCAAAGGAGGTGGAGTTCCTAGGGTTGAGAGAGGTGTGGGTTTCTCAAGCTCGGCGGGATTCGGCGCTTTTCGAGAAAATGAAGTGCATATTTTCTATTGCGCCGGTGGGAAATTTTGGAGAAGTCGCAGGAGTGTTTCTCAGTTGGAAACACTCACCGGACGCCCTGTGCGGAGGCACCGGACGCTGGCCTTTAGCGTCCGGTGTGCTGTCGGGTGCAGCAGAGTGCACCGGACGCACCGGAGAGCGTCCGGTGTGCAGGCGGTTTGGCGACCCTCTCTGCGCATGAGTCCGGTGAGCACCGGACGCTCAGGGTGCGTCCGGTGGCTTGCGTCCGGTGACCGTGCGAGTTTGCGGAGCTCTCTGCGCACGGGTCCGGTGTGCACCGGACGCGTCCGGTGTGGACTTGTTGAGCGTCCGGTGGTGCTGTGTCAGGCGCGAGCGCGAGGTAGCCGTTAGCGGCAACGGTCGACTTCAAACGGCTAGTGACACGTGGCTGACGTCTGAGCACCGGACGCTGGGCGTTGAGCGTCCGGTGGCTCCCTGTGAGCGTCCGGTGCCCACGTGTTTTGCCCAGTGAAGGGGCAACGGCTAGTTTAGCCCTTGGGGCTATAAATAGAAGTGGTGGCCGGCCTTGGCCGGTGCTGAGCACCCTTGGGACTTAGTGTCCATGCTTGGGGAGTGCTAGGAAAGCCTCTAACTCACTTGTGCTTGCAAGAGTGCGAATCAATAGCGAGTGAGTGATTCTAGTGCGTTGCATTGAAAGATTGCATAGAGTGGCACTAGGTGTTCGTGTTGCAAGCCGGTGGTGCTTGTTACTCTTGGAGGTTGCCACCTCCTAGATGGCTTGGTGGCTTGTGACTCCGTCGAAGCACGCAAGGAGATTGTGCGGTGCTCCGGAGAAGAGATTGTGAGGGGTACGGTGCTCACCCCGCGGGGATCGCAAAGAGCAACTCTAGTTGAGCGAGACGTGAAGAGCGACAAGTGGTCCGGCCGGGTCAAGTGCTAGAGCTTGTGGTAAGCACTCCATGTGGGAGAGTGTGACTTGCGGGTCACCACTAGCAAGAGGACCGGCGGCAACCTTGGAGCTTGTCTCAACGGGGACGTAGCTTGGTGGCAACCAAGTGAACCTCGGGAGAAAATCATCGTGTCAACTTTGTTCTTCCCGTTGGTTTGCAAGTCCCTAACACAAGCTTGTATTTACTTTCATATATTTGTGCTTGTGTAGTTGCTCTTGTAATTAGTTAGCTTGTGTAGCTTTCTAGTTACCTTCTTGCTTGTGTAGCTGGAAGTAGTTCCCTTGCGTGACTAATTTGGTTTGTGTAACCTTGTTAGTCACATAGCTTAGTTTGTGTAGCGAAGTAAGTTGCGCTCTCTAATTTGGCATTAGTTGCCTTGTTATTGAGCTTGCTAGTGAGCTTAGGCTTTGTGCGCTTTGCCTCACTAGTTTGTGTAGGAGCTCCCCCGGTTTGCAAAGTACTAGTTGCATAGGTTTGTGTGACCTTGCTTCTAGATTTGGTTAGGTGAGCTCTTGCTAAGGTAGCACCTTGCTTGCTTGTTTAGGATCTTTTCAAGGTGCTAGAGAACTTAGATAGAGGGGTGTAGTCTTGGCTAGACCGATAGTTTTAATTCCGCTTTTGTTTCGGTTAGCCAACGCGATAAGTTTTAGAAAGGACTATTCACCCCCCCTCTAGTCCGCAATCTTGACCCTTCACCGTGCCATAACCATGGCTTCTCCGTGCACATTGCTGCCAGGCACACTAGCTGCTCGATCTTCAAGTCAAGGAGATAAAGCCGGCTACATGAGCATTGTACCTTCGCCAGGAGACGACCGTCTTGGTCCCTGATCTGAAGCACGCCATCACGGATGAGCACCTCCGCACCATGCTCGTCTAGCTGTCCCAAGCTGACGATGCTCGACCGAAGCTCGGGGATGTAGTAGACCTCTGAGAGCGCACGGTGCTCTCCATTCTTGCACTTGAACAGCACCGTGCCTCGCCTGCGGATCTCCACCCGAGAGCCATCGCTGAACCTGATGCTCACAGCATGTTTCTCGTCCAGCTCGGAGAAGGCGGCGCGACACTTGGTCATGTGGTTGCTCGCGCCAGAATCAAGGTACCACCTTTGCTCCGACTCATCTCCGGCGACCCTGAGATGAACCTGCGCCCACGACTCGTCAAGGTGATGGACGACCGGTGGCATAGGACTCTGCTCCACCTCCAGCCCCTCTTCCTCGCCACTCTGCTTCGCGCAGTACACTCCCATCAGAAGTGCGTGATCGTCGTCGCTGTCGGCCTCCGCAAGATGTGCCTCTTCCTTCTTCTCATTGTGCTCCGGGCACTCGCGTGCCCAGTGCCCGACCTTGCTGCACTTGTGGCAAGCGTTCAGGTCAATGAACTTCTTCCCCTTCTTCTTGTCCACCGAGCCTTTTCCCGGCTGCTTGCCGCCGCCGCCGTGGTCACCACCGCCGCGGTTGGAGCCTTCCCCTGTCCGGTGCTTCTCCTTCATTTGCATCGTCCACTCTTCCTCGGACAGCAAGAACTTGGGCTTCTCCTTTTCCTGCGCTACCGAGCTGTGATTGTCCACCACTCGCAGCCGCCCAGCATCGTCTCAATGGACATGGCGAGCTGCGAGTACTTCGCTGGCACCACGCACAGGTGACGAGATCCTCGTCGTCCACCTTCTTGCCAAAACTCACCTGCTGGCTTCAGCCTGGGCGTTCGGTTCCTCAGTTCGGTTCGGTTCTTCGGTTTTTGACACAAAATCAGTTCTCCACAAATAGGAACCGATCAGTTCTTCACAAATCTTGGAACCGAGCTAAATCGGTTTCGGTTAGTTCAGTTCGGTTCCGGTTCCGACCGAACTAACCGAAAATTTACACAAACATAAAAAAAGAATAGAAAAATAGGAAAAAATATTTTTAAAAAAGCAAGATGTCGTTATTTTAAAAAATGTGAGGATGTGAGGCTATGAGAGGGTGTCATTCACCTTTTATATTTAGGGTTAAGGTGGTATTAGGCCTATGTTGTAAGGTTTATTGGATTTGTTTTATGAATTTCGGTTCTTTCGGTTAACCGAGCCTGAGAACCGAAATTTGATCGGTTAGTTCGGTTCCTGAGAACTGAGAACCGAACAGCTAACCGAAATTTTTGGTTTCGGTTATTTCGGTTTCGGTTCTCGGTTATTTTTACCCAGGCTTAAGCTGGCTTGCGAGCGACTGAAGCTAGAGCGCGAACTCCTCCACTGACTCGCCGGACTTGAACCAGATGTCGTTGAGTTCCCGACACAGCTGCTGGATCTTGGCCCACTTGGCTCGGTCCGAGCCGATGCGGAAGGACTCCAGCATCTCCCATGCCTCCTTCGCGGTCTCCTTCGCCCTGAGCACCTCATGGTACCCTGCCGGTGTGGAAGCCAAGAGCGCCTCCATGATGCCCACATGAGCATCCTCGCTCCGGTCGTCTTCCTCAATCGTCTTCCACCACTTGCGGCCGCAGAGCTTCCACTTCATGTGGACCGCCCACTCGCCGTAGTTGGTGCGAGTGAGCATGGGCCAGGAGCTGGTCCCACCATACTTCTTCACCATGCGCACCTCCACCTGCTGCGGCCCCAGCTGGAGCGCGCCACCGCCGCTGCCTTTCAGTAGTGTCGCGTCCGCCATCGTCAGTCAAACCTAGCAACAGCTTCCAGCTCTGATACCACATGTCGGCCCAGCACTTGGCCAAGGTGAGCAGAACCTGCTCTCCTCTCCTCTCGTGTCCCAAGGTAGGAGTTGAGCAGAGCTCACTACACACACAGCCACAGCACACTGTCTTCAGCGTCGGCTTGAAGACTGAACCAAAGAGTGGTGGCAAATGAAGTGCGCTTTTCCATTGCATAGGTAGAATATATATACACAAAACATGTACCTGCTGGTACACTACTTGGATGGTGACTACACCACTCCATACAACTACTCTACATGACTTATATCAGCTATTATCTACTCTTGTATCTGTCTATACCAGCCCACTATTCTAGCTGGTGTACTTCTACCAACTATGGCCTATTGCCATACTTCTACAGTGGCAGCTGAAGCTGACCACCTGTTCCTGCCAACGCAGGGCAAAGAGAGAAGAGGGACAACAGATTATTTCTTACAGTCCTCTCATAGATTTCAGCATTAGCATCAGCCAAAATTTCAGCGAAATGAACTATCCCTAACCAGCGCCGGCCCTATGGGGGGGCAGCAGGTGCACCGGCCATGGGCCTTTGCGGCTTTGGGGGCCCAACCAAGAGTATGTTGTATATACTCTGTACATGTACAGATGTACTACGTCGGCCTTTATTTTCTGCGAGAGGAGACCAAGAGACAGGATCGCTACTTCTATAGAGGCCTGGAGGTCGGACCCGAGCGGCCGCAAATTCCCGATCTGACTGCTGGCCGCTGCGGCGCTGCACGCAGCCACGCAGGCACACAACCATCGATCGCAATTCGCAAGTTCTGCTGGCCATAGTCGGTAGTCTACAGACCTGCAGTTATGGAAGACTCCAGGAAATCACCGATCAACCAATCAGGTTCTTATTGATTTGATTCGGTTTAATATTTTTCAGTTCATATAAATATATGATCATGCCAAATTTTGTATGCCCTAGGTTTTTTCAGTTCAATTTTTGTCTATTACTTTGCACTCAATTAATCATGTAGTCCTATTTTTTTTTAATTTAGGTCAAGTGTTAGAATTTGAGAATGTTACCTAAGAAACATGAGTCGGGGGCTGCGAAAAGAAAGCGGAAAAGACAAGAAGAACAGTTTCGGCAGTCACAACAAGGTGCTTTAGATAAGTTTTTTTCAGTTTCAAATAGCGCTGTGCCTGAGCATGATGAGAACCCTATAGATGCACCTGAGAATCAAGAAAAGCCTAGACCTGAAAATTTACAGCCTTCCTCTGAACCTGGAAATTTACGGCCTTCCTATGATAATGATAATATTAGTGAACACCCTCTATTCATGATGTCTTTGATCCTATAACCTGGGAGAATCTTGATAATAAGGGTAGAGATATCTTGATTGAAAAAGGGCCTGTTAGAGAATTAAATCTTGAGTTCTCTGCAGATGCTCGTAATAGACATTTTTCATATACTTACTACTCTAGAAAGTTAAGCAACAGTGAGGTGGTTGATAGAAAATGGTTGGTTTACTCTAAACATGTGGACAAAGTCTTTTGTTTTTGCTGCAAATTGTTTAGATCAGATCAAAACAGAAGTTTGGTTGCACATGATGGATTGAGGGATTGGAAACATCTTAGTGCCAGACTCAAGGAACATGAGAATAGTGTTGAGCATATAAGAAACATGAATTCTTGGAATGAAGTTAGGCTGCGGTTGAGCAAAAATAAAACAATTGATGATGATTTGCAACGAGAAATTGCAAAGGAGAGGGAGTGTTGGAGACAAGTTTTAGTAAGAATTGTTTCTATTGTCAAGTTTCTTGCTAAACATAATTTGGCTTTTCGAGGGCAAAATGAGAAACTATATCAACCTAACAATGGTAACTTTCTGGGCGCCGTTGAAATGATGGGTGAGTTTGATCCTGTGATGCAAGACCATATTAGACGGATTCAAAATAGTGAGATTCATCATCATTATCTTGGGCATAGAATTCAGAATGAGATGATTTCTCTTCTTGCAGATTGTGTAAAACAATCTATATTAAAGATCATTAGGAATGCCAAGTATTTTTTTGTGATTTTAGATTGTACTCTAGATGTGAGCCATGAAGAACAAATGACTCTAATTATTAGATGTGTAAATATATCTGAAAATGTTCCAAAGATAGAGGAGTTCTTCCTTGAGTTTTTGAAGGTAGATAACACATCAGGATTGGGTCTTTTTAATGCACTACAGAGTGCATTGGCCTCTCTTGGTTTGAATATTGATGATGTCAGGGGACAAGGCTATGATAATGGTTCTAATATGAAGGGGAAACACCAAGGTGTCCAGACGCGCTTGCTTGAAATTAATCCAAGAGCATTATATATGCCGTGTGCATGTCATAGTCTGAATATTACTCTTTGTGATATGGGAAACTTTTGTAGGTAAACTACTATTTCTTGTATATGTTATACATTGTTTTCATATAATATGCCATACTTTGGGATCTTACAATTTGTGATATTTGAAATCTTGCAGGCAAGCTATTTTATTTTTTGGTGTTATCCAACGTATATACACCCTATTTGCAAAATCGACGAAACGGTGGAAGATTTTAGTTGACAATGTCCCAGGATTGACAGTTAAGTCATGGTCTAATACGCGTTGGGAAAGCCAAATAAAAAGTGTTCAAGCTATCAGATTCCAAACTCCTCAAATAAGATCAGCTTTATAGCATTAGAGAAGGCTTCAACTGATGACCCAGGAACAGTCAGTGATTGTCAATCTTTGGTGAGTGCACTTGAGAATTTTGAATTTTTAGTTGGTTTGGTTATTTGGCGGGACATTTTATTCTCCATAAATAAGGTCAGCAAGAAGTTGCAATCTAAAATTGTGAGTATAGATGCTACTCTCAAGCACATTCAAGGTGTCATAGCATATTTTGAGAAGTATAGAGATGAAGGTTTCATTTCTAGTATGGAAACTGCAAAAAACATTGCATCTGAATTGGATATAGAGCCAATATTTTCTACAAAACGTGAGCGAAAGAGAAAGAGGCATTTTGATGATCAAGATGACCAAGACGAGGAGATACAGGAGTCTGCTATGGACACCTTCAGAAGAGAGTACTTCCTAATTATGATTGACCATGCAATTGCTTCATTGAATAGTAGATTTGAGCAGATGACAGTATTTGATAATATTTTTGGGTTCCTGTTCAACTCAAAAAAATTGAAATCCTTGGATGAAGTTGATCTTTGGGCGCACTGCAAGATTTTTGTGGATAAATTTTCTCATGATAACTCATCCGATGTTGAGATCAATGACTTTTTCCAAGAATTAAAGGTGTTGCAAATGGCTTTGCCAGATTCTATGATGTCAGCGCCTGAAATTCTTCAGTTTATTATGGATGCAGATTGCTATCCAAATGTTTCAGTTGCCTATCGAATTCTCTTAACTGTACCTGTGACTGTAGCTTCGGCCGAAAGAAGTTTCTCAAAATTGAAGTTGTTGAAGAACTATTTGAGATCAACTATGTCACAAGAAAGGCTATGTGCACCATCGAGAGGGATATCTTGGACATTATTGATATCAATACCGTTTTTGATGATTTTGCTTCAAGAAATGCGCGAAGAAGTATATTTGTATAAGAAGCAATGAATATGATGTAGTTCTGTGCTTTTTCAAGGTAATCATATTAATTCTAGAAGTATAAATATATTGCTTTTTAATCTATATAGTTTCTCCCTATTGATAATTATCAGACATATTTAATATTAAATATATTATTGTTTTTGGTTTTCCTTTACAAGTAAAATTAACCTATATATTATAGACTAGAGAGGCCGTTGCTATGAGCTCGCGAGGGCCCTCGAAATCCTAGGGCCGGCGCTGTCCCTAACCATACATATCTTTACTTGTAACACCATATATTGGCCTATTTGTTCCAAGAGGGAAATGCACCTTTTTACATAGTCTCCCCAAAATCATGCTTTGACCCAGCTCCGTAGAGCGAAGGTTTTTTACTTGTAACCATATGTATATGCTTTTTACATATCTATGATGACAACACGAAGGCTTCCCGGATGCTTGCGGATGGCTTCCTTGAGCGCAGCCTTCAGGCTTGTCCTGTCCCACCTCCGTTGCTCCTCCACTCGTGGTCTCTTAAGGTCACCGCAAAGCAACATCCTGGAAATGTAGCCCCTACGCTCGTAAACATGTACCTGAAACTCCACGAGGCTACCAAGGTGCTGGATGCCGTCAAGCACACCATCAGCGTCCCGCGCCCCCTGCGCGTAGCAATCTATACCCAGGCTCTGAAGCCTCGGCATGGTCCCCGCCTCGAACGCGAGGCAGGGCGCCTCCCATCGGAACCACAACTCCCGGAGATTTGGGAACGCCGTGTGGTGGAAAACCACGAAGCCTTCTTGGGGAACATGGTCCTGGACGTGTAGCTTAAGGTGCACCAGCAAGGTGAGCCTGGCGAGAAGGACAATGCCATCGCTTGGCAGCGACCGGACTAGGATTTCCAAGCTGCTGAGGTTATGAAGGTGGGTGAGCCAATCAGCTGGGATGGTAGAGAAGAGGCATTCCAGCACATGTAGACGGCGGAGATGGCGCGGAGGCGGCGACCAACGAGCCAAGACATCTTCTTTGAGGCGTCCTCTGCGGACGACTATGGACCGAAGGTTGACGAGTTTGCAGAGGGAAGAGAGTAGAACTTCACTAGTGTCTCCCACACCATATACTCGCTGAAACAGCTTCAGCTCCCTGAGATTGGTCAGCTTGCCGAGCTCCTTCATTCTCCCCACATCATGGAGTTTTATTTCGAATTCACTTAATGTACGGAGGTTTCTCAAATGGCTGATCCCACTCGTCAGCTTCACAGCATCCGGAAGAATCAGATGCCACAACGTCGAGGGTAACATCTGAACCTCCAGAACGAAGTTACCATATTCTCTGACTACCTCCAGTGTCTTCAGTTGTTCTAGCTTGCGCAGTTGTGTTAGCAGTTTCTCATTATTTTTAGTGCCGTTGGTCCTCAGGTATCTCAGTTGGAACAAACTGAGAATACAAGACATGTCGTACGACCGCCTACTATCCATGGAATAATAGATATCAAGACTGATATCGAGATTTAGAACTCGCAGGAGTCGAAATTTTGTCAGAGAAGGCAGCCATTGGGTAGACCCGCAGAAGTTAAATGACCTAGCCTGGGTCAGAGCCATGTTCTCCACAACGTCATTGCTTTCTGAGTTTCCGTAGACACGAAGGGATAGCCGACGAACATCCAAAGGGCCTTTCGTGCTGTGCTGGCCATCAATTATAGTGATGAAGTTTTCCTCTGTGCACTTCAGTATGATATAGTCAAGCAATATGTCATGCAGTCTACAAGAAAATACTTCCCCACAGTCATCGAACTCGGCTATTTGAATCAGATTTCTGTTAATCAGTTCATTGAAGTAACTCTCTGCAATCTCCTCTTGGATGGCACCATGCTTTTCAGTAACAAAACCCTCAGCTATCCATCGTCTCAACAAATCATCCTTAACTATTTTGTGATCTTCTGGGAAAATTCCAAGATATAGCATGCATGTCTTGAGTTCTAGAGATAAATCATTGTAGCCAAGATTAAACACATGTCTCAGCCATTCGAAAGCCGGGCTTCTTTCCAACTGGAACCGAAGGGAATGCATTATCTTCTCCCAGATTTCTGTCGAACCAACCTCCTGATGACTTGCCAAAATGCTGCCTATGGTAAGTATGGCTAATGGCAGCCCTCCACATTTCTTTAAAATTTCATTAGAAACACATTTTAAATGTTCCGGACAAGCATCTTCTGAATGAAAAATCCTTCTGTAAAATAATATCCTTGAGTCAACATCACTAAGAGGTTCCATCCTATACACATAACCATGGAAGCTTGAACAGCATGACTTAGCTGTATCCTCAATACGTGTAGTTGTTATAACCCTACTACCACGATTATTCTCCACAAAACAGCACTTGATAGTGTTCCATGCTTCTATTGTCCACATATCATCAATAACAATAAGGTACCTGCCAGGGAAAAAAAATGAAATTATTCATCACATATATTGCATAAATGTATAGTTCACAATTCTCACATGATGTTTTAGGTGTGGGGGGTCCAATTTATTATCTAACAGTAAATGTGTGAGTGGAAGAATCCCTTCTGTTCCATTGATCGATCAAGAGTGTATAAAGGAGTTACATGACCTTCAACTACTATGGCTCTTCATCATCATGTTGAAGGCGTTTGCCAAGGCGGCCTGGTTCTAGGACACTGTCAGGTCAGAGGCGCCGTGGAGACCATGGACGTCATGACAGTAAGGATAAGCGCCATAGGGTTAGCCAGGATGAGGAGCCACAGCAATGTGCACCTGACCAGCGCCTAGAGCAGCGCTCAGAAACGGTGGTGGTGGACCAAATTGTTGCTGGAACGGGCCTTGGCACCCGGATGCAGAATATCCTGTTCTGGCATGGGCCACATCTGAAATTGGATGCTCCATGGGTTGGACCACAGACGAGGAGTACACAGGGTTTTGGTACTCAGTCCCTTGCCCTTGCTATGCCCCAAGGATGAGATGAAAGACGAGGGGCCGATGATGTTGGAGTTGTAGCGAAGGACACAAAACATGAGGGGCGCGCACTACTACAAGAAAATCTTTTGGAGGCGGGCAAAACTGGTTTTTCGAGGCGGTTTTTCTGTCCGCCTTGCATCTAGGGTCACTGTAAATGAACGATTTATCGAGACGGACAGATGCCTGCCACTGTTAATAAAACAAAAAATAAATAAAAAAAGACAAGCCCGCCCACAAGCCCATCTAGGGCCTAGAGTCAAGCCCATCTGCCGCTGCCCGCGCTGCCGCCAGGGCACGGCCGCCGCCGCGCACGCGGAACCAGATCCACCGAGGAGAGCCCCATCTCTGGCAGATCCACCATCGGAGAGGCAGCCACGCTTGGGGGTGGGGCTGGGGGGCCGCCGTGCCGGTTCGGGGGTGAGGTGGCTCTCCGTCGCCTGCTTCGCACGCGTTGCCAGGTGTTTAGATCCGGCCTTCTCGCCTCCGGATCTTGCCTCCAGATCCGTGTCTGCTGGAGGAGATGGTTGCCCCGCGCGTTGCCGGTGCTAGAGGAGAGGGTGGGCGATGCCCCACTGGAAGAAGCCGAATCTGGTGAAGTGGGAGAGGGGAGAGGGAAAGGGGCGCCACCACTACAAGAGAGGAGAGGAGGAGGAGAGGGGAGGGGCGCCGATAAGAGAGGAGAGGAGGTAGGAGCGTGTGGAGGAGAGGGAGGAGCGTGGAGAACATGGGGAAGAGGGAAGGGAGAAACACGACGCTTGCTGCCCCGCGGTTGCGTGGAGGAGCACAGGGGAGGGCTACGGCTGAGGGGTGAGGGAGAGACTGAGGGAGTAACTTTAGGGTTCGTGTGTTCATTTATATATTAGACATGATAGTGGGCTAGCATGGGCTAACAGATTGGGCCTGATTAACCATGGTGGGCCTTATAGTATGCCTGCCTCGGTTAATATATTAACCGAGGCGTTTACGTTATAACAACCGCCTCGGTTAATCGGTATTAACCGAGGCGGATATTTTGGGTCGCCCGCCTCCGTAAATCAATTAATCGAAGCGGTTATTTGTAACCGCCTCAGTTAATAAAAATTGTCCACCTCGATTAGTCCGAGGTATTAACCGAGGCGGTTGAATATCCTGCCCGCCTCCGAGGTCTTTTTTAAAACGCATCTGCAAAGATTTTTTGTAGTAGTGGCGGGGGCGCCTCTAGGTGTAGTGAAGATGGCAGCCGATGTGGAAGCCGGGAGTTCAGACTCCTTCAGGGCGAGCAGCGATTGGGCCTCAAGGAATTAGGGCAGCGGGGTCTTCATCTTTAGAATGGAGGCTAGGCGCGGAGTGGTTCATTGACACCATGGAAAAGGCCGAGCAACAACGTGGAGTTGTTGACAAGCTGCTCTAGATTGGAGAGCCCATCAGTGAGGTCCTTAAGCCGCTAAGCGAACTCGAGCACTGGTAAGTTGCACTTGGGACAAGGCCAAAACTTGGCCTCAAGAGTCATGGCGCGAGACACCTCGCTGTTGTGGAAGAGGTTTGGACGCCTTGGTCCAAATGGTGTGAGTAGTGACGCTTATCTCCATGATCAAGTGCGTAACATGAGGTGATGGCGACGAGTAGATCAAGGAGCGGACGGAGTAGTCGATCGCCAACCACGAGACATCGGGATCTTCAGGTGCTAGTGCCATTGATGTGAGAAAGCGCACCGTACTTGCCGACGAGGGGAAGAAATAGTTCATGCAAGGTGGAGTTCGTAGTTGGGTGGATCAAGTTCTAGAGAAAAGGGGATGTTGGTTTTGATGTTGATTGTAGCGAGTGTCGAAGCGAGGCTTTGTGGCCACTGGAGGGGGAAGAGTAGCGACGATGGCCGCGGCCAGAGCAGCGGCAGGCGGCAGCCTGAGCATCATCATTCATGGATAGAAAAGAGGAGGGGGGTGCGGGGCGTCGTGATGGATGGAGCGACGGGAGAGAGGAGCGCAATGAGAGAGGAGGAGGTGGGTATAGGAGAGGAGTCACGTAGTTTTGATACCATGTGAGAGGAATAATTCCTGCTGTTCTATTGATTGATCAAGAGTTTATAAAGGTGTTACATTACCTTCAACTACTAATAAGGCTCTTCATTCTAGACTAAACAAATTCTAGACTATTCATACGTACTCTAATAAAATGTGAATAGAAGAGCTTGATTAAACATTTGAAAGCAGTTGAAATCCCCAAATCTTTCTTTTTCTCTGATATGATTAATTATGATTTTTCTAAAAGACTGGGATCAATGTAGGTATAAAACACGCTGAGGCAGATCTTTTGCTTTGTAGTTAAAATAATAACCTAGCCGTATGAGCAACAGAGCGCAATAGTACCTTTTGTCTTGGAGACGTTCACGGAGGTCGCTGATGAGTTTGTTCTCACCATCTTGTCTTCTAGAATACCACCTAGACTGTACGATTATATCTGACAAGACTTGGGCCAAATCTGGGATTCGGGACACCGATACAAAAGCGGTGTAGTCAAACTTGCCTTTGATGGCAGTGTAAACCTGGTTGGCAAGAGTTGTCTTGCCAATCCCTCCGGTCCCCAGGATGGACACCACCTTCAGCTGAGGTGCCCCGTCCTGGAGCAGCTCCACGATCTTCTCCTTTTGGCCGCCCATGCCCTGAAGGTTGGCTGCATCTTGGTAGAGCACCTGTATCCGAGGGTCGACGCGCACGGCGCGAGGATGTTCGGGGAGCTGGATCATCAGCTTGTGCCGATCGCCCAGTTGCGCCACTCGAGCCTTGAGTGCGCTGATCAGCTTGGCGATCTCATGGCGCGCCCTGAGCGTCTTCAGCTCGCGCAGAAACCCGGCGTTACCGAGGCGGTGGATGGAGATGTCCAGGCAGTCCTCCATGTCGTAGGCCAGCTCACGCACCTTGCCACGGAGCTCCCTGTGGAGATCGTTGATCGGTTCCTCCATCTGAGACAGCTCCATGAGGGAAGCGTTGATGGTGCTCATCTCGTCTCTCAGGGAGACGATGTCCTGCTTCACGCCTCTAGCCAGCTTCAAGTCCTGCGCCAGCAAGCCGGTGAGCTTGGAGAGGAGCGATCCCATTACCCCAGAGAGGGCGCTCACCACTGGCATCTCCATTGCTATGCCTTGCTGGTGTGTGGCTGTACGAAGAGTTGCGTTTGAGAAAGTAGTATATGCTCTAGTGAAGCTAAGAAAGGAAAGAAGATTTGAACACCGCTCCTCGCATTGCAACCGGTGATGCCAAATTGGACTGAAGATAAGGAAAGGAGCGAGTCAAGTCAGTGCAGTGTACCTTGCGTCCTTGCCTACGTGAGTTTGGCCTGGGGGCTGACGCCCAGGCAGCACCGATCCACCCCAGGCTCAGCAAATCGAACGCCTGAGGATGCTGCCTAGCCCAGACAAGTTGGCCAGGTCACGGATGGCTTCAATGGCATTTTTTTTCTTTCCACACTGCAGCTGTGCTAGACGATGCCTCGTTTCCATCGTTAAGCCCTGCCCACCGTCCTATCAATCTTTAAATATATCCATAAAACATTAAATTTAGATAAAAAACTAAGTATACAGTTTGGTTGAAATAAATTTTTTAAGCTTAATTAGTTTATGATTAGTCATAATTACTACTACAGTAACCCAAACGTGCTAATAACAGATTACTTATGCTTAATAAATTCATCTCGCAGTTTCTAGGCGACCTACAATGGTTTTAGAATCGCTTTCCATCGTCTCCGCTAAAAAAACTTTTTTTTGATTTAATTTGTGAAAGGGTAATAATGTTATTGTACTAGATTCTCTCAAACCCCAACCCCTACCATCGGTGGAGACGGCTCCAGTAACACGCATTGGTGGACGCTAGCGGATGGAACCCTAAGAAGATTTAAAAAAGCTTAAGAAGAAGATTTTTATCTAACTAACTATAATACTTGAATCATACACCCTAGTTATGCTACTCAAAATGTTATTTTTACAATTATAAAGTTACCCTTTTACCCTTCATTAAAAAAATAATTAAAAAAATACCACTCCTCTATTTAGGGTCCTAATCCCCATAATTTCAGAGGCAATGGGAGACGATGTAACGTCTATGGCCCACCAACTATAGACACACATATCGCCTTGCTCTCATCGCCTCTCATCGCTTTTCATGTTCTGAGTTCACTGATCATAGACACACTAATTGTTTCTTATTGCCTCTCTAACCGTTGTAAAAATATTTTTATTTTTATTAATATCTAAAAATCTCTCCTAATATTCTTTCGACATCTTGGATGTGACGTCCAAATTTTCTTTTACGAACCAAACGAGATGAGCCTCCCTGTGATAGCTTCCACCATTGGCCAATGCTGCGTAGTGTGCAGCATCGGAGTCGTCAGCCGGACAAAAAGAATAGGGAAAGAATAACCCACCCGTGACTGCCTCGGTATCTCCCCTCGCATCCATCGGTGGACAAATCGCCAGCACAGGTGAGTTCCTATTGGTCACAGAGGCAGGAGATTAGGCCAGGTTCGTTGCCCGGTAGAACCAGCTACTCCCTTTGTCCCATCCCAGAATATGAGTCGTTTTAGGACTGAGCGAGACTACCAAGGAAGTAAACTAGTGACCTGTATACCCCTATAGTTGTAATCACTGAGTGGATGCATTGTGTATAGGAACGACCACACTTGCACGGAGATTTTTACCATTAAAGAAATGAACCGAGGAGAGGGCAAAGGCTAGTGTGCCTGACTAGCTAGGCACTGGGACTAGTACGGTGCTATATTGGGAGTAGAGAACGACACTCTTTGAGGGACAAGATTTGAACTCTAAAACGACTGATATTTTGGGACGGAGGGAGTAGCATAGAGTTAGCCAGGCCAGCTTTGGCCAGGCCCTATGCATGCAACAATACTTTGTTTGGTTAGCTGGTCAGCACAGCTAGGCTAACATCTGATTGGTTCACCGTATCCACGTATATCTCACACGTCATGTATCGTTCATCGTTCGCTCGTACGAGGTGAGTCAGGCCCAATACCAACCAAACAAATATCTGTTTTTGCACGCGGAGAGCTTGACTGAGGGCTGATGCAGGCAGCCAAACGTCCTCTAACACGCTAGCGCTGAGAGTCGCTAACTCGCTAGTCTCATAAGAGCCTGTTCGCTGGGAGAGTACTATTTACTAATTTATTATAAGAGAAAAACACTCTCGAATGGTTGATAGATTTGACAAAAAAAAGCTTAGATAAATAAGCTTTATGAAAAAGCATCCTCTCATAGCTCTAATCTCTGCACACCTATGCTCTCGTTTTTTTGTTTCTTTATTGATTTCAGTCTCCAGCTCAGCTGGTGATATTTGATCGCAAAGCTAAGAACGCCTTAAAAATTAACAAACCCCGTGGACGATTGGAGGATGTGTCAGAGCAAATGCAATAATGAGGTTATAGTCAAGTTAATGTTGATATAAAGAAGAGAAGAGAGGAGAGAGATGAGAGCTGAGCTTCCATATAAACACAGCTAGACACGAAAGTATATGTATCAATGGGTATAAGCAGCAATTGTTGTGAGGAGTAATAAAAGAAAAACTTTTAAAAATAAAGTGGAGACCCTTTCTTTCCTAGTAGACGACAGCCTCAACATCGGCAATGAGATGGCACCAAAATAGTTTTTTTAAGTATCATTCGCACACTGTGGCTAGTCTAATCTCAGCACAGTCCCGACCCATAGTTTTTGTTGGATTTATTATGGGTTAATCAATAAACTCTATGGTGTGTAATTATGGACAATATATATATTGTACCAAATAGGATCAAGTCCAAAGGTTGTAGTGGCTGGCTGATGGTATGGGAGTTTCAACTCAATTATGTGGGAGTTTCAACTCATTATCTGCGGGTGTTTCGATAATTAATTGAGGGAGTTTCAACTCCGCGTGAAAACCCTTCATATGTCCGTCTCCTCAGCCGCCAGCAGGGGAGTCCCTTCCCCTCCTCTTCTCTCCAGCCACAAGCACAACAAGAGAGAACACACAGATCACAGTTCCGTTGCAAAGTAGGAATCCTCATCTCGTAACTTCGCGCGCACGGAGGAGCGAGAGGGCAGCCCTTGCCGTTCGTGACCTTGCACGGGGGATCGGCAATTAGGTTTTTGGGGAGCGTCTACGCGACTGCCCAACTCCATTGATGCTGTTCATCTTCTTCCCGGAGGTCTCTTGGTGTTGCCGGTCGCCGTCTTCTCCTTCCCGATGATTGGTTCGTTGTCTTCACCTTCGTCTCTACTCCATGGCGATCGAGGAAGGACAAAGTTCTAGAAATCTGAATGTGCGAGTCTCAGGGTATGATCTGTTCGTCTTTCCTCAGTTTTACGTCGCTCTGTCTCTGTTTGTTTGTTTCAGTAGCTCTGTCGTGCAGGTTCAGTAGTTGTGTCATATCTGTTTTACTGGGTTTGTTTCATCGTTTCGCAAAATATCTATTGTCTGTTCCTACTATGTTTAAGTTCTGCGTGTATGCCTCTGTTCTACAGTTCTATTGTTTCGCTAGTATCTGCTTGTCTGTTTCAGTACATCTGTTTATCTGTTTCAATAGCTATATTATGTTTGGTACTGTTACAGAAAGTTATATACCATGCCATGTTTTCATGTTTGATATGCTTTATGGATCATATTTACATATCGTAATTATGATTCATGCCATGTTTATATTTATCAATAATATCATATATGTCATCATCACACTGTTAATTTATGGAATTAAAATGACATGAAAATTGCCTAATATCCTAACAATCCAAAAACCTAATTATAGGCATTTTTCTGTCAGAGGTTTTGCTGCCGTGTTGAAACCTGATATTTTTTATGGTAAAAACTTCTTGATCTAGAAAGCTAAGATGGAATTGCGGCTAACTGCTATGTCATGTTATCATGCCGCTGAGGGCAAGCCTCCTAACTTGTCTCCTGAGGATGAGGCTAAGTTTAAGGCTGATGACAACCTCTTTCGAGGTGCAGTGATTAGCGCACTTGATCCAAAATTCCAGAAAAGCTACATAATTCTTCCAAGCGGGAAAGAATTATGGGATGCTCTTGTGGCTAAGTTTGGAGTTACTGACGCTGGTACTGAGCTGTATCTTATGGAGCAGTTGTATGACTACAAGATGGTTGAGAACCGTTCTGTAGTGGAACAAGCTCATGAGATTCAAGCACTGGCTAAGGAACTTGAACTTTTTCCTTGACCCCTACCTGACAAGTTTGTGGCTGGCAGTATTTTCGCCAAGTTACCACCTTCTTGGAAGGAATTTGCTACTTCTCTCAAACACAAGAGGCAAGAGTTCAATGTTGAGGAACTCATTGGTACTCTTGATGTTGAGGAGAGGGCGAGAGCAAAGGATAATGGGAAACGTGTTGAGCCTTCTACTGCCAATCTGGTGTAGAAGAACTTCTACAAGTTTAACAAGAAGAAAAACCAGAAAAAGAAAGAGAACAACCATAAGCCCAATCAGTCCACTCAATTCAAGAAAACTACCAACAATAACAAGAAGAAGGGAGGCTGCTTTGTTTGTGGCAGTAAGGAACACTGGGCAAGTGAGTGCCCAGATCGCAAGTTCTTCCAAGGGAAGAAATCAGCTAATGTTGTAACCACTGAGACTGTAGGAACATCTGGGTATGGTAATTCTTTGTCATATGTTCTTTCAGTTTGTAATTCACCTGAGTGGTGGATGGATAGTGGTGCAAATATACATGTGTGTGCTGATGTTTCCTTGTTTGCCACCCATGTCGGGAGGTCTGGCGCCTTGTTGATGGGAAATGGGTCGCGTGCTCATGTTCTTGGTGTTGGTATGGTCATTCTGAAGTTTACTTCGGGGATGACGGTGCCATTGAAGAGCGTGCAGCATGTGCCCTCTATCAAGAAAAATCTTGTTAGTGCATCTATGTTATGTCGAGATGGCTATAGAGTTGTTCTTGAATCAAATAAATGTGTTATGTCGAGACATGGTTCGTTTGTGGGTAAAGGATATGATTGCGGAGGTTTGTTCCGCTTATCGTTGCATGATGTTTGTAATAAACTTGTGAATTTGTTGATATTTCTGATGAGTCGGATTTATGGCATTCACGACTGTCTTATGCGCTTAGCAAATCTGAATTTAATTCCTAAATTTAACTTGGTTAAAAAGTCTAAGTGCCATGTGTGTGTTGAATCAAAACAAACTCGCAAACCTCATAAGGCTGCTGAGCTGAGGAATTTGGCACATCTAGAACTTATTCATTCTGATCTATGTGAGATGAATGGAATTTTAACCAAAGGTGGAAAATGTTACTTTGTCACTTTTATAGATGACTCCATAAGTTTTTGCTATGTGTATCTATTAAAAACAAAAGATGAAGCGTTTAATTATTTTAAGGCCTATAAAGCTGAGGTTGAGAACCAACTTGAAAGGAAAATTAAACGTTTAAGGTCTGATCGAGGTGGAGAATATTTCTCTAGTGTTTTCGATAATTTCTATGTGGAACATGGTATTTTTCATGAAAGGACACCGCCTTTCTCACCACAATCTAATGGGATTGCTGAACGGAAAAACCGTACCTTAACAGAGTTGGTGAATGCCATGTTAAGCACTGCGGGATTATCCAAGCAATGGTGGGGTGAGGCGTTACTGACTGCATGTCATGTCCTGAACAGAGTTCCTATAAAAGATACAGAAATCACTCCATTTGAGGAATGGGAGAAAAAGAGATTAAATCTCTCTTACTTGCGCACTTGAGGTTGCTTGGCTAAAGTGAATGTGCCAATCAACAAGAAGCGTAAACTCGGACCTAAAACTGTTGATTGTATTTTCCTAGGCTATTTCTTCCACAGTGTTGAATATAGGTTCTTAATTATAAAATCTGATGTGCCTGATATGTATGTTGATACTATCATGGAATCAAGAGATGCTACATTTTTTGAGAATGAGTTTCCCATGAAAAATACACCTAGTAAAATAAGTCATGAGACTATAATACCCCATGAGCAAGAATTGTCTATTCCTATAGATCATGATGAGGAGACTCACATGCACATCCCTGAGGAGGATGACACTATAGTCACTCGAAAGAGCAAGAGACAGAGGATTGCAAAATCCTTTGGTGATGACTTTATAGTGTACCTTGTGGAAGACACGCCAACTACTATTGTTGAGGCAAATTCCTCTCCTGATGCCGACTTATGGAAGGAGGCAGTAAGGAGTGAGATGGAATCTATTATGTCCAACGGAACATGGGAGGTCGTTGACCGTCCAACCTATAGGCTGCAAATGGATCTTTAAGAAAAAGCTTAGGCCTGATGGTACAATTGAGAGGTACAAGGCAAGACTGGTGGCCAAAGGATATTCCCAGAAAGAGGGGGAAGATTTCTTTGACACCTATTCACTGGTCGCTCGATTGACTACAATTTGCACTTTGATTGTCGTGGCAGCTTCATACGGTCTTATCATTCATCAGATGGATGTTAAGACAACTTTCCTTAATGGAGAGTTAGATGAGGAGATCTATATGGATCAGCCAGAAGGGTTCATTGCGGATGGTCAAGAAAGTAAGGTGTGTAGGCTGTTAAAGTCATTATATGGCCTAAAGCAAGCACCTAAGCAATGGCATGAAAAGTTTGATAGTATACTTATAGCTGCTCGCTTTGTTGTGAATGAAGCTAACACTTGTGTGTATTATCGATATGGTGGGGGTGAGGCTGTTATGCTATGCCTTTATGTTGATGACATTTTGATCTTCGGATCTAATCTCAATGTGATTGAGGAAGTAAAGAAACTTCTATCGAGTAATTTTGATATGAAAGATTTGGGAGAAGCTGATGTCATTCTTAACATCAAGCTTATCAGAAAAGGTGATGGTGGGGTAACTTTGTTACAATCCCATTATGTGGAAAAGGTATTAAGTCGCTTTGGGTTTAGTGACTATTGAAAGAGCATCTAGGCCCCTAGTGATTTCGGTGATTAATGACATTATTGATTACTATGACTAACGTGTGTTTTGCAGAGGCAAAGTCATAGGTAAGGTCATGGTAAATAGGTACTCGATGGACAGGGACGTTCATGCTTACTTAATAGTGGAAATCGTTTCGGTTTTCAAAGGATGGATGGATATCGTCAATACTAGACTAGGTCTAAGTGCCATATGGTGAAGAAGGGCACTTAGAGTAGTTTAGGACTTTGTTCTCCTTTGACCGTACTATTAAGAGGGGCTTTGATCTAGTAGCTTGACTTAGGCAAGGCTTTAGGTTTAGGTGTGGTGCACACTTGGTAAACCTAGCACTAGGCAGCTCAGAGATAGTCCTTAGATCGAGTGAAACCAACTTCGTTTTGGAGCGATCGAGTTTTGACGAAGTTTGGGTGCCCAAAGGGGCACCGGACGCCGCACCAGACGCTCTGTGAGTGCGTCCGGTGAGGTCCTTAGTAGTTAGAACAGTGCCATGCTTAGGGTTAGGCACCGGACGCTAGCACCGGACGCACCGGGTAGCGTCCGGTCCCTTACCCAGGGAGGTTGCAAGCCTTCCCTGAGCACCGGACGCTAGCACCGGACGCGCCGGGTAGCGTCCGGTCCCATGCGCAGGGAGCTTGCAAAGTTTCCCCGAGCACCGGATGGTGCACCGGACGCTGGAAGTTAGCGTCCGGTGACCTGTCAGAAGGAAGTACAGTTAGCCGTTATGAAGCACCGGACGCTCGGTGCAGTGCGTCCGGTGCAACATAATGTGCGTCCGGTGACCCCGTTTTCAGTGGAAAATGGTTGGCCGACCTTTGGACTGCGTGGATAGTATTTATACTCCTCCACCTCGTCCATGAAAGCTCTCTTGCCCATTTGAACATCAGAGAAACTTGTTGTGGAGCAAGAGAGTAGCAAGAGCCTAGAGAGGATTGACATTTGAGTGATTTCTTGAGAGAATCCTTCTCTAGTGAGTTCCAAGAGTCAAGTGTGCATCCACCACTCTCTAGAGCCTTGTTTGGGTCAAGTGAGAGTTCCTTGCTTGTTACTCTTGGTGATCGCCATCACCTAGACGGTTCGGTGGTGATTGGAGGCACGAAGACCGCCCGGAGTTCTTGTGGGTGGCTCGTGTCAAGCTTGTGAGTGGTTTTGGGCGATTCACCGCGACGGAGTGTCGAAGAATCAGCCCGTAGAGTGCACTTGGTCCTTGCGCGGACCAAGGGGGAGCAAGACCCTTGCGCGGGTGCTCCAACGAGGACTAGTGGAGAGTGGCGACTCTCCGATACCTCGGCAAAACATCGCCGAACACTTTCTTCCACTACTCCTTTACTTTCTAGCATTTACTTTGTGCTTTTACATTCTTAGAATTGCCATGCTAGAATAAGAATTGGAACTAGGTTGCAAAACTTTTTATCTGGTAGCTCTCTAGGTCACACTAGGCACAAGGGGTGAAATTGGAGCTTATAGGTTGCTTAAATTTTTAGAGAAGCCCAATTCACCCCCCTCTTGGGCATCTTGATCCTTTCAATTGGTATCAGAGCCTAGTGCTTATTATTTAGGCTTCACCGCCTAGAGAAAAGATGTCTAACGGGGATGGACCGCCACCCATGTTCGATGGGGATGACTTCCCGTATTGGAAAATACGGATGGAGTCATACCTTGAGGCATGCGACATAAAGTGCCTAAAAGCCGCGACCGAAGGGTTTACCCCTCCGGAAAGGGCCACCGCTCTTACTCCACAAGAGCAAGAAAACAAGAAGTGGAATGCGAAGGCCAAAAACCACATCTTTACAGGCCTTTGCAAAGAGGTGTTCAACCGCGTTCGGAGCCACAAAACCGCCAATGAACTTTGGAAGGAACTTTGTGCGCTCCATGAGGGATCAAAGAGTGAACGCGAGGAACGCTATCACCTAGTGATGAACAAGCTTAATACATTTGAGATGCTTCCTAAAGAAAATGCTAATGAAATGTATTCTCGCTTGAATGTCATTGTAGAGGAGCTAAATGGACTTGGGCTCACTCAAATGAGTGCGGCGGATGTAGCAAGGAAGATACTATGTGTGCTTCCCATTGAGAAATATGGGCACATAGTAACGGTACTTCATCAAGGCGATCTTTCCACCGCTACACCAACCGCCATATTGGGGAAGATCAATGCTCATGAGATGTACATGCACATGAACCCCCAAGATGGCTCCTCATCGGCCAAGAAAGAGAAAAAAGACTTGGCTCTCAAAGCTTCTCACAAGGGCAAAGGTAAGAAGATTGAAGTTGAGTCATCAACTTCAAGTGATGATGATGCATCTATTGCCCTCTTGGTGAGAAGAACCACAAAGATGTTGAAGAAGCTCAACAAGAATGGAGTCAACTTTGATTCCAAGAAGAAGAAGTTCTTCACAAGTAGCAAGAGGAAGCCCATTTCTGAGATGGATTGCTACAATTGTGGTGAGCTTGGTCATCTTGCTCATCAATGTCCAAAGCCCAAGAAGGACAAGTACAAGAAGAAGAACAAAGAGCAAGATGACTCAAGTGATGATGAGAAGAATGACAAGAAGCAATACAAGAAGAAAGGTGGCAAGAAGAAGGAGCACTACAAGAAGAAGAATGGCAAAGCTTACATTGTTGGTGATTGGCTCACCGACATTGAGAGCTCAAGTGGTGACTCCTCCGGCAATGAGAGTGACGATGAGAAGGTTGCCGCAATTGCCATCGATGCTCCATCACCATCATCTTCACCATCATCTGCATCCTCTACACACCTATGTCTTATCGCTAAGGGTGACCGGAAGGTACAAAGTGAGGATGAGAGTAGTGAAAGTGATAGTGAATATGAATCACCTTCTTATGATGAACTTGTAAAATTGCTTAACAAGTACACAAAAGTCATAAGAAAGACTAGAAGTGAAAACGAAAAGCTTGAACTTGAAAATGAAACACTTCTAGCAAAGCTTAAATCTAGTGATGAGCTTAGAGACCAAAATGAGATCATGACCACTAAGCTCAAGGAGCTCAAACTCTCTCTAAAAGAGCTCAAAGAAAAACATGATAAACTTGAGAGTGTTCATGATGTGCTTATCACTAGATATAGGGCAATGAAAGAAGAACTAACAACTCTAAAAGCAAACTATGACAACCTTGAGATTGCTTATGAACTTGCAATTGATGAAACACATGTTGCTAAGCTTGATGTAGCCACATCTTGTGATGACTTACTTGTGGAGAGCACAAGCAAATGTGTTGATTGCAAGGGCAAGAAAGTGGTAGTGGCCGAGAGTTTTGAGGACACCATCAAGCTCAAGGATGAAATAGTCATACTCGAGAAAGAGTTGCAAGACCAAGCCAAGCACAAGACCATTGTGATTGAGTCACTTGATCAAGACAAGAAGCTTGCATATGAGAACAAGTTACTCAAGGAAGAAAATCAATATCTCAAGCTTGGTTTGATGTATGACAAGCAAGAAGAAGATGAGACATTCATCTTGGATGAGTTAGCTAGCAACAATGACCCAATCATCAAGAGGCTAACTCAAGAGTACAACAAGCTCAAGAAAGAGAAGGAACACCTAACCATGGGGTTAGCAAAGTTCACAAAAGGGAAGGACCTTCAAAGTGAGCTTTTCATGAACACCGTCATGAAGATGGACAAGAGTGGAATTGGCTACAAGGCTCATCAAACAAAGCTCATCAAGTCACTAGCTACTCATGATCAACCAAGTAAACCAAAGCCAAAGAGATGCTTTGAATGTGGTCAAGAAGGACACTTTGCTCATCAGTGTAAAGCACCACTACCACCACCCTTGCCCAAGCATGAAAGACCATTTGCCTTCAATGCTCACTACATTGTAAGGAAAGACAAGAGTGACAAGGTCAAGGTTAGCTTCATGGGGCCGCCCAACAAGCAAAGGCCAAAGAAGATTTGGGTGCCAAAGCAACTAGTAGAGAAGGTCAAGGGCCCTAAGCAAGTGTGGGTCTCTAAATCTCAAGCTTGATCTCTTGTGTGTAGGTGAACTACAAGACCGGTGGATCACATTGGGTAATTGATAGTGGTTGCAGTCAACATATGACCGGAGATCCCCGGATGTTCACCTCTCTTTATGAAGATGTTGACAACCAAGAGAAGATCACATTTGGTGACAATTCAAAAGGCAAGGTCAAGGGACTAGGAAAGGTTGCTATATCAAATGACAACTCCATCACCAATGTGCTCTATGTGCAATCATTGAGTTTCAACTTGCTTTCGGTTGGACAACTTTGTGATCTTGGATTTGAATGCCTATTCAAGAAGAAGGAAGTAATTGTGACCAAGGAAGATGACAATGAAGTGATATTCAAAGGCTTCCGGCACAACAATTTATATGTAGTTGATTTCTCATCCGATGAAGTTGATGTCAAGACTTGTTTATTCACCAAGACTTCACTTGGGTGGTTGTGGCATAGAAGGTTAGCACATGTTGGAATGGGCACACTCAAGAAGTTGATGAAGAAAGAATTGATTAGAGGCTTGAAGGATGTGACATTCGAAAAGGACAAACTTTGTAGTGCATGTCAAGCGGGCAAACAAGTTGCAAACACTCATCCAAAAAAAGCCTATCTCTCTACTTCAAGAGTGCTTGAGCTACTTCACATGGATTTGTTTGGACCAACCACATATGCTAGTCTTGGAGGGAACAAATATTGCTTGGTCATAGTTGATGATTTCTCCCACTACACTTGGACATTCTTCTTGCAAGACAAGGCCAAAGTTGCATCAATATTCAAGAAGTTTGCAAAGAATGCCCAAAATCAATTTGATGTGAAGAT
This sequence comes from Sorghum bicolor, assembly GCF_000003195.3. Classification (NCBI taxonomy): domain Eukaryota; kingdom Viridiplantae; phylum Streptophyta; class Magnoliopsida; order Poales; family Poaceae; genus Sorghum; species Sorghum bicolor. The sequence continues at coordinate 17,741,813 of NC_012871.2, forward strand.
CAAGAAAATTAGAAGTGACAATGGCAAAGAGTTTGACAACACAAACGTTGAAGAGTATTGTGATGAAGTGGGAATCAAGCATGAGTTCTCCTCAACTTACACACCACAACAAAATGGGGTTGTAGAAAGAAAGAACCAGACATTGATCACCTTGGCAAGAACAATGCTAGATGAGTACAACACTTCGGAGAAGATGTGGGCCGAGGCAATCAACACCGCATGCTATGCTTCAAACCAGCTCTTTCCTCACAAGTTCCTTGAGAAGACACCATATGAATTGCTCAATGGGAAGAAGCCTGATGTCTCATTCTTTAGAGTGTTTGGGTGCAAATGCTACATCTACAAGAAGCACCAACACTTGGGAAAGTTCCAAAGAAGATGTGACATTGGCTACTTGGTTGGCTATTCATCAAAGTCCAAGGCATATATGGTCTTTAACCATGCCACAAACATGGTTGAAGAAACATTTGATGTTGAATTTGATGAAACTAATGGCTCCCAAGGAGCAAGTGATAATCTTGATGATGTAGGTGGTGAACCATTGAGGGATGCCATGAAGAACATGCCTGTGGGAGACATCAAGCCAAAAGAAGATGATGATGATGTGCAAGTCATTGAGCCACCATCCACCTCACAAGGTCCATAAGATGAAGACAAGGATGTGAGAGATGCTCATGAAGACACTCAAGTCACTCATGAGCAAGCGGTGGCACAAGCACAAGATGTTGATGCTCCCCAACCAACCCCTCAAGTGGCACCAAGAAGAACATCACATCTCCTCCAAGATCACTCTCAAGATCTCATCATCGGGAGTCCATCACGTTGTGTAACTACTCGTTCTAGACATGCTTTATTTATTGAACATCACGCTTTTGTGTCTCTTGAAGATGAACCAAAGACTATAGAGGAAGCTCTTCGTGATGCGGATTGGATCATGGCCATGCAAGAGGAGTTGAACAACTTCTCTCGCAATCAAGTATGGACACTTGAAAAGCGACCTAAAGATGCAAGAGTGATTGGAACAAAGTGGGTCTTCCAGAACAAGAAGGATGATCAAGGCAAAGTGGTGCGCAACAAGGCAAGACTTGTGGCAAAAGGCTTTTCACAAGTGGAAGGTCTTGACTTCGGTGAATCCTTTGCACCGGTGGCAAGACTTGAAGCAATCCGTATCCTACTTGCATATGCATCTAGTCATGATATCAAGTTATTTCAAATGGATGTGAAAAGTGCCTTTTTAAATGGATATATTAATGAGCTTGTCTATGTTGAGCAACCCCCCGGTTTTGAAGACCCTAGGTACCCCAAGCATGTCTATCGGTTGTCCAAGGCTCTCTATGGTCTCAAGCAAGCTCCTAGAGCTTGGTATGAGAGGCTTAGGGACTTCCTCATTGAGAAGGGCTTCAAGATTGGGAAAGTTGACACAACACTCTTCACCAAGAAAATGAATGGGGAAATCTTCATTTGCCAAGTTTATGTTGATGATATTATTTTTGGCTCTACTAATGAAGATTTTTGCAAGGAATTTGGTGATTTGATGTCCAAGGAGTTTGAGATGTCCATGATTGGCGAGCTATCCTTCTTCCTAGGATTTCAAGTCAAGCAAATGAAGGAAGGAGTCTTCATCTCTCAAGAGAAGTACACTCAAGATCTTCTCAAGAGGTTCAAGATGATGGATTGCAAGCCAATCAAGACTCCCATGGCATCAAATGGGCATCTCGACTTGGATGAGGGAGGTAACCCTATTGACAAGACTCTCTATCGCTCCATGATAGGAAGTCTACTCTACCTCACCGCATCTAGGCCCGATATCATGTTTAGTGTGTGTATGTGTGCAAGATATCAAGCAATGCCTATGGAATCTCACTTGATTGCGGTCAAGAGAATTCTTAGGTATCTAAAATACACACCTTGCCTAGGCTTGTGGTATCCCAAAGGTGCAAGATTCCAACTTGTAGGCTATTCCGATTCGGATTATGCCGGGTGCCGGATTGATAGAAAAAGCACATCCGGAGGGTGCCACTTCCTAGGTAGATCACTTGTCTCTTGGTTGTCAAAGAAACAAAATAGTGTTGCCTTGTCAACAACCGAGGCGGAATACATTGCCGCCGGTGCTTGTTGTGCACAAATACTCTACATGAAACAAACTTTGCTAGACTATGAAGTAGTACTAGACAAAGTACCTTTGTTGTGTGACAACGAAAGTGCCGTAAAACTTGCAAACAACCCGGTTCAACACACCCGCACAAAACATATTGACATCCGCCACCACTTCCTTAGAGATCATGTTGCTAAAGGTGACATATCCCTAGAGAATGTGGGAACGGAAAATCAATTGGCGGATATCTTCACAAAACCTCTAGATGAAGCTAGGTTTTGTATGTTAAGAAATGAACTAAATGTGCTTGATCTCTCTAACTTCACTAAAAGATAAAAGTTGTGTGTTGAAACTTGTAAATAACTTTTGTTTTGCATATCATTTATACTAAAACTAAAATACAAACTTGCATGTAGGGCTTGTCTAACATGGTTAAGATAACCCCCTTTGTGTGTGTGAAAAAGCTTAACCTTGGATCAAACTTGACAAGCATTAGTTTACTTTCAAGTATTGCATTACAACTCATATCATGTGCATGCTTGTTAGTTGACCGTTTCTTTTCGGTTATTTGTTGAGCATCCGCTGTGTTCGTCCATAGATAGGGGGAGCATTCAAAGCTCATTGTGATTCAAACCCCTAGCTTTATGGCCATACGATGCTCCTTGGTGATTTTCTCGGATTATTTTCATAAAAATCTACTAAGCCTATGGCTAAATATTTGTGAAAATTTGAGGGTTTGAGAGAAGTCACTCATACCAGTTTCATTTGGTGTTTATTTGTGTGCTTTCGAAGATGGAACTTGGTTGGGTCAAAGTCGAGCGAAGTGCGAAGTTGAAAAAGTGCTCAGAGGAGCACCGGACGCTGTCTCGGCGCGTCCGGTGCACTGTGAGTGCCAGACAGCACTCACCGGACGCAGGAACAGTGTCCCTGCAGCGTCCGGTGAGGTGCGTCCGGTGCTCACCTGGCGAGACCTGAAGCACCGGACGCTAAAGCCAGCGTTCGGTGTCCATCGTCCGGTGCAATGCCAAAATGCAACCTTCTCTGCGCATGAGTCCGGTGGTCACCGGACGCGTCCGGTGACCCCGCGGCGGGCGCATAAAGCCCACGCCCAGGGGCTTTCGCGGGCGGTTTTCTATTTGACTCCCGTCTTCGCCCGAGCCTCCCCCGAGCCCTAACTCCGTGGATCCGCCGTCGTCGTCCTTGTTTCCGGCGGCCTCCAACCTCGCCCTCGCGCCAGATCTTCTCCAAGGCCTTCTCCCTTCCCTCTCCTTGCCAGAGCTCTCTTCTCTGCGAAGTGCTTAGGGTTTGGGTGAGTTTCTTGAACCCTGCCCCTAAGGTGTTTGGTTTAATGCCTAAACAGATTTGGATGTTGCTTTTGACAATATTCTCTTTCGTTTACCTTTCATAGCACCTTGAGGAGAGGATTCGTGTCTCCGGCAGTCTTCGATCGTGACATCTCATCCAGAACGCATCTCGTCCTTGGATCGTAAGCCGTTCGCGCCCGTTCTTTGTCTAATCTTGCGATCTATAGGGTTCTCTCACCTTTAGTTGTTATAATTTCTTGTATATACCCTATCTTGTCCATTCTCTGCAGCGCGCTGTTCTCCGTTGTCAGTCGATTGTTTGTCGGATGCTTGATCGGTCGGTAGTCTTTGCAATGGCTCGATGCAAGAATGTCAACGGTCCGGCAGCCAGCACTGGAGGTTTCTCAGGTGGTGATGGTGGAGGTGATCCTCCCCGTCGCCTATCAGCGGCAGAAAAAGGTAAGGGCAAGAAGCTAGCCACCAAGAAGCGCAAGGCCAGTGACAGAGATGCAGAGGTTGTAGAGGCAGTTGTAGCAGCGGCTGAGGCAGCTGAGAGAGGTGGTTGCTCTGGTGCTCAGAGGATTGGGGATGATCTCACGCCACAGCAGCGGCGTGCAGTTCTTCAGGCAGAGGCCCTACATGGATCCCCTCCAGGCACCGTGACGATTGGAGGACAGAGGATTAGGCTTGTGGTTAGGGATCCAGCTCAGAAGGATCCAGACACTGAGACAGAGGCCCAGGCAGAGGGTCCAGTAGAGGGACAGGAGCAGGAGCAGACACTCAGGAGGTCGACTCGCGCTCGTACCCAGGCCACCCCTCGAACTGGTACGCAGGGCCAGTCTACCTCCACCGCTCGTGCCACACTAGCCAGAGGCACTCCAGCTCCACGACAGAGGCCAGTCCGGATCCACAGGGATCTCACTCCCGTGTCAGCAATAGAGATCCAGCAGCTTCGGTTCGTTCCGTTTCCCACCTGGTTTCCACCTGCCAGGGATCCCAGAGCCGGTGCCAGGTTCTACACAGTCGTCCAGGAGGACATCCACGAGGCACTGGTTCGCTCTCAGTCACAGTTCAGGGAGCACAGAGTGATTGACCTTGAGATTCTGGGGAACGTGGTTGGAGCAGACATCCGTCAGTACTTCACCTACCTCCACGGACTTCCAGAGTTAATAGATCTCCCTGGCACTTACTGTGAGCAGTGGGTCAGAGAGTTCTACACGTCAGTGTGGGTTTCTCTAGATCACAGTTATATTCACTACGCACTGGCAGGCACAGATTATAGAGTGACAGCTTAGAGGGCTAGAGAGGTACTAGGGTTGAGAGCCTACTCCACTAGGATTCACCAGCTCTGCTACGGGAACGTTGAGCCTCCCCGACGTCCTCACGGTGGTGAGATACCACCAGTTGACTTCGTGGCTCCTTGTTTCCGTCCACCGTTTGGAGAGGGCTCCAGCAGGACAGTGGGAGACCTGACACGACCAGCTAGGATCCTTGACTTTGTGTTGAGGAAGACTCTTCTCCCCAGGACAGGCTACAGAGATGGATTCAATCGCATCCAACAGTGGTTAGTTGCTCACCTCATCTCCCAGACGGAGTTCGACTTGTGGGATCTGATCGTCTCAGAGATCGAGGACACCATCTCAGAGAGTTTCAGGGGACGGCGTTAGTTGCCGTATGCACATTGGATTACCCTGCTTATTCTTCGTGCCAGGCCACTACCCCTGCCAGCTCACTTGCAGAGGGAGTTGACAGAGTCAGACACCGTCTTCCCCCACTACGACCCCAGGCAGATGTTGAGAGCGCATCACGACCTCAGAGCTACACCTCCTCCTCGTGCACCACGTGGACTGGTGCCCCCACCTTCTCCTAGGGGCACACGCAGTACAGCAGCTATACCAGAGATAGAGGAGCAGCAGGATATAGCGATTGGAGCTTTCGCAGATGCAGAGGCAGAGGGAGAGTTTGACTTCGCCTCAGACAGCTCGGATGATGACTATCATCCGCCAGTGTCCGACCTCCCTCCTAGAGCTCACGACCACGAGGCAGGGGGCTCGTCTAGTGCTTCACACCCAGCTCTTCTTGCTATTCTAGAGGGTATGAGGGCAGACCAGCGCCGTGCAGCTGAGGAGCAGGCGAGGCGAGACAGGGACCAGGCTGCCATCAATGCAGCCATGCAGGCTAGGCAGGATGAGCTCCAGCGACAGCTTCTCACCTTTCAGGAGCAGCAGCTTGCGTTCCAGGCTCAGCAGACAGCGATGATGGCCGCTCTCATGGCCGCCTCTGGGATTCAGCTACCGCAGATTCAGCTCCCAGGCACTTCGACTGTCAGGCCACCCACTGCTGCGCCTCAGACTCAGAGCCAGTCACAGCAGCCTCTCCCGCTACCAGCTCAGAGTCAGCCGTTCTCGACGCCACAACACCAGGTCTCCCAGGGTGTTATCTCTTCAGGCTTTGAGTAGGTACCTCAGTTTACTCCTCTCCGCTCCGGCTTCACTCCTCAGTCAGCGTCAGCGTCACAGCTCGTGTGGGACTCGTCGACAGATCCGCACCTCAGCTTCACCTACAGTGCTCTGACTGGTGACCCTACGCCTCCTCCTCTGCAGGCCCCTGCAGTCTTTACAGCGCCAGTCACCACTACAGAGCTTCTGTCATCGTCTGTAGCGTCGTCCGAGTAGCTTGCACCGTCTTCTACCGTGCCAGAGACGACAGCTACAGCGACCGAGTCCGTGCCCGCTTCGTCAGCCGGACCTGAGCAGCCAGCACAGCCCGTGACAGCTCCAGTACCTACAGAGCCGACCCGGACCGTTTCGCCAGGTCGTGCAGCTTCAGAGGGTCACTCCACCTCCTCCGCCTCGACGGCGGATAGTTCAGACGATGCAGCTCGCTTCGAGGCCGTGCCGAGGGACTCCACTGCTTCGCCTCCTCCACCGACTTCTTAGGTTTTTGGCGCTTGATGCCAAAGGGGGAGAGAGTGCGTATGAGAGAGAGTTAGGAGTACGAGAGTTAGGAGTTAGGGGGAGCTGGGAGCTAGAGAGGGATCTTATTCTTTTGAGATACTTTTTATGTGTGCTACTCTACCATGCATCACGTTTATTTTTATGCATTGCACTTGTGTGAGATACTCTGGTTGTGAGACATGACTTATGCTTAATGTGATATCTTATGTCATGTGTTTTGGCTCATATTACCTTTTGCTTCCACGTTTTACTCCGATGTACTTATGAGCCTTGTGTTTATATACTGTCGTATACTACTCACATATTTGGATGCAGGATATTGGACTTGGATGATATAAGCATGACTAATCCTTTTGCTCTTATTGTAACATGCTTATTGAAACCAAGTCATTGTGAAAACCTCAACTCTTTTTCATACTCGAGGTTGTCATCAATCACCAAAAAGGGGGAGATTGAAAGAGCATCTAGGCCCCTAGTGATTTCGGTGATTAATGACATTATTGATTACTATGACTAACGTGTGTTTTGCAGAGGCAAAGTCATAGGTAAGGTCATGGTAAATAGGTACTCGATGGACAGGGACGTTCATGCCTACTTAATAGTGGAAATCGTTTTGGTTTTCAAAGGATGGATGGATATCGTCAAGACTAGACTAGGTCTAAGTGCCATATGGTGAAGAAGGGCACTTAGAGTAGTTTAGGGCTTTGTTCTCCTTTGACCGTACTATTAAGAGGGGCTTTGATCTAGTAGCTTGACTTAGGCAAGGCTTTAGGTTTAGGTGTGGTGCACACTTGGTAAACCTAGCACTAGGCAGCTCAGAGATAGTCCTTAGATCGAGTGAAACCAACTTCGTTTTGGAGCGATCGAGTTTTGACGAAGTTTGGGTGCCCAAAGGGGCACCGGACGCCGCACCGGACGCTCTGTGAGTGCGTCCGGTGAGGTCCTTAGCAGTTAGAACAGTGTCGTGCTTAGGGTTAGGCACCGGACGCTAGCACCAGACGCACCGGGTAGCGTCCGGTCCCTTACCCAGGGAGGTTGCAAGCCTTCCCTGAGCACCGGACGCTAGCACCGGACGCGCCGGGTAGCGTCCGGTCCCATGCGCAGGGAGCTTGCAAAGTTTCCCCGAGCACCGGACGGTGCACCGGACGCTGGAAGTTAGCGTCCGGTGACCTGTCAGAAGGAAGTACAGTTAGCCATTATGAAGCACCGGACGCTCGGTGCAGTGCGTCCGGTGCAACATAATGTGCGTCCGGTGACCCCGTTTTTAGTGGAAAACGGTTGGCCGACCTTTGGACTTCGTGGATAGTATTTATACTCCTCCACCTCGTCCATGAAAGCTCTCTTGCCCATTTGAACATCAGAGAAACTTGTTGTGGAGCAAGAGAGTAGCAAGAGCCTAGAGAGGATTGATATTTGAGTGATTTCTTGAGAGAATCCTTCTCTAGTGAGTTCCAAGAGTCAAGTGTGCATCCACCACTCTCTAGAGCCTTGTTTGGGTCAAGTGAGAGTTCCTTACTTGTTACTCTTAGTGATCGCCATCACCTAGACGGTTCGGTGGTGATTGGAGGCACGAAGACCGCCCGGAGTTCTTGTGGGTGGCTCGTGTCAAGCTTGTGAGCGGTTTTGGGCGATTCACCGCGACGGAGTGTCGAAGAATCAGCCCGTAGAGAGCACTTGGTCCTTGCGCGGACCAAGGGGGAGCAAGACCCTTGCGCGGGTGCTCCAACGAGAACTAGTGGAGAGTGGCGACTCTCCGATACCTCGGCAAAACATCGCCGAGCACTTTCTTCCACTACTCCTTTACTTTCTAGCATTTACTTTGTGCTTTTACATTCTTAGAATTGCCATGCTAGAATAAGAATTGGAACTAGGTTGCAAAACTTTTTATCCGGTAGCTCTCTAGGTCACACTAGGCACAAGGGGTGAAATTGGAGCTTATAGGTTGCTTAAATTTTTAGAGAAGCCCAATTCACCCCCCTCTTGGGCATCTTGATCCTTTCAACTATGATCCTACTGCCACGCCTTATGACCCTAGTGTGCTATTAAGGAAAAATCAAAGAATACCAAGGGATCAATTAACATACTCCCAGATCATTGGCTCGCTTATGTACCTTGCGAGTGCAACGAGACCTGATATTTCGTATGCTGTGAGCAAGCTGAGTCGGTTTGTGTCAAAATCAGGCGATGATCACTGGCGTGCTCTTGAGAGAGTGTTGCGCTACCTAAAAGGGACTATGTCCTACTGTATTCACTATACCGAAAACCCTAGAGTGTTGGAAGGCTATTGTGATGCCAACTGGATCTCTGATGCTGATGAGCTTTATGCCACGAGCGGATATGTGTTCCTGCTTGGAGGTGGTGCTGTTTCCTAGAAGTCTTGCAAGCAGACTATCTTAACGAAGTCTACAATGGAAGCAGAACTCACAGCGTTAGACACTGCTGGGGCTGAGGCCGAGTGGCTTCGTGAATTCCTCATGGATTTACCGGTAGTTGAAAAACCGATACCGGCTATATCCATGAACTGTGACAACCAAACTGTGATTACTAAAGTCAACAGTTCCAGGAATAAAATGAAGTCTACAAGGCATGTTAAGAGACGATTAAAATCTGTCAGAAAGTTGAAAACCTCCGGAGTTATAACGGTGGACTATGTCCATACGTCGAATAATCTGGCAGATCAATTCACTAAGGAACTGTCACGTAATGTGATAGAAAGTGCATCGAGAGAGATGGGTATGAGACCCACAAGTTAATCTACTGTAGTGGTAACCTGCTCTATGTGATCGGAGATCCCGTGAAGTAGAGTGGTGAAACAAGCTATGAGTAGATTGAGAGGAAAGTTCCCTTTTGAACCTATCTCTGATGTACAACTTTCCTTCTGTAAGGCAGGTTGGTATTTACCTTAATGTATTCCAAGAGTCTTATACAGATGAGATGTTGGCCTACAGAACATCTTTTGAGGAAAACACCTATATGAGTCAGACTGCTGGTCACAGTCTATGGGACTTGGGTAATCCCTAAATACTCATGAAAGGCACTAAAGTGTGACTTATATGCTTCAAACAACGGGGATGCCTTGTGCAGCCAAGTATCAGCAAAGGGCTTGAGTGGACCTCATCTCGCACAAAGCTGTCAATTCAAGGCATAGTCCATTGTTCAGTTGTAAGTGGGTGAAACTCTTGTTCTAGATGGATGTTTAACTTAACAGTCTCCATCGAAACACTGATATATCAAAGAACTGTGGTTACGATGCTTCATCATTACAAACCCTAGAGTTTGGTGGGGATTGTTGGATTTATTATGGATTAGACCCATTTAGATTTAATAAATCAATAAACTCTATGGTGTGTAATTATGGACAATATATATATTGTACCAAATAGGATCAAGTCCAAGGGTTGGAGTGGCTGGCTGATGGTACGGGAGTTTCAACTCAATTATGTGGGAGTTTCAACTCATTATCTGCGGGTGTTTCGATAATTAATTGAGGGAGTTTAAACTCCGCGTGAAAACCCTTCAGATGCCCGTCTCCTCAGCCGCCAGCAGGGGAGTCCCTTCTCCTCCTCTCCTCTCCAGCCATAAGGATAAATAGGAGACTCGTCTCCTTAGTACAACAAGAGAGAACACACAGATCACAGTTCCGTTGTAAAGTAGGAATCCCCATCTCGTAACTTCGCGCGCACAGAGGAGCGAGAGGGCAGGTGCCTCCGGAGCCCTTGCCGTTCGAGACCTTGCACGGGGGATCGGCAATTAGGTTTTTGGGGAGCGTCTACGCGACTGCCCAACTCCATTGATGTTGTTCATCTTCTTCCCGGAGGTCTCTTGGTGTTGCCAGTCGCCGTCTTCTCCTTCCCGATGATTGGTTCGTCGTCTTCACCTTCGTCTCTACTCCATGGCGATCGAGGAAGGACAAAGTTTTGGAAATCTGAATGCGCGAGTCTCAGGGTATGATCTGTTCGTCTTCCCTCAGTTTTACGTCGCTCTGTCTCTGTTTCAGTAGCTCTGTCATGCAGGTTCAGTAGTTGTGTCATATCTGTTTTAGTAGGTTTGTTTCATCGTTTCGCAAAATATCTATTGTCTGTTCCTGCTATGTTTAAGTTCTGCGTGTATGCCTCTGTTCTACAGTTCTATTGTTTCGCTAGTATCTGCTTGTCTGTTTCAGTACATCTGTTTATCTGTTTCAATAGCTATATTATGTTTGGTACTGTTACAGAAAGTTATATACCATGACATATTTTGATGTTTGATATGCTTTATGGATCATATTTACATATCGTAATTATGATTCATGCCATGTTTATATTTATCAATAATATCATATATGTCATCATCACACTGTTAATTTATGGAATTAAAATGACATGGAAATTGTCTAATATCCTAACAGTTTTCATATGTCATGGTATTAGTTCCAATCTATAGTTTTCATAGTAGTTTCTATATGGCAATCCTGTTCGCTTGAACTTATCAGCACTATTTTTCAAACACGAAGCAATATTTTTTTCTCATAACAAATTAGAATCAGCATCAGCAGCAGCTGAATTTTCAGCTAGCTGGTGCTGCTGAACTGAACTGAGGTGCTCCATGCTACGACAATATTTAGTATTCAGACTATTGACATACGAACGAATGATAATTCCATGCTGATATGGTACGGCCTTATTTCCTTTTACTTCTATTAGGCAGAATTGAACTTATTTCATCGCGTTTCTTGTTCTATTTAGAGAAAAGTATGTGTGTTCAAATCCAACATTTGGTGTTGCTGAACTGAATTGAGGTGCTCCATGCTACAACAATATTTAGCATTCAGACTATTGACATAACATATGACAATTTCATGATGATAGGGTACGGCATTATTTCCTTTTACTTTTATTAGGGAGAATTAAACTTATTTCAAGCCATTTTGTTGTACACTAAACAAAAACCAAGTGCATAAATATTAACAACTTCTCCGGCTAGCCCAGCCATTGACGCCGACGGGGCGCATAGGAGAAATTTCGCTGCGGCAGTGAAATCTCGACTCCGGTTCATGATCGAACTGCTGCCTCGGGAGGCATTGTTGTCGTCAGGAGGTGCAGGAAGCTCCTTGATGACAAATATGAGCACTGAATTTCTGTTGGAGGTGCAGGAAGCTCCTTGATGACAAATATGAGTACTGAATTTCTGTTGATGAAGCTCATAGCCTGTTTTGCTCTTCTAATTATGTTCGAATCTAATTTGGCAGACACGAGAAGAAATAATCCTGGCTACAAATTTTTTTTTTTGCTCCTGCTATTAATGTTTGGGATTTGGATTTCAGTCTCCCTTGTCGTAACGGGGGTGTAGGCTATTTCTGCCATTTTTTTTGTTTTCTCAGTGTTCAGAAAGAATTTTCTGTACCCAAACACAAATTTCTAAGGGAAAAAGTTTACAAGAGGTTTCTTGTGCACATGAAAATACAAAAGGGACCTATATACAGGTGAAAAGAGTTACATGACTTCCCCAAACAGGGTACCAGCCCAAACTTTTTCAAGGCTTCCATAAAAATATTACGTGATATATGTGGATTCATATAGGTGAATTACCTCGACTTGTCAACGACTAACCCGTGTTCATCATCTGTGTGGCTGTATACCAATCGCTGGCCATGGCGCCTGTACTGTGCTACAGTGTCTATTTCGTAAAATTTTTTGAAACTAAACAAGGCCAATATTGAATCTTAATCAGGAAACGATAGCCGTAGATTGCATACCTAACCGTTGTGGCACAAAATGAATTACGAGAAAGCAGCTGACGTCGCCGATACCCATGGAGGAAGCGATGCCACGACACGCACGGAGGCGGCGCCCGCGGCAGGCGCCGGCGCTCAGCGCTGGACGAAAGGTATAGTTCGTCATGCCGCGTGTTGTTACGTCGTTCACAAGGACCTAGCAGAACAAGCTACGAAGGTCTGAGGTACATTACAGAACATGTAGGAATTGCACTTGCACCCCTCTGATCACTGAATCAGGTGAACAGTGTTAATCGAAGAGCCTCCAACTCCGGCGCACCTTAAATTTCTTTCCTCCTCTGCACTGTAGATGATCGCGCTTCTCTATGTATTAAACAAATAAGTAGAAGCTGCTACTGTGCCCTGACATCTGCAAGTAATTTTTTTCGGTCATACTCGCGCCCGAACATCCGATGGGAATGAATCCCATCGAACGCCCTCCGTCAGCATAGTCCCCGCACCTATACGGAAGAAAAAGCATATCCTGCATTGCCCCTGCATGACCGAAGAAAAAGCATATCCTACATTGCCCCTGCATGACCTCATATTGCCCCCGTCCACCCGAACAAAAGAAGAAAAGTATAGACCCGCCCTGCCCCACGCGCATGGGAGAAGTGGATCGCACCCGCCCCAGGCCTCGCGCGTACGGGATCTGCCCCCTCTGTCGACCTCGTTGGCCCCCTAGCACCTTCGCCCGCCGCTAGCTCACCCCCAAAGCCCGGCCCCAACTTGCCACCCTCTCTTTGCTGCTGCAACAGTAGGATGCAACATCAACCGAGACCTAATGTAACAACCAAAGAAAACCATTGCAACATTCAACCCAGATCTAATGCAACAAACGAAGAAAACCATTACAACATCAAGCAACGTGAGCTCGCCAGAACCCTAGCCTACTGTGACATCAACTGAGACCTAATGCAACTAACGAAAAAACCCATTGCAACATCACCCCAGATCTAATACAACAAACGAAGAAAACCATTGCAACATCAACCCAGAGAGCTTGTCGGAACCCTAGCCTACTACAACATCAACCGAGACCTAATGCAACAAACGAAGAAAACCATTGCAACATCAATAAAGACTTAATGCAACAAACGAAGAAAACCATTGCAACATCAACCCATACCTAATGCAACACACGAAGAAAGCCATTGCAACATGGTGAAGAGTTGAACCGCGGAGAGCTCGCCGGAACCCGAGTCACCACCACATCCCATAGATCCGGAGGAAGGAGGAGTAAGGGAGGAGGAGAAGGTGGAGGAGCAGATCTAGAGGAGGAGGAAGGGGAGAGAGGCCTCGAATCCAAAACCGTCCCCACCTACCTCGTTGAAGCCATGCCGTCGTCATCGTCTCTGGATGCATAGAGATGAGAGAGCGAGGGAGAGAGCAGGGAGGGAGGGAGGCGTGCTCTCCTTGCCGGAAGTTGTCGTGCCGCCCACACTTCGGTGACATAGAGGCACGCAAAGGTCGTTGCGTGGAGGGGAGGATGGAGGGAGAGAGGGAGGGGTGGCTCGCCAGGCGTCACGGGGCGTAGAGCGTTCTGACGAGCAGCCTAGACGGACGTGGCGTTGGCGAGCCGAGAGGGGGCGCGTGTGCTCGCCGAGCGGTGCCGCGGCGGCGAGCGACGGAGAATGGAGCATGCGACGCTTGAGTGGGCTGCGTAGAGGAGAAAAGGAAAGAAGATAAGGCAATGCGGGGAGTGGAGGAGCTTGCGCCACGTCCGTCCGAACGCTAAAACACGCGTCGGACACCTTGAGTCAAGTATTTTTGATTTATTTTTTAAAAAAGAATCGTATCATTTAACAACAAAAAATGTTCTCATATATTTCTAGGAGAATGAACCAGGTGCTAATTATTAAGGATAAGATAAAGCGTGCAGTGAGTTGGTCAGAAGTCAACCAACCATCTCAAGGCACTGCTTGCCAAGCTGCTGCCGGCGGCGGCGGCGGGAGCAGGCTATGGCGCCGGTGCAGAGTGCTCTGGCGGCGACGTGGACGCCGTCCTGTCGGACATCACTGATTCACTGTGTCAAGCGATCACTTCTCTGCGGATCCGCACCGGTGGGCAGCCAGCGACCGCCGGCATCGCCGCCAACAGGAGCCCAGCCGGTGCCGGCGGCAGGAGATCAGCAGCGCCAAGGAGAACTTCTCAACGGGCCAGGTGCCAGCCGCCCACCTTTTACTCCACTTATCATCAGTTCCTGTGCTAATTGACTTTAGTGTTACACCAAAGCTAGTAGTTTCAGTTACTAGTTTGTGAATTCCTCGTCAGTCACCTCACCTCTGTGGTATTCTTGAGTCTTGACCTCTTCATGATCCAGGATGGATGCTGCATCCCGGATGACAGTGCTACAGAATGGAGTTCATGATTCGTACACATGGAGGAAATACGGGCAGAAGGAAATTCTGGGCGCCAGATTTCCAAGGTATCTCGGATTCTTTTCATGCGTTACTAAATTACTGACTCTCTTTTATTAGTTTTATGTTAATCCCATCAGTAGCCGAGTTAGTTAAGAATTTCTCATGGAAATTAAAACAGAGTATTCAACCATTCACTGGAGTATCCTGTCATTAATTAATTCTGTACACTCTAATCATTAATATTAGTAGTAAATAGATTTAGTTGGTTACTTCTAATGACCGAGTTGTGTCATTATTGGAAAAATAAGATCTCTTTAGTCATGAATATTTCTATCTAAACTATTCACGTACTTCCCCGTCATCTAATATAGTGTATTATAGCATTCAAAAATTATCCTCAAATATAATATTCTAATTAGAAAACAAAATAAGAATACATGTGTCTTTTATATTTTATCTTAATTTATCTTAAGACTCCTAGAATGTACTATATTACAGATTATGTCATTATGAAGCATAATCTAAAATAAAGCACTAAGTTTAAAAATAAATCAACAAAAATCTCTAGCACGCCAAAACCAATAAATATGTTTAATATTAGGTAAGAGTACTTACTGTACAATTATGCCCTATGTTCTGCAATTAGCACATAGTACAAGCATTCAAAAATTGTCAAGTACGGACTATAAGAGATTCCAGGGGGGACAGAAACTAGTTTTGTATTAAAATTCATATGATGGTTGCTGCAGGAGTTACTACAAATGTGGCCGCCGGCCGGGCTGCCCCGCGAAGAAGCACGTGCAGCAATGCGACGCGGATCCGTCCAAGCTGGAGGTCACCTACTTGGAGGCACACACGTGCGATGATCCACCACCGTCGTCGTCCCATGCTGTTCCAGATCCGACGGCCGGCTCCGACGCTCTGCTCGTACCACCAGTCCCGACCGTTCCGTTTCCATCAGCTCAGTGCTACGGCGGCGGCCGACCGTCGCCGCCGCCGCTGCCGCCGTACCAGGTGCCGTACGCCGCGACGACGCTCGGCTCCAACGTCCTGACGCTGACGGCCACCGGTGTTCTTCTGCCTAGTGCAAGCTACGACCCTGTTCCGGATGTCACGGACTGCACGCCGTCGTTGGAGCAGGAGCAAGACCATGATCTGCTTCACATACCTTCGCCGGCTTGTTCACAGTCAGAGCTGCTGCCGATGGAGGCTGCCAAGCTTTCACCGCACGCGCACGGGCTGCCTCTGTCGTTGGAGCACACGCTGGATTGCGACTTTGCTGTACCCGAGCTTTAATTAGCGTTCTTGATGTTAAAGAGTGTGATCGACCCTTTCACGGTAGCAGATTACATACAACAGCATCGATATTCTTGTTTTCTGTACAGCTATTACTGTAATGCAATGCGATTAGAGTAGTAGTGGTTTCGGTACAATATATGAATCAGAATTCACAAGGGAGAGCCCAGAATATTATGTACTTAATCCATCCCAAATTGTAAGTCGTTTGAGTTTTTTAATATCAAGTTTGACCACTCGTCTTATTCAAAGTTTTGTATAAAATATCACTTTTTTTTGTTGTGTATTGGTTTATTAATAAAAGTTCTTCAAGAATTACTTAAATTTGACTATATTTGTATAAATTTTTTGAATAAGACTAGTGATCAAATTTGGAGTAAAAAAAGTCAAACGACTTATAATTTAGGATGGAGGGAGTACGTAATTAAGCTGCCTTTGCTTTCAGAATACTGGTAGTTGTTTACAGGCCAGCAAACCTGGAAAAGGAAAACTCAAAGCAGAGGAGTCATAACTCTATCATGAATCTGGTAGACACATGCATGCTGCTGCATTCGCTAACAAGCAGGAAACTGCACAAAAACTTACATATATTACAGGTGAGGTCAACCGCTATGTATTGTAGCTAGGATTATTACTGATTGAGTCCGAGTTTTCCTTCACAATTTGATACTTCTTGTGAGAACTAAAAGTGTCAGCATCCAGCCCAATATAAGAGAAGAGCTCCATGGGCCAAGAGCAGGCTCACGTACTCGGAGGCCCAACACGCGCGTAGCGAGTAGCGAGTGGTTGTGAGCATGCCTGTGTGCATGGTGGGGCATCCGCCCATGTATATGTTATATAAGGCAAACCAGAGAGAGAGGACATCAGAAAATTATAAACCAAACTCTCATACTTGCTAAGCACTCTTACTACCGTATATGTTCCTCGATCTATTGCTTTGCTGTTCGTCTGATTTCCCCTTCCTTGATTCTCCTTCCCTTGCCTACTGCTAACAAAAAGGTATCCGTGACCAGAAATTGTTTTGGTTCACTACTGGGAGAACTAGAGAAGCATTGGTCTGGTCAGCGCCCAAGGATGAACAAGATGTGGAGCAGAAGTACATGGGTTCCTTTTCATGAACTCCCTATGTAGGTTGCAAGGGCCATGCGGCTCCAGGAACCTATGTTATGTCAGACACCGATTTCACTTCCGTTTTATCAGAAACTAGTTGAAAACTTGAAATGGTACATACCTGCGTATCGAGTGGAAACAATTTACAGGCAAAACACAGTGGAAAATCATAATTATATACAATAACCAGGTTTAGTATAAAATCTGTTACATTATAAGTGACCATATGTAGCATCGTATGAACAGGACGTCATATAGAATAGTGTGGGCGTTAATGAGTGATAAGTTAGGTTCAATACATAAGAGAGTGCAGGAGCCATGCAAAAGCAGTGCGAAGTGATTGGCAGAGCTGCTACCCAAAGCCAACACTTTTGTTATGATCATGATAACTATTGTTAAGCGTTCCTGGGTTGAATCAAACTGGTGGGGTTCAATCCTCCGTAGCTACTGTAGCATTCTGTTCTCTTGTGTGTAGCATTCTGTTCTCTTGTGTCTCTGAACTGCTATCAAACTCTCTGTTGTATTTCTGTTATTAGTAATGGAAATGGGGTGACCCCTGATTGGAAAAAATATATTCTTCTACTCAATATATAGTTATCATACTTTGTGTCTAAGTCTCTAAAAAATTTCATGAAATTTCACCCAAAATTTACTAAATTCGATAATTTCGATGGTGGCTTAGTTTTTAATTGAAATTGAAAATCCTGGTATTTACCACTAGAGTTAACATGACAATGATTTTGCTGGGTTGTGCAAAGCGATTTTTTGCAACCGAGTATAACCTTGGCCACAAATCTTGGCTGATATAGCTATCCAGCATTTCAGATCAATATGATGGTTGGTACCCGGCCTAATCCAGCCGAGGTCACACGGCTCTCATGCTTGATCACACCTGCGCCATTTGCATGATCACCTCGACTGAGAAGCAGGATCTTTGAGAAGTGATGAGGCACCCTCTTGTCGATGCAAGCAAGCTCAACCAGGGTGCTCTTCCCAACATTTGCGGGGCCAATGATTGGCAAGAAACATCTTCTTTTCTTCCTCTTCACATTCCTGCTTCTACTTAGTATGCTTCAAAAGCTTGGCAATGGTCTTCTAACAATTCTTCAAAACTAAAGCTTCATAATGTTCTCGGTGCTAAACTCTCCGGGTTTCAAGATCTTGCTCCCAGTCGTGATGGATGGCGACATCATTGTGTGTCTTGATGATTGTCCCTTGTAGAGTCGTCAAAAGTGTGTTCACACACAAATATGTCACATGTGCCTCAAGCGATGAGATGTGAAAAACATGTCTTAAGAGAGAGTCCTATCATAAATGCCGTAGAGAACTCTTGGAACCTAACACTCCAAGCACTTTTCTATTCAGTGTAAGCAGCGGCAATGGAGTACCTAAGATTGGCCTAACCGCCTTTAGGACCCTGCCCCTCACTGTCGCAATGAAGAACAAGAAGTACAATAGACTAGAGAAAGTAGTAGGTACGGCAATAGATTTCATCGTTGATAAGCAATCGGACATTACCCTTTATTTTTATATCATGGCAGGTCTTTCTGTTGAAAATCAATAAAGAAAGCAAAACGCAATTTCTTCAATTGTATCCACCATACATTTCTTCATTATCCTTTTAAAATATGTGAAATTTTACGGCGCTCGAAAATAATAGAAGCCTTTCATTTCGAGATCTGATGGTTTAAAAATAGGAGGAAGGAAATGGTAGAAAGTTATGCACCGAAACAAAAAAAAATACGTGGACCCAAAATTAGTTTCTAATTAATTTTGAAGCATATTATAATATTTTGTACGTCTCAGCAGCTACTTCTAATCTCTAAAACTGCTTCTCTCATCTCTTATCCAGGTAGAGGCAGCAGCAAAGTCCCCGGCCTAGCTGCCCTTGCCGTGCGGAGCTTGCTCCGGCAGGCAGCTACTGCCGATGCTCCTCTGCCTTTGGTAAAGCCTCGGTGATCATTCCTGCTCCCTGCGACCTCCCCATCTCGTTAGTCACATTCCATAGCTTCGAAAGCTTCTCCCAGAAATCCGGCCATACGCTGCGATTCGCGCCGCTACCGCTTGCTCCAGCAAACGCGAGAGGTTCCAGGCATGGTCGTCTACGGCCGTGCTGCCTGCTGCGTGCGTGCTCTGTTTTGCTGTTGCTAGCATGGTTAGCATGGCGATGTCACCTCAAAATAGCAGCCGATCCACCAACTCATTTGGTGTCAATAGGAGCACCACATACTCCATTTAAATAACTTTCAGCCCTACGGTGCACCAATGGATATTGCAGTTTGACCCACCTTAGGTATACATACTAAGCAAGTGACGTGCATCTTCTTTGGACTCATCTGGAAATGGTTTGCTGTGGTGGTGCTGCCGGGGACTTGGCCCAAAGCATGTACGTGAACCGTGGGCCAGCCTCAGCGGTGGCGCTCTTCTTGACGCACGACACCGAGACGGCGCAGCTTGCCACGCCGTTGGCACCGCCGCACGGGCACACAGACAGCAAGAACAGGCTGCGCTCGTCGCCCTCCACGACCGGCAGACGGTAGTGGTGGTGCTGCGGCTCCAGCCTAGAACGCGGAGCGGGACTGCGGGAGCGCCTTCCCGTAGGCCAGGAGCATGTGCAGGGGCCAGCCGTGGTCGACGACGAGGTGGTCGCGGAGCCTCGGCAGGGTGGCCGTGAAGGGGCACCCAGGCACCGCGCACTGGCACGACGCGTAGGCGCATGTGTCCTGGTGTGTGGCAGTCACATGGTAGATGATGGAGGTGCCGCAGCCATAGGAGTTGAACGGGCACGACACCCTGGCGTCGCTGATGAACACATCCAGCTCCGGCCCGCAGTGCGCAAAGGCACTGGCGCGGTCGCACTTGCGGCAGTGGCCCCCGTTGAGGCAGGCGCCGCACAGGAGGTGCCCGGCCTCGCACTGCAGCCACATGGATGAAGGCACATCCATCAATCCGTGGTGCAAAATAATCAAATCTTTGTTCTACACAAGGACATTGAAGGAAACAAACTATCTACTACGCATCTGCTGCCTATAGATTTGGTGGATGTGACATCATACCTTGACTACGGGAGGCTTGAGGGGGCGGCGGCACTCGACGACGATGCAGGGGAGAAGCTGCACGTCGACGCTGATGTTGATCCGTGGCCGCTCCAAGGCTTGGGTTGCCTGCTTGGCCACCGTAGCTCCTGCGCCGGGTGATCCTCTGCCGCCATGGGCCACGCCTCCCTGCTCTGGCTCTTCCTTCACTCCGGCACTGGAGACCACCATGGTATTCTTGCTGTTGCTGGCCTCGCTGCTCGGCGATTGAAACGACATCTTGGACTGTTGCTCCTCGGCCACCTCCGCATCAATGACTATGGACTACTTGCTCCTCCTCCTTGGTAGGCGGGGAGGCGGGGGCGGGGGGCGGGGCCGAGGCAGCGGGCGGTAGCTCAGCGACCGGTGGCAAGGAGCTAGGGTCGGACAGACGGGAGGAAGGGAGTGGATCGAACCACTCGATCCAAGTTTGCAGATAAATCCGGTGATAAACAAACAAAAAAAATAATTGAACAAGTTAGATATCTTGAAGAAGGACAATTTTTATAGAGTTCAAGAATTTTACCACTAGGCTTGGATGGGATGTAGAGAAAAAAACTGTTGACTGCCGAAGGAATGGTGGGATGAACACCTTGCATTGCCATTGTAAATATATTTTGTCAATTGTTTGTTTTTGTGGTGCCTTGCTAATTTTTATTTTTTTTAAATTTTAGAGATGCAACAATCTTGATAAAGGAATCAAATGAAGTCATGTGAAGTTTTGAAAGCATGGACCAAAGTTTCTTGAAGATATGCATGCTATTTTTGGCAAGTCACGAGGACACCATGAATACCATTCGTACTAGGATAACAGATGCTTTGGTTAGTGCGAGAGGAGGCTAGTTATGTTGACGGATGACATCTTTCTATAAGCCCTTTCATTGATATTGTTCTATTTATATGAACCAATCACTTCGTTGGATGAAAAAACTATGAAAATTATTTTTATCTTGCTTAAATAGTCCTTTTAATGAGAATCGGTGAACAAATTATTTTGTTACAAGTAATTTTCATATAAACATGTCTCTAGGCCTCGAGGGGTATAACAGGTATTCCTTACACAACCTACACATTGACAGCTGCTCTAACCAAACGACCTTCTACTTTTCTACAACTAGTTTCCGACAGCTGCTTTTCCACAGCCCATAGCTCACAACAGCTGTTTCAAAAGCCACAACCCAACCAAACACACACTTAATTAGTTTTGAGGCTCCAAATAATTTTTCCCAAGCATCGTAGTCAGTAGAAGTACGTAGCAGTCGGCAAATTAAAGATGGTCTCGATCACACAATCATATATATATATATATATATATATATATATATATATATATATATATATATATATATATATATATACCTTGTGTGAATTGCAATACATGCACTAGGCTAGTTAGCAACCAGGCAAAAACAAGAGAACTCCATGGCCTTGTCTACTCCTCTTGTCCTGCCTCTGCTTCTCCTTGTGCTTGTGCTCCCACCAGCCCTCCGTGATTACCTCTCGGCAGGCCACCTAGATGCCGGCGTCGTCGGCAGCGAGCTCCACCTCCACCCGGTGATTCTGTTGCCCGGGATGGGCTGCAGCGACCTGGAGGCACGGCTCACCGAGGCGTACCGACCGTCAGAGCCACGCTGCGGCGCAATGAAGGGCAAGGGATGGTTCGAGCTGTGGAAGAACGCCTCAGATCTGGCGGACCACGACTACGTGCATTGCTTCCTGGAGCAGATGCGCCTCGTCTATGATCCTTCCACCAACGACTACCGGAACCTGCCCGGCGTCGAGACGCGAGTGCCCAACTTCGGCTCCACAACAGCCTTCAGCCAAAAGATCCCTCTCAAGTCGTGAGTCGTCCTTCCAATCTGCATGCAGACAAATCAATAAAATATACTCTCCATTTTTTTTTTATAAAAAAACTGACCCGTTCTCTCCAGAGACTGGTGCCTCGGAAAGCTCAAACATGTACTGGAAAACAAGGGATACCGTGAAGGGGACACCATGTTCGGAGCCCCTTACGATTTTCGCTACGCACCGCCGGCTCCCGGCCAGACATCCCAGGTGTACTCTCGCTACTTCAAGGAGCTGACGGAGCTCGTCGAGGCCGCGAGCGAGAGGAAACGCAAGAAAGCCGTCATCTTGGGGCACAGCTTCGGCGGAATGGTGGCCCTCGAGTTCGTCCGGAACGCTCCCTTGCCGTGGCGGAACCAGTACATCCACCACCTCGTCCTCGTCGCGCCGACGCTCTCCACCGGGTTCATGGAGCCACTGAGCAACTTCGCCTCCGGAACCAACATCCTCTTCGTGCCAACGACGCCGCCGCCGACGCCGCCGCCGGCGCCGCTGCGGCTGACCACGAGAGCCATGTGGAGGAGCTTCGAGAGCGCCATCATGAACTTCCCGTCGCCGGCCGTGTTCGGGCGCAGCAGGCCGCTCGTGGTCACCAGGGAGAGGAACTACACCGCGCGCGACATGGAGCGTTTCCTCTCCGCCGTCGGCTTCGGCGAGGCCGTCGAGCCATTCCGGCGACGAGCCGTCCCGAAGATGGACAACTTCGTGGCGCCGATGGTGCCCATGACGTACATCAACGGAGTCGGCAACAGGACGCCGCTGCAGCTGGGATACTGGGACGACGACTTCGATGCGTCGCCGGAGACGGTAGTGTACGGCGATGGAGATGGCAAGATCAATTTGGTCAGCGTCTTGGCGTTTGAGGAAGAGATGGGTCGGCAGCCAGGACAGAGGGAGCAGTTCAGATCCATCAAGATCAATAAGGCCCAGCATTCTTCGATTGTCACGGATGATTTTGCCCTGGACAATGTCATTCAAGAAATTCTTGAGGTCAATCGGCAGAGTCCTTCATAGGTTAAATTCATTTTGTGCTTAAAACGGTCGTGGTGTGGTCGCAATTCAATCGCTTTGTCAATCACTCAATTCGTTGCCTGATGAACTTGTAATAAGTACACGCGGTGCAGTGCTTCGGAAAAAGCAAAGACCGCAATTTTTTTTCGCTTGTCAAATAAACGTGGCTCTCCTTAATTTGCTGTGTCCGTCCTATGTGATGATCATATATATCATGAGATTTTTTTTTTTTTGTGATTTTATTCACAGCTACGGAGGAATCATTGGTAGAGAAACAACCTTTTAGTCCATGGCCAAAAAGTATTTAGCTCTGATTTAAAATTGCAATCGAGGCTAAAGGATGCATTATGACCTTGAGTCTCGGTTTGCAATATAAACCAGAACTAAATTCCACTCTTTAGTTTTGGTTGTAATAAACACCAAAGCATGTCAATGCGGGAGGGCTTTAGTTTAAGTTTAAGACAACTAAACCTAAACTAACTTTAGTCTTGATTTGTGTCTTAAACTTAGACTAAAGCTACCTCCCAAGTAAATTTAAAAGGAAAACAATGTATCTTGTTTATGTCAGATGTATGGTGGAGTTGAGATGACAATGCGTACAAGAGCTGAGTTGAGAGGTTTTAAGTTTGAATCTCCACAACTTAAACCATCACTAAAATTGGAAACCATTAGTTCTCATTGTATAATCCCAATACCCAAAACTAGAACTACAGGGTTTGGGAACCCAGACTAAAGGCCATTTTCCCGGTAGGGAATGGTTGCCCTCGAATTCCTAGGGAACACGCCGCTCGAGTGGAGGAACCAGTACATCAAGCACCTCTTCCTTGTGGCGCCTGTACACTTCACGGGCTGACGGGGGTCCTACAGCAGCCACTCAACATTGCCTCTGGGGCCACATATGATGAGCTACGAGCCTACGCCTAAGCTACCATGTCTTTGAGGGCGCTGTGGAGGAGGTTTGAAGCCTTGTTTAGATGCGAAAAGTTTTTAGATTTCGATACTATAGCACTTTTGTTTGTTTGTAGCAAATATTGTCCAATCATAAAATAACTAGAATCAAAAGATTCGTCTCGTAATTTACAGGTAAACTGTGTAATTAGTTTTTGTTTTTATTTATATTTAATGCTTTATGCATGTGACGAAAGATTCGATGTGACGACAAATGTTGAAAACTTTTTGGTTTTTGTTTAAACTAAACAAGACCTGAGTCTGGCCTCGTGGATCTGCCCTCCCCGAAGGTGCTCGGCCACCAAACCACTTGTGAATCACATCGCAGCGGAACTAGCTACAGGCTCATGGAGGATTTCCTCTGTGACATCGGCTTCCATCAACGGAGTGGGCGTCCGGACCAGCTGCAGCTGGTGTACTGGGACAGTAATAATTGCATGGTACGGAGATGGAGATGGGTATGGACAGCTGGTGTACCGGTGTCCCTGGAGTACGGAGGTGGAGATCGGGTATGTCTTTGATTCGGATCCAATGACCACATGGTACGTTTAGATTGTAATTAAAAGAACTAAACATGAAGTAATTATAAAACTAATTGTGTAGATAGAGAATAATTCACAAGACGAATCTATTAAGCCTAACTAATCCATCATGAGTACATTATTAAATTATGGACTAAATAAGCTTAACTAGTAAGCCTAGTATAGTGTCCGTGCTAACGGTATGTGAAATTACCTAGATTTTTTCATAAAAGGGAAAATTTTATAATATTATAATCCTATAATCGAGCCATTACATTATCATATATAAGCTATTATCATAGTCATACATCGTGGAAAACCAAATTACAACACATTGACTTTACAACACTTGGTCAACAAACCTATTTACATCGTTTTTCTAGCGGAAACACACACGGGTCTTTATCAGAGTCGATGTAGCACATCAGCGGTGAAGGCTCCTCCTTCACAGGCAATCATCAGAGTCAGCGTAGTTTATCAGCGGGCGTAGCCTTTATTTTCGAATCAAACTTGAGTGCAGGAATGAAAGCACCTAATCCTTCTATTCTCCGTAGTTATCATCGTAGATCACATCCAAAACCTGCTAAACAATTTCCAGTACTACAATTAATACTGGAATGCAAACGGTAGATCAAGAGGCCTATATATGGCTGTAGTTTTCCTATGCAAGTTTATCAATATTTTATAATATAATTTATCCAGTTTTAATCTATCTCAACCACACATCCATCCCATCACACACATCTCACCACACTCTCGCTCTCTAGGCGCAAGTACGAGTCTCGCTCGTGCCTTGCCTCAACGGCCAACGCTAGGTCCAACACAACCCAGGGAAGATAGAAAAGACTCTCTCTCTCTCTCTACTCAAGTGAAGCTGTACTTAGAAAAGGTCCATAGCCGACGAATTGGCATATGTATCGATCGATCAACCAAAACTCTGCAGAGGTTTGCACTAACCACAAGATCACCATCATCGACGAAGGCCCTCGTCTAGGCTGATTCCGGGCTGCCTTCCAACTAAACACGATGCCACCCTACTACTCAGAACTGGGACCATACCGGAGTACCACTAGAGACTTTGAGGCGTAGTACCGGGGCCCCAAAGGTCACTACGCTGTCTTAGGAGGCTGTGGGTCCTCATGCCCGTACCTTCCTACACTATGTACCAACAACCTAGTAGTAGTGGCACCGCCCTAGCTGGTCATACATCCGTCTCCTTCCCATAAGAGCAAGTGGGGTGCAAGGCTTTCTAAGATCTGGCCACAAAACATGTCAATCCTTAGGGTGACCAAACAGGACATCTTTACGAGGGACCAACCGATGCCCCACTCGACGGGACATCTAGCTACCTTGTGCTAAATAGCACCTCCCATCCCAGTGCTTTGTCCCACGAAGACACTCCACTCCGGGACCTCTCTCTGTCACAAGTACCCGCCACAGGTATCTCTCGTGGAGAACACCCAGGTAGCGTCCCTCGGCAAGACTTGTCTCAAGACTCGTCGTAGATCCTGCTCGGTCGACTCGACCCTCACCACACACCCAAGATGTTGGGAATATGCCCTAGAGGTAATCATAGAGATGATGATATTACGATTGTATCCATGACATATATTATGACTTCGATGAATATCTATTATAGACAAACTTGTATTGATTAACACTTATGTGAATTGTTTGTGAAACACTTTTACTTGTATGGTTATTCTAACGTTGTCCTTGATCAGAGTTCGTGTGAGGATACACATGAATATTAGATTAGCACATGTATTAGTTGATGACTTTGTTTCACAAGTCATAGACATAGAGATGTCAAACTAATAATGTGGGCAAATGTATGACATGGGGCTAGACTGACCCAACATGAGATGTTCTTATTATCTCTTTATACATCATGTATGTTATGTCCTTAGACATGAGATTGTCGTATGTTCTCAAGATGTGAAACGACCTACTTAGGGACTATTAAATGCTACTCTGTTACAAGATAGTTATAAAGGTGGTTCGTGTTTGTCGAGAAACATGCTGTGAGACATAGATGATCAAGATGGAACTTGCCCCTATCTATGTGAGAGAGATATCACTGGATCACTCAAGTGATGGGATCAACAAATGCATGGTCGTTCTTGGGTTAAGTGTTAACCCACGAGTTGAACCAAATATCATGTGGCAAGGGAATAACATGTATATGTAAGTAGTGGTTCGTCTAATATGATCTTTGCATACATATAGGAGTTGTCACACCTTGCTAGAGGCTGCTGTCAACTATTGGGCGAGTAGGAGTACTCGGCCCATGTCTATATGTACGTGAACCTATAGGGTCACACGCTTAAGGGGCTAGAAACCTAATTCAGGTTGGACCCGAATTAGACAAGGCTTAGGGTTTCTAATTGGGCCTCTGACTCGAGGCTGATTGGAGGATGCCTATATAAGAGAGGGAGGGGGCACAGCTAGGGTTAATCCCACGCCATTAGGCAGCCGCTGCCGCTCACCTACGCTCGCGCCTATTGCTCCTCACGGACCTAGCAGTCCAAAGGCGCAACGCTTCTTCCTCGCCGTGTGGGATACCTCAGAGGTGCTGCATCTGGAGCACAAGGACGAACCGCGGGTGAGGGATTGGCATGGTGGATGACCACGCAGCTGCACGGCACTACTACTATGTGCACGACTACACTGAGTCGCTTTCGCTGTACCTGCGCGTCTAGTGGTAATCCCGTGATCTATAACTTGCAGTTGATCCTATTTTATGAGGTCGAATTTTTTGTTTCCTAGCTAGTATAGCGTCCTCATAATCCATCAGTGGTATCAAAGCCATTACTGCATTGTTATAGATTCGATTGGGTACTTATAGAGATATGTGCAGTTTTAGATGAGTCTCTGATCTTGGTTCATGGTTTTGCTATGGTGGTATTGTAACGATCTACTCATACCGGTCGGAATTCCATCATCCGAGTTAAGTGATACATGTAAATCCAGTCATGGTAAGATAGAGATCAATCAGATTGATCTAATTGAACCCTAGGTCAAGTGCCGGGCTTATGTGATGCGTGGCGGTAGTAGATGGGATCTACTGCGAGGCGACGGATTGCCGAGAAAAGTGTTGTTCGGTAAAACAGCCGTAACTTTTGATCCGTAACTTAGATTGAGACGATCTCTAAATTAAACTTGTAGAGAAAAAAAATTTTACATCCAATTTTCGTTGGTGAAACCATGTTCGGTGAAATTAGAATTGAGAAAAAGGCCAGAAAAATAGAGTTTTTGACCCTGCAAGTTTAGACGTCCGAATTGGTTAACTCTGTTTTACAGGGATTCATGATTGGTATAGCCCTTATGTGTATGTGATGCATCTATGTAATAAATTCATAGATATTGTCCACCTGATGGCCTGCATGCCAATCTGTGATGATCCTACCCGTGACTATGTAATTTTAATTCACTGCCTTGCGTTAGGGATAGCTAGTCTTGGTGGAATCATTAGTGGAGGATGGCGTACATGGATTATGAAGATAGAGATCACCATAATGAACAGATAGATATGGAGATGGAGATCCCCAAAGTGATAATGGGATATACCAAGTCATATCTGTGTGGTGGTGTTAATGTCGTTCTTACTATGTTCTACTTTCATATGCGATCATGTTTTTGTCTACATGCACGTGGTAGTGAAGTAGAACGATCCCTCAACAATGTTTAAGTTGCATGCTCCCCCAAACCTTGTACTGTCATGTGTCTTGTACAATCGGTGGTAGGTCTATGAAATTAGGGTGCCACTGGTTTTCTTTGAGAGCAACTCCAACAGGGCCCCTACTCAATCCCCAATAGCTAAATATGGGTGCTCAAGCTAAAAACATTACTCTAGATGGGCTCCTACTCCAGACCCCATATTTGGTTGGGCGCCCATATTTCTCCCCCAAACCCCATTCCTCTTGGCCCAACAGGACAGCCCCCATCCTCCATCGCGTGTCCTAGCCCCAGCGCATGCTCCATCTCTCTATTTCCTTGCATATGCATGATACCCTATGATAACCGGCTCGATGTTCTAATTGTGTCCCTGTCCAAAGGAAGAAGAAAGAGGAAGAAGAAAAAGACAATGACGAGTAGGTCCCTTCTGTCATTCTCTCTGGAATAGGTTTGGGGGTCCAAATTTGGATGCCACTGTTGGAGTTGTAGCAAAAAAGTTGAGCCCTAAGAAGTAAGTGGAGCATCCAAATTAAAAGTAGGGGCCTAGTTTTGGGGGCTACTGCTGGAGTTGCTCTGACTAGGCAGGTTCGTATCGAATACTTACTGCAGAAGGGTTGGTTTCTTGAACAAGGTTATCCTAACGGTTAGGGACCTTGGAGCATAAGTAGTTGGGCAACACAAGTGTTGACATTTACTACCGTCATCACTAAAAATAGAGATAAACCCTACTCCTAGTAACAACACCAGAAATGCACAATATTTAATTAACTTGTCAAATAGCAATAAACCACTCTAACATTCCTAAGCATAAAGTAGGTTGTCATCCCTAATTATATTGCTAGAAATTTAATATAGATTCACATGTTCTACTATAAAGACAAAGAATAACATATACGAATATAATTATAAACTAAATGGGTTCTACAAGCGGACAAATAATTATACCATTGTAGCATTTTACCTAGGGAAGTATTTAGGTTGTCAATTTATATTTATACCACTGGGAAGGCTAAGGGTTAAACTATATCTATTATATTGATAAGAATGAATAAATGATATTACCTAAGTCTTATAATCTACTCATAGCAGGCAGAGGTCACAAGATTAATATAGGTAAATAATAATGATAACATAATCATCAAGTATCATAAATAAGGATAATCATCAGAGCATCTACTAGGCATAATATTAGTTAGTCAATAGATAAACTAGGGAGTTGAATCTAAGATAATTCTATAACTACGCCAACGAATAACTCTAACTAGTGCAATTACATCTAGAAATCATTGTTAACTTAATCCTAAATCATAATTATGTGTAAAGAGGCATCAACTAATGAGGGTTTTAAGATGCAACCGTCACCTCCTTCGCGACCGTGCCCATGCTAGCCTTACGTATGGAGGGTGGACTATAGAGAAACCAACACAGCTGTCACCTACGCAGACTACCACACGACCCAGCACGTCAGGGGGCTCTCATAGACAAACAAGATATCTAGACACCATGTCTACATATTGTCTATCATCTACCCAATGATCGATTAGGTAAACGCTATACGAGCATTACGTGAATTCAATAAGATCAAACCAACTATCCTAGACATATAACCAAAGTAGACAATGACTAATGTAATTAAGAACATATGAATCTATTAAGAATAAAGTCTCCCTAATATACAATGAAATACTATAAAGTAGAACTAGAACTATTACCGAACTCTTGTGCTCTAGACCAACACCAGAGGCTTTAGATCCCAATGAAGAACTAGATCTCCTCTACTTCTAATCTAACTAACTAGAACTATGAACTAGAAGGCTTTTGATGAACTTGAAGGCGCTTGATGCTTGATGGCTTGAGGCCTTGATGAATAATGAGGTGTGTCTCTAGGGGGGTTTTCCCACATATTTATAGTCCGGTGGGAGTCGTGCGCGCCGTCGGATCAAACCGACTTAACCAAGGGCTGAGATGACTTCTCAAAGGTGGTGGAGGAAGCTTCTCGAAGGGGGCACCAAACCCTAGAGCAAGGGGCCGGTCGGCGCTAGGGTGGGTCCAGCCGTCCTCACCTGGCAGCCGCTGGCTCCCCCCTCGCGTCGGGTGACTTCTAGAGTATTCGTGAATCCTCTCGCGCTGTTTCCCATGGCGGATACATTTCCAAGTTTAATTTGCATTAGAGTCCCTCTTTTGCAGCTTTCCTAAAGTTCACCCTGGAAAATACAAAATATACAGAACTCATGGAAATTGTTAGTTTAAACCCTATACTAGTGTGTATTCATGATCTCCTTAAGGTTTAAAGTTATAATAAAAGTTGACGTTATCGACCGTCAATAATTCGCCCAAGCTTATCTTTTGCCAGTCCCTTGGCAAACTAAGCCTAAGCAGTATATGTATTTGGATCAAGAGTTGCTATAATGTTTTCATTATTTTCTAGTACACATGCTCCCAAACAAAGATTCTCCTCTGGATTAGTCAATACTTGCTCTCATCTTCAAACTTACCCATTTTACCTTTAACCATGGGGCTTTATAGCTTTTGCATGAGTCTTGAGCAATCAGAAGACAGAACAATTAGGTCAAGCACTATGTCTCAAATTCTTTACAAAACCATTATTCCAGAGTTTTTATATGTTTTCAGAATAAAACTCAAAGCTTAATTGTATGACACCCTCAAATCTCTCAATGTATTTGGTATTTCTGGTTCTCTCCTGAGGCATTTATACCTCCTATAGCTAAAGATATATATATATGGTGGAGCTTATAGGAGTGCTAATAGCAAGGATAAACATACTTGCAGTGCATGTATTGTAAAGTCAACTAATGGATCCACATAGAATCGAGGCATACAATCAAACCAAGGTGTGCATATGTATGGAATATGGTGGATAGGTGTATTTGTGGTATTTGTGGCCAATTTACATTTCTTTGGGAATAACTCTCTATTGAAACTTTTCAGGAATGACATGGGCTATTATTATTATTATTATTATTATTATTATTATTATTATTATTATTATTATTATTATTATTATTATTATTATTATTATTATTATTATTATTATTATTATTATTATTATTATTATTATTATTATTATTATTATTATTATTATTATTATTATTATTATTATTATTATTATTATTATTATTATTATTATTATTATTATTATTATTATTATTATTATTATTATTATTATTATTATTATTATTATTATTATTATTATTATTATTATTATTATTATTATTATTATTATTATTATTATTATTATTATTATTATTATTATTATTATTATTATTATTATTATTATTATTATTATTATTATTATTATTATTATTATTATTATTATTATTATTATTATTATTATTATTATTATTATTATTATTATTATTATTATTATTATTATTATTATTATTATTATTATTATTATTATTATTATTATTATTATTATTATTATTATTATTATTATTATTATTATTATTATTATTATTATTATTATTATTATTATTATTATTATTATTATTATTATTATTATTATTATTATTATTATTATTATTATTATTAGGGAGGCGGGCATCTAGTACCCATTGTTTTGTCCATCTTTTACTCCCCCCTTTTGTTCTTTTAGATTTTTGCATAGCCACATGTATCCTTTGAATATAATAAATGATGAGAGAGATAAGAACTTAGAACATTAAAGACGAGGGTCATCCTATGGGGTGTTTGTTGGTGTTTATTCCCAGTGTAGGAATAATGCATATATGAACTGGAGTGTGTACGTGATCTTGATTTAGAAAGCATGACAAGACTCTCGTAAGGTATACGACAAAGGTTGACTGAACTCAATGCAAGGCAAGCAGCATAAATGTGCAAATATCTTCCTAACTCTAAATGTGTATTATATATGGCTTTGGTAGGAATTTATTCTTTGTCATACAAGAGCTCATCATGTAGGTTTTTGGGTTTTCAAAATAAATCTCTAGAACTTAGTATTGCTAGGAATAAGATAAATAGCAGCTCAAACTTTCAATGATCATATAAACCAACTACCTAGACCTAGCTCAACTTATGCCTCCACAAATTGCAGGTTTAGAGTAAATCTTTGAATCAAAACAGTAATGTCTAAAACTCGAGAAAATCTATCATTGGAATCTAGGTACCTGTAAAGAATAGAGCAACTATCCATCATCTCCAAGACAAAATTGAAATGTTCATCAATCTTTAATTGGTTCTAGTTTAGATTGACTCTAAATAGGCTCTAACACTTAACTAATTTTAGACTCAACAAAGACTCTATGACTTGTGGACCTTCATGTGCCCACATATTTTTTGGTATTTTTATGACTATATAGACTCAATAATCGTTTAGGTATAATTACCGGATAACTAGGGGATGCTCCTCCCCCAAGCTGGATGTTTGCAATACTTGGTGTTGATGTCCTTTAGAGTGAGCTAGCCAGTAGCAAACCTTGTGGGTGCCACTGCTAGACTCTCTCCTTGTTATGATGTCATTCCTACATAGTCATACTCCAACAAGAAAACCAAAACTCGAGGCTTGTATTTAATAATGGGTTAGCGATCAGCCAATGAGCAATTGATTATTCTTATGAGCTAAATTAATGTTGTCTGATTTAAGCAGGGTTTCATATCTCTCTTATTTTTTTGAATTTTTCTATTTATGATGCAGAAATTAAATATGAATGCTATATATATATATTTATGCCACCACAGTAGATATCCCTAAGGGGTTACCATAAGTTTATTGACATGGGGCTTTTGAATTTATGATGCAGTAATTAAAGCAGTAAATATTTTTGCTTGTATTTTGTATTAATATGATAAGAGAATTAAATATGATACTAAGAGTTTTAAAACGAAATTACTAATGCATGCTAATTTAACTAGATATCTACCATTCTGACCTTATGGCTAGGGTACATAATTTAAAGTCTACCGACAGGACTTGGATAGTGGAGATGACTTACTTAGCGGGTTCATTGTCTGAGGTAACCTCAGTCAACTCCCCGTCTTGCGGTGATGCAATACATGCGTCTTCCTCCCATCTTGCTTCTATCTCTTTTGCTTCTTCCTTCTCTAGTTCCGATTCTTCAGCTCTGTTCTCTTTTTCCTAGGCTTCTAATGAGGCTAAGATCTCTTTCTCTTTCTTGGTGATCTGGTCCATCCTTTCAGCTTCTTCAGCCCACTCACTCCATCGGGGTGCTTGCGTGTCTTCTTCCTCCATGAGGTGTTCTTCATACTTTACAACCTTGCCAGGAAAATCTTCCCATCCACAATGAGGCTAGGCAGCCTGACGATGGGCTTGGCGTCTTCTCCTGTTGCGTTTCTTCTTGGTTTGCTCACGGTTACATAGTGTTCTAGATAGATAGCGTACCTTTCCGGTGGGTAGGTTGAAGAGGATATGCTCTGATCCGATGTAGATGTTGGCTTTGGCTGTGTAGAGGAACGGTCTTCCCAAGAGGATCGGGATCTCATCATCTCCCTGCATGTCAAGCACTAGAAAATCTACAGGTATATAATATTCTTGAATTCTTACCATTACATCCTTGACCATTCCTTCCAGGAATCTTAACGATTGATCCGCTATCTGCAAGTGAATATGTGTTGGGTATAAAGGTAAATCAAATAATTCATTGTATACCTGTTTTGACATTACGTTGTAGCCTGATCTAGTGTCGCAGACGGTGTAAGGGAAGGTGGTGTTGTTGATTGTGCGGTCAATGATTAGAACTTCTAGATCACCTCTCTTGATCGGACATGGATTGGGTAGCATATGATCGTTTTCAGTGTTGACAGCGGTGATTAATTGAGCTGTGTCTGCTTGCTTGGTCTTTGTCACACCCGGTTTTAAAGAACAAAACCAGGCTAGCCATATGTGTGCCCAGGAAGTCCACACATATAACAACAGAAAGAAATAGTATCAGAAACAATGTTATATAGCGGAAACATACATATAATCGACACTTACATCAGAGTATCGCAGAATGATAACTAATGTTTAGGCTCAATCTTCACAGGGACGGTTGACTGAGAGTAACATATGCCTAGCACTTCTTGTATCCTGAGAACATCCTTCATGACTCCATCCTTCTAATCAACTCTTTCTAGTGGACTGGAGTGGTGGGAAATAGCAAGAGTGAGCACATATCGTACTCAACAAGTATAACCAGGGGTTCATGAGGCTCAAAAAGCTGACACTGGTTTGACTGCATTTAGCTTTTATATGTAGATAGCATGTTTATATTTAGATAGCAAATATCAAGGTAGCATATTAAATCCCACAACCACATGATCAATGTATACAAGAATAAATAATAACACATATAAACAACATAATAAACCATCATTTATCATCATTAATCATGTTCATTAGTGTCCATCTATTCCGTCAGTTTTCCAGGCCGCCCGTATCCGTGGGCACGGCTAGTATACCAGATTTAACACTCTGCAGAGGTTGTACATCTTTACCCATAAGTCGTGATTTACCCTTTCACCCGAGGTGATCAGCCTCTTAACCTAATACCAAGAAAGGTCGGCAGGGATCACTATGAAGCCTTTCAAAGGTTTCGTCTAACAAGTTAGGGCCATTAGATTCACTCGGCAGGCAGATATAGAGCCCCCCTTCCATGGCACATAACACGCAGCCTATACACACGGACAGAGGCTGCACTATACCCAACGTGTCTAGCCATTTTTACGCCATTTAAGGTAACCACTAACAAGCTAGAAAAAGGTCCTCATACTGAGCTAAAGCCAGAGCCATATAGCCCTCATGGTTGTACGAGTTGTCCCAGCTTTTGCCAAGGGATAAGTCCTTATGGAGGGTCAAGATCAATCTAGCAAAAGCTAGAGTTCTTTCCACCCTTTATGTTCAAGTTGCTAGAAAGCTTATTTTATTGTTTATTGTATATCCAAATATTCATGTTACAAGATCATGGATTATAATCAAGCACTAGCAAGAACTACCCAAATGCATATCCAAATAGGCAACAAGGAATTCAGGATAACAATCTTCTATGATTTTGCTAAGGTCATCAAGGTGGACACATGCATATGATATGTTGTATTAAATGTGAATAGGCAACAAGGAGAGTCCCAAGTTATACTTGCCTTAAACTTGCTCAATCCTCACACCATGAGCTTTTGGTCATCATCTTCTCATCTTCAGCGTCCACAAACAGTTCTCGTCTACTCGTATCAAGCACCACACATAGGCAAATATACAAACAACAATAGAACAACTAAGAACAGTACATCACACAAGAGAAAAGAGTGTACTAATAAATAATCGGCGCTACAAGATCGCAAGAACCACCGAAACCGAACCTATCGTTAAAAGAAACGACTAACGATAGTTTTATATTATAAAAGAGAAGCTTACATATTTAATTTATTTAACTATTTAAGTAAACAAAATAATATAAAAGTTATTAATTCAGATTAATGTTAACATAAATTATTTTTAAAAGTCAAGTTAAAACTAATCATGTTTTATTTATAAATATTTAGATATCATTTATGCCAAATCCACACTAACATGTAAATACAAAGTGACATATGAGAGCATCTAAAATCTAATCAAATTTAACATACATGTTTGGACTGAATAAATTGTAATTTAGAAAGCATAAATAAAATAAGAGCAACTAATGTGGAGGGGTGCTGCGCCCTTGGCGACCAACCTGGCCATCCGGCAGCGGCACGCGGTCATGTGGAGGGGTGCTGCGCCCTTGGCGACCAAAGACAATATAATGGCCCTGCTCGGCCTGCACTCAGGCAGCAGCCATTGCGGCACCTACCCTGTGTAGGGGCGCACGGCTGGGGAACCGGAGAGACGGCACGGTGGAGTGGGGCCATGGTCCCCGGGCGGCGGGGCAGGTCCAAGGAAAGGAAACAGCAGCTGGAGACGGAGGAGCAAAGAACGCCGGCCATCCATGGAGGGCTCACCGGGACTGAGGAAGATGAAGAGGACAATGGTGAGAGGTGACGTTCTCACGAAACGAATTGTGTAACGGTGCAGAGAAGATCGACACGAACCTTGTCATGGTCTTGGAATCTGCGGAGGAGGCCGGAGATGGCCGAAAAAGCTCACCGGAAGTTCGTCGGAGCTTTAGGTTTCGAAACTTCGGCTTTAGATCTAGGAAGATAGGAGTGACGGCTCGTGAAACAAGCCGTACTTCTGGATTCAGCGTGTCGAGGGCTATGCCGGCATATATATAGTGTTAGGGTTTTGAGTTGATGGAAAAATGAGATATTTTATTACTTTTGGAATTAATTAATTTTGTGAATAAAAATAATTTCAGAAAGTCCAGAATTGATATTTAAAGTCCGAAAAATACTCCGAAGGCTCAAAAAAATATGAAAAAATTTTTAGAGATATTTTAGAACATGAGGAACCCAAATAAAGTATTTAGAGCTCATAAAAGATATCTAGGAGTATCTAAAAATTAGATTATGCTCACAGAAAAGTGGAACGAGTTTTAGGAAAATGCTGAAATAATTCTCGGTAACTCTTTAGAGATTGATTGACGGGTGAGGAACTGAAAGAAGTGATTTGGGTTACACAGAAAAGATTTTGAGAAACTCGAAACGAAAGCATAGGCTGGAAAACAAGGAATAAAGATGTGCCGAACAAGGAGCAAATTTATTTTTTTATATTTTCATGAGCACTCAAATACAAAACTAAATCAATTTTCATTTATTTTAAAAGGAGCAGATTTTAGGGTGTTACAGGTTTCCTCCATCTTCTATTGTTCTTCTTCTTTGGTACTGATTGCTGATCTTGCTTTCCTTGTTGGTAGAATTGCTTCGGGGCTGCAGGAGCTTTGAGGACGCGGTTCTTGAATGCAAATCTCTCCTTCTTGTCTTTGATGGATAGGACAATCTTGGCATGCTCCGCATAGATGATGGCTTTTATTGTGCATAAGAATGGTCTACCCAAAATGATTGGTGCCTTCTCATCTACTCCCGTCTCCATGACCACGAAGTCAATTGGGACATATGATTGCCCCACTCTAATGACAACTTCTTCTAATACTCCCTCAGGGTAGCAAATGGACTGATCTACAAGCTGCAAACACATATTTGTGTACAACAAGAAATCATTTAATATTTTCTCATAAATTACCTTGGGCATGATGTTGACACTTGCGCCAAAGTCACAGATAGCCTCTGGAAAGCTGTGGCATCCTATATAGATAGGAATGACAGGTCTTCCAGGATCTCCCATCTTCTCTTGTAGAGAGTGGTCAATCCACTGTATAGCTGCAGGCTCAATATAACATTGGGTTGCATTGTGAATATCAACAAGGTTAGCAGTTTCTAAATCTTCTGGTTGGCCTAGAATCTTGCCTTTTTCTAATGGAGGAACAACAACAGCTAATTGTGCTAATTGTGATTCTAGCATTCTATTGAAACTATGTTGATTCTTTATAGCAAAAGCAAATGTATCCATCCTAGTATGTATGTTTTCCAAAGTTTTATCATTTGATGCTAGTTTCCTAGTCATTTGATCTAGCAGTTTGGATTGATTAGCAACTAGTTCTTTTAAAGGTAGAAAATTATTGTTAAAATTATTACCTTGGTTATTACCTTGGTAATTACCTTGTCGAGATTATTGATTCCATCCTTGATTTTGTTGAGGACGATAGTAGGTGTTATTGTTGATGAAGTTCACATCCTCTTGTAGTGTAGGGCAACTGGTAGCTGAGTGCCCGTAGTCTCCTCATTCTTCACATGTCATATGGGAATCATTGATGTGCTTGACTTCCTTCTGCTCTATATCGAGCTTCTTCATGATGAGGTCTAGCTTGGCAGTGACCATGTCAGCTTCCATGAGATGATGGATTCCTCCTCCTTTCTTTCGAGACTGAGTACATTCTTCATTGCATATTGAATTTGAGGCTATCTTCTCAACAAGTGCTTTAGCATCTGAGAGCTTAAGTGATAGGAAAGCTTCCCCAGCTGCAGCATCAATAGACTCACGAGTACTAGAGATGAGCCCGTGATAGAAAGTCTGCACTAACAGCCACTCCTCTATTCCATGATGAGGACAGTCTTCTATGTAATTCTAGAATCTTTCCCATGCTTCAGTGAATGATTCATCATGTTGTTGTTGGAAACTTGAAATCTTCCCACGCAGAGCATTAGTCTTGGCTATAGGAAAGAATTTTGCTAGGAAAGCAGTCGAGCAAAGGTCCCATGTATTGTGTTTGTCTTTGTTGGTGTAGAACCACTACTTGGCTTTCCCCAATAATGAGAATGGGAAAAGACAGAGTAAGATAGTATCCTTTGGTACTCCTCTGATCGTGAAGGTGCTGCAGATCTCTAAGAAGTGTTGTAAGTGTGCACTTGCATCTTCATGAGCTTTTCCATAGAATTGGCTGGCTTGAACCATGATGATGAGAGCAGGCTTGAGCTTGAATCCATTCTCCCTAGTATTGACTACTGGTCCAGTCTGAATGTTTGCTGTTGTTGGGGCAAAGGACTCCTGTAGTGTCTTCTCAGCCATGTCTTCAACCACAGGAGCTAGGTCTCCTCCTAACTCTTTTGCTTGTTCTCTCCAAGGGCAAAGATGTTAGAATCCGAGTTATTTTGGAATGTATTAGTTGTGTTCGAAACCTGCACCTCACATCTCGGCACAGTGGAACGTGTAACCCGCGTGCTATTTGTTCTTCAGATTCCTCTTCCAATGTTAGAGCTGGCTCCTCTGAAGAGCTAGCTTGAGCAACAGAGGGTGTTCTTGATGGTGATTCGAATTTATCCCTTGCTTCTACAAACTTCTTCTTCCTAAGGAGTTTCTCTGGATCTTCAATAAAGTTTCTTGGAAGAGCAAAACCATTCATTCATCACCCTGCATAAGATAAGAAAAATGATAACGAC